>NC_054481.1:126651473-126986473 GCF_017639515.1 Carcharodon carcharias | reverse complement strand
CTTTTTAAAACAACACCATTGATTTCAAACCACCATTGCCTCCCAGCAAACATTTTTTCCCTAGTTCGATTGTGATAGTTCTGAAACAGCTCAGCTGATGATCTTCAAACCCCAACTCCATGTGACTTTGCACCATCAAATGCTACAGGGACAACACATACATGTGCACACAGACGTATACCTGCACACACATACTTGCGCGCACACACATACATACTTGCACACACATACATACTTACACACACATATACACACACACACACACACACACTTGCACATACACACACACACACACACTTGCACACACACACACACACACTTGCACACACACACACACACACACTTGCACACACACACATGCACATACACACACACACACTTGCACATACACACACACACACACACACTTGCACACACACACACACACTTGCACATACACACACACACACACTTGCACATACACACACACTTGCACATACACACACACTTGCACATACACACACACTTGCACATACACACACACTTGCACATACACACACACACACACACACACATACACGCACACACACACATACACGCACATACTTGCACACACACAAACACATACTTGCGCACACACACAAACACATATTTGCGCACACACACAAACACATATTTGCATACACACACAAACACATATTTGCGCACACACACACATACTTGCACACACACACACATACTTGCACACACACACACATACTTGCACATATTCATACACACACACACGCACACCATCTCCAGAGAAGTTAACCATACCACCGCTAAGTGGGCCAGCAGTTTGCAGAGAAACAACAAACACAGAATGGTTAACGGGAGAACATTGTAGCAGAAAGCAGCAGTCGATGTCCCTGGAAATGTAGAATATCCCACATTTTCTGACAAATTTTATTTTTGCCAAAAAGAGAGACATGTTGCCAAAGCAAGTGTGGGCAAGTATATGACAATAATCAGATCATTGCATTTGCAAGAATACCAAATTTCAACAATCACAACTAAAAGCTTCGGTAATATTGTCTCTTTTCAGCAATATTCAAGATCTGTACTACCAAACAAACCTTACTGCTTTGAAAGCTCCCAAGTTTAAAACGCACTAACCTAGTCAGCCCCATATTGTTATTTTAACTGTTTCTCTTGAAAGGCTGCCATACTTGGCCCAGGAGACGACAGATATTTTCTCAGGTTAGAAGCTAGACTGACATGATCAGGCAGAGGGACCCTTGTACACTATGTCCAGCAGCTATGGTGTAGCTGAGGCTATTCTTGGTTCTAATCCAGCCTTCTTAACAAAGTGCCCATCAAATCCCTCTGTTTACATTGGCGGGGCACAACAACAGAGATGACAGACTGCTCGCTATCAGCTTGGAAACAGGCCAACGGTGTGGCAATCAATGACTGCAGTAGGACATTTCCCAAACAAGCTCCTGTGACTCTAGGGCAACTGCTGCAGGTTCGATGTGAAACCTCCCCATCTCTGTAAGGAGCCACTCAATGAAAAGACCTTAGAAATAAATTCAACACGGGCTATATTCCATAACGTAGTAGGAGTACAAATTGAACATTGTCCCTTCCACAGCTGACTTACCACTCAAAAGGGTCATATTTATAAGACATATTCATCCCATTTGTAGAACCTCAAGTCCTATAACACGATTAAATATATTTCCTTGTGTGAAAGTGATGAAGGGTAAAAAACCCAACGGCAAATCGATCTTTTAAAATATATAATCCAACAACTCAAAGAGCTCTGAAAAACGGAATGAAATCATCAAATAATATTTTATATTATTTACAAGAGTTTTTATCAGTGAAAATCGTTAGAAATTTTCTCCCTATTCTTTTACTTTGCGTTCCCCTTAAAAAAGTGAAGCAGATTGAATCTCTTGTAAACTGAGCCTCTTGAACAAGGAACAATAGCTATCCCTGGTCAGCAAAGGTCATGGGGCTGCCCAGCATTGTTTTCCAACTCTCAATAATTGTCTCGCCATCCAATCAAAGAGTCTCAGCTAAAAATAGATGAAGCAGCAACAATTAAAAACAACACTTAAAACATTTACCCATAAGGGGTTAAAATCCCCCTTTCTAGCATTATGTACAAGGTTCTTGAATTCAGATATGAGGGTGTTAATTCGCCATTACCTGCACATAATCTAGATGCCTAGTCAGTGCTGAGCTGAAGTTGAGGAACTAGGGCAGTGATTTATACAAACTTGGGTCTTTCTGTTATAGGTGTTAATGTTAAGGCAGCAACTGTCTTCCTCCCAAACAGCCTCCCTTATGGAAGGCGCTTGAGGCAATGAATTTACCCATTTGCCTCACCTGCTGACATTCGCACATTAACATTTCAGAGACAGACTTGCCCTTTACTGTCAAATAATCTTTGACCCAATCAATTTTTAAACACAGAGAATGGTACCAAATGCTACTCAATCCTCAATGAATAGTTGGTTAGATCTGATCAACTAAAGAGATCCCCACCAACCCCAGAAATCAATGAAGCCACAATCTGCTTGTTGGCCAAAACAAATCTCTGATAGAATATAAGATCATCAGAGCTGGAGTAGGCCATTTGACCCTTTGAACCCGCTCCGCCATTCAGCAAAATCATGGCTGATCTTCCATCTCAACTCCACCTTTCCACACAATTCCCATAATGAATACGGCTGAAAAAAAGACATGTTGTTGAAGCTTTTCATCTTGCGCTCATCAGGACAGTTCACAAAATGTATAAACAATTTATACCGCACGAGAAGAGGGTGTTGATTGGTTGGCAATTGGACTCTGATTGGTAGAGGCACTGCCACGGAGAATGCATAAATTAACTGATGACTGAGAGTTAACGACCAAGCTTTGTTTAAATTCAAACCAGACATGTTGTTGAAGCTTTTTAACTTGCATCTTTTTTCCACAATACTCAAGTTCTGCACTACCAAACAACCATTTGAATTCCCATATTCCTCAATTTCCTTGGTACCAAAAGATCAATGAACCTGCATCTTGGATATACTCAATGACTGAGCATCCACAGCTCTCTAGAAAATTGCAAAGATTCACAACCCTTTGAGTGAAGAAATTTCTCTTCATCTCAGCCCTAAATGACCGACCCTTTATCTGAGACCCCTCGTTCTAGATTCCTCAGCCAAGGGAAACTTTTCTTCAGTGTCTGCCCCTTAAGAATTGAATATGTTGCAATTGGATCGCCTTTCATTCTCTTAAACTCCAGGGAATGTAGGCCTAGTCTACGGAATCTCTCCTCATAGGACAATCCTCTCATCCTAGGAACCAGTTTGGTGAACCTTTGTTGCTTCGATAAGCCTAATATCTTGGATGATTGAACAATTAAGAGGATACTTCCTTTCATGAAGTAGCAGGCTTTCATGTTGGAGTTATCCTCTTTATGTAAAGTTAGGTGAAATATAATTTGGAATTTTGGCAAAAATGTTTGACAGTTGCTTTCGTTTGTCAAGGGCCTACAAAAGGAGAGCTGCTGCATTAAGGATAGAATCTGAAATCTCTTGGAATTGTTCATTTCAGCACCATGGGTTGGAGAGGCACAGCTTGAAGCCTATTTTCAGCCACTGCACAGGAATGGAAAGTCGGCAGTGGTTTTTGTACTGGACTGCTGTCATGTACTTCTACAGCTAAGAGTGGACCAGTTCCTTGTCTACACAACTTGCAAAGACTGTTCGGCTATGCCATAGGCAGAGCTGGTATATTTAGATATAGGACACGCGTTTATCTTCAACCCCGCTCTTGAACAAGAGCTGCTGCCTGCAGTTTTAAAGAAAACAGCCATGCTTAGTCATCCAGGTAGTTGTGTGGGAGGTTGCGGTGTAGCAACATGTGATAACCATTAAAAACATAACCCTCTGGATAGGCCAGTGTTGTGGTTCAGCGTGCCACAACTTAGCTTATCAAAATGTTTGATAGTAACACTATCAGCCAAGCAACATGAATCACCTAGGGGGAATCATTCGATTGGGTGAATGTGCTTCCTTCTCTATTTTATACCCAACGCTAGCATTGCTGAGCACTATATATATATATATATATGTCCATTATCCTTCAGAATACTACATAATTTAGCCTTGGCGTTTTGTCAATCAGTGAAATGGAGCTGGTGGTCCCTGGCTCTCTCTCATCTTTCCATCAACTAGTTCAGACATTAAGAAAGGAGTACAGGGTGAAGGCAGCCATTTTGCCCATCAACCCAAACAGATGGTGTATAATTGGTTCTAGCATGGATTCTAGTGTGTCTTTTTGAATTCCTGAGGGAGACCGGGGTAATGAAACCATGTTCCAGGCTATCAATCCAAACATAGAACCCGCACTACTCATACTGTTAACCTGCTGCATTCCACAGATGCATTATCCTCATAATCTTCAAATTCTCAACTAGATACTGGCCCAGCTCATATGTGAACTGATTTGACTGATAGCCTATTCCACGTGTCCACTAGCGAGTGCATCATACATAAAAAATCTTTTATACTGAAAGTTTCCCGAAACCTTTCATTTCTATTGAAGCCTGCTATTTTGTCCCTCGCAATCCAAAATGGCCTGTTCGTCTCTGAAAGATCCAAGGTCCATTTTGCAGATTACAATTTACAGCTTCAAATCATGGAATCAATCTGACCAAATTTCTCTCCAACACATCACATCAAAGCGCTCCAAGTTATTTTTCCCATATCTACTTGCCTAATAGATTTCTTCTTGTGATGCAACACAACACTGAATACTAAGTTGAAGGGTCACAAGGACTCGAAACGTCAATTGTGCTCTTCTCTGCCGATGCTGCCAGACCTGCTGAGTTTTTCCAGGTGTTTCTGTTTTTGTTTTGGATTTCCAGCATCTGCAGTTCTTTGCTTTTATCACTGAATACTAATCTTTCACCCTACCAGTCAGTTTCTGACACTTGCATCAGTTATTGAGTCAACACCAAATCAAAGCACAAGAGAATCAACAAAGCCTCCTAAGTTCATTTTATTTCAACTTAAACTGCAAAAGATTTATTTATGGATTTAATTACAATGATCACAGATGAAGGGATTAAATGGGTTCAAAATAGTCACAATGAATATAAACAACCGAGAGAATCAAGAATGGTTCCAGGGAGGTTCTTTCATTACACCAGCATGCAGTAACTCTTTTGAGTACAAACCTGTTTCCATCTGTTTCAGATGAAGTTACATTGTTTCATAGTTTGCCATTGTGAGAATTGAACTCTTGATGGTTCCAGGGAGGAGGAACTTTGATAACGTGGATAGATTGGAGAAGCTGGGGATTGTTTTCCTTGGAGAAGAGAAAGTCAAAAGGAGATTTGAAAGAGGTGTTCAGAATTATGAGGGGTCTGGGCAGAGTAGATAGGGAGGAACTGTTTCCATTGGCAAAGGAGTTGAGAACCAGGGGATTCAGATTTTTTAATGATTAGCAAAGGAACCAGAGACAACATGAGGAAAGGCTTATTTTTTTTAAAAAAACACAAGTGGTTAGGATCTGGAATGCACTGCTTGAGTGTGGTGGAGGCATGTTCAATTGTGGCTTTCAGAAGGGAATTGGATAAGTACAGAGTGTAAAATAAAATTTGCAGGGCTACGGGGAAAGAGCAAGGGAAGGGGATAAGCTGAATTACTCCTGCAGAGAGCTGGCACAGTTTTGATGGGCTGAGTAGCCTCCTTCTCTGCGGTAACTATTCTACAATTCTTTGATCAGGTTCCCCACCACCTGACATACCTAGTAAAGATACAAGTTGAGATTTCAGTGTTCAAACTAGGTTAACTTCAATGTAAAATGAGCATATGTCACAGTCATAACTGTATCCAACCTCTGCTGCTCTAGAGCCAGGGATTGTTGAAATAAGATGAGGTGAATCCCCTGCCAACCTCTTTCCTTCCTTTTGGTCACCTAGGCTGCTCACTGAATGTCTCTTTATCTAGCTATCTGCAAAATATCATGCGACTACACATATCCTGTCTCCAAACCATATGTATTTGCTGTCACATTTTGTATGTCAACATTTAGAATGGAAAGTCCCCAAGTAAATACTGCAATTATCATGGCGAGATCCTAAAAATCAACAAGTCAACATTTCACGGTCAACTTGAACAGAATTAAATCGCTTGGAATGCTTCCTGAAAATATCGCCCTTTTTCTCTCCTCGGTAATTGAAATGTGCTATTTTCCTAAAATAAGCTTTTAACCAAAGCTTTATTTCAAGAAAGCCTGTTACTTATTATAAATGTAACAACAACTCTTCGTCTTCTATTACCAACTTCTTGCCGACAAACACAATAGGACTTCTGACATGGCTTTCTGTTCCGGGTTAGAGGGCAAAATAAAAATACCACCATTCAATTTGGTTCAATTCTGTTCAAAAAATCTTCCTCCGAGCCACTTTTGAGGCTGAAGGAGTTTTAAAAGATTTATATAAACCTAGAAGCAACGTGAACCTTTGAGCTCTTGATGACTCAAGCGCTTTTAAAAAAAAAAATAATGAATTTTCGGTATGTGGGTGTCACTGACACTGTCACTTATCGTCCACCCTGGGTTGCCCAGGGAAAGTGGTGATACAACTTGAGTGTTTTGGTGGGGCAGTTCAGACTCATGCTGTTGTAGGACTGGAGTCACATATGGGCCAGACAGGCAGGTTTCAGTCCACAAAGAGACTTGAATCTATAGAGCGTCTTTCGGAACCTCAGGATACCCCAAAATGGCTTACAGCCAGTGAAGTACTCTGAAGTGTTATGACTGTTGCGATGTAGGAAATGTGGCATCAGATTTGCCACAGCAAGCTCCCACAAACAGCATAAATAATAATAATTGATAAATGACTAGATTAGCTGTTTTTGTGATGTTGATTGAAGGATACAAATGAACTAGTGGGTTTTTTTTTTTTACAATGACAGCCAGGTAGGTTCACAGCCATGTTTTTCCACTGCTGCTGATGATCTTATATCCAGGTTATTTTTGAAAACTGAACACAAACTTTCAAACCAGCATTGAATCAAAGAATGGTTATAGCTCAGAAGGAGGCCATTCAGCCCATCGTGCCTTTGCTGGCCCTCTGCAGGAGCAACTCACCGAATTCCACTCCCCTGCCTTTTCACCATAGCTACGGGGGCAACTGAATTATTACTTTATTAGTCCAGTAATATCACTACCACAGTACAATGCCAAATATTGCAGTACTGTGTTTTTCTACAAAAATCTATATTTAGGATAAAGTTCGTACAAGTCAGTAAACTCACTAATAATAGCGCACTAATCATAATTTATTTGCTTCTGACACACAGATGTTTCTGAATGGACAGTTGCTTTTAACCAAAATACTCCTAGACTCTGAAATCCCATCCTCTTGTTACTAGATAAAGGCAAAATACTGAAAAAAAAATATGAAGTAAAAACAAAAAATGCTGGAACAACTCAGCAGGTCTGGCAGCATCTGTGGAGAGAGAAACAGAGTTAACATTTCGAGTCCGTATGACACTGCTTCAGAGCTCTTGTCACTAGACACTGGCTGCACCACTTGGTTCCCTTTCAACCTCCCACTACAAAGGGTTATTAGAAAGGAAAATGAAATGTTGGCGTTTATTGCAAAAAGAAAGGGAGCATAAAAGTAGGAAAGTGTTGCTACATCTGTACAGGGCATTAGTGAGGCCACATCTGGAGTACTCTGTACAGTTTCAGATATAATTGAATTAGAACCAGGTCAGAGAAAACTCTCTCTCTCTGATTCCTCTCAGGAAGGGGTTAACTTATGGGGAAAGGTTGAGCAGGGGTTAAACCCATGCCCATTGGAATTTAAAAGAAAGAGAGGTGATCTTATTGAAACATACAAGATCCTGAGGGGACTTTACAGGGTGGATGCTGAGAGGATGTTTGCGGGGGGGAGTCTAGGACTAGGGGGCACAGTTTAAAAATTGGGGGTCTCCCATTTAAGTCTGGGATGAGGAGAAGCTTTTTCTCTCAGAGAGTCATTCGTCTGTGGAATTCTCTTCCTCAAGGTCATTGAATGTATTCACAACTGAGTTAGACATATTTTTGATCGGTAAGGAAGTCGAGGGTTATGAAGGGAAGGCAGGAAAGTGGATTTGAGGTTACCGTCAGGTCAGCCATGGTCTAATCAAATGGCAAAGCAGGCTCTCGAGGCTGAATAGCTTACTCTGTAGTATAAGGGTCTGCCACGTATAGAGTTAACGCAGGACCGAGTACAGTATTACCCACCCAGTGATGTAAGAGAAAGCATGATGTGCCTAGGGGTCAGTCTGGTGTTGGACAGAGCCATGTGAACAAGCTTGAATCCTTTACTGTATATATGTACATAGTTCTTGTAATTAATAAATACATACAGTTAACCTACTTACAACTATGAAGACTTCATTACGACCTATTGAAAGTTATCGAACATCCTACAACATGGTGGCAGCAAAACAGAAAACCCAAAACCTTGCAAAAAATGCAGGGAAAAAACAAAATCTTGCAAGGCCAAAGAAAAACTTGAAGAAACATTCCGACCTGAAGAAAAACTCAAGAAGCAAGCGCACAGGGAAAAATCACCCAGGAAAGCTCGAAAGAAAGGCTTGGGAACTGAAGGCAGAAATTTAAAATTCCTCACGGCAGCAGAAGGATCCTTAGGATCTCTTAGAATTCCAGCCTCAATTCCCGGATTGCAGAGTCAGCAGACTGAGCAGGGGTGAGCTAAAATTGTTTAAATTCTAGGAAACAGCAAGGCCTGAGAAACTTTTAAATAGCTCAGTGGTCAGAAATTGCCGCTTGAAATTGCCGTGGGTAAAACTAGATTCCCGAGTTGGCATCTGGCGCTCAGCGACCGAGCTCGCTCTGAAAAGAATGAATGAATTTGGAAGAATTGCGAGTCAGCTTTAAGGACCAGCAAAGGCCAGGATTCAACACATTCACTACCCTTAAGCATAGCACTGAAACAGAGACGTCTGCAGCCAGTTGAACCAAGCAGCCATTGTAGAAAAATGTTTCAAGGCTGAGCCTTGCAGCGGAAGCCGCCAAAACCGGCAAGCACGAATAAACACTTTATCTTCAAATGGACGGTGGTGCCATCTTGAATTTCAACAACTTCTTAAAGCTGAACCTACACTTTAACATTTTTAACCATGGATCAAAAATCCAACTTACCAGATCAGCTTGAACTCATCCAAGGGCCAAGCTTAATAGAAAATTGGGTGTTCTGGAAAAGAGAATTTTTACCCTGCCGGAGTACATCAGGTCTAAGTAGAAAAGTCAGGAAAAATCCAGATTAATACCTTTTCAATACTGATTTGATGAACTTGCTGACAAAGTAATCCTAATGTAGTGCATTGATGAATGCTCAGCTAGTTTCGAAGAAATATTAAAAGCTTCTGATGAAAATTTTAATCTTCAAGTTGTGGAGCGCATAGAGCTTAAAAAGAGGCACAGAAAACCCATAGGAAAGCACCAAAAGGATGAAAGACAATACTCGAATAAATCACAAGTGGGCACCAAAGAGGCAGGGAACTTTCTGGAAGCCTCAAAAATATATCCTTTTGGAAATTACAACCAACACATTAGCTGAACTGCAACAGCAGGTGACAGTGCAGAGCAAGCAGCTGGCTGTAAGTGAAGGAAAGCTATCTCATAAAACCCAAAATGAACAAACCCTGCAAAAGGAAAATGAAATAAGGTGAGAAAATGATATCAGAACTGAATTGCAAGATTTGAAATTCAAGATTCAAGCTGAGTGTATACCCTTGGAAATGCATGAGCCACCAATGAACTAGGCTGTTCAAGACCTGAACAAACAAGTTTTTGAGGTATCACAGAAGTACGAGAAAGAGACTATAGAGCTGAAGAAAGTGGTTGAACATTTAGAGGAATACTTGGAAAAACATTACCCTTCCAAGGAGACATATGAGGGATGAAAAGTAGACTTTCTCATAAAATAGTATGAGGAGTTTCAAAAACAGTTAGCGGAAGCATAATTATAGAATGTGAGCCTGAATGTTATCACAGAGGAATTATCCTCTGCCAATGAAAAACTGATCAATGTAGAGAATCAACTTGCAGGTACGAAAGATGTGGTCGATAAGGAAAAGCGAGGACTAATGAGAACACTGGAGTGCCGCTCACAGGAAGTAGAATACTTGAAAGTGGACATGAACCACTTAAATGATGAGCTTGTGGAAACAAAAAAGGATTTCAATTAAAAACTTGATTAACTTTAGGAATCAAAAGTCTCCAATGAGCATCGTGCAAAACGCTGGTAACAGGAGAAAGAATTGCTGATGAATCAGAACAGTTGATTGAAAACAGAATTACAACCAAAACTTATTGAACTTTGGTCCCGCCTAAACAACATGATAGATGAGGTGCACCGTAAGGAAGAGCAAATCCAAGGTTTAAAAGCAGGTAAGGTGAATTCTACGGAACAGATCGACAATCTAACGAATGAATTGATAGAGTCGAAGGAGACTGCAGAGGTTCAAGGCAGCAGCTCACCACCACCTTCTCAAGGGGCAACTAGGGATGGGCAATAAATGCTGGGCCCCGCCAGCGACACCCACAACCCATGAAAGAACTTTTAATAAGTCAGTGACCATGGGAGAAAGATTTGGAAAAGAACTGATTGGCCAGGTGAAGTTGTTAAACTTATACAAGAGTTCCGCAGATAACCCCAATGCCAAAAAAAAAGAATGAATTCAGAAGAATTGCGACTGAAGAGTCAGCTTTACAGACCAGCAAAGCCCAGGATTCACTTACCAGAGTAATTGCTGAGCTGAATGAAAAGATTCATAAGCTCAAAAATACAACTGGAAAAGAAGAAAATAATCCAAAAATTGTGAAACAAACGGGAATGAAGGCTCCATTGTTGAAATGTGAACTTCCACACGATTCACCACTAGCCACATGGTGAAGTAAAAGGAGAAAACACTATGGGGACGAGCACAGCGTTCCTCCACCTCAGAAAAGATGGGGTAAATCAACAACTACCTATCGCCACAACTGCTGAATCGACAAAGAGTGGCTCAATACCAAGGGATGGAAAAAAGGAGGATGAAAAGATACCCAGATGCCAGAACAACCTTCAAATCAACAGAATTTACCTGCAATGACAGAGCCTACCACTCCTCTGACAGCGGTGCCAATGAGATATGGAAGGATTATAAGGCCTCCAGGTTGCCTGACCCTTTGAGATTTGAAGCGGGGAGATGGGGTAGTAATAACCTAAGTACATGGGGTAGACTAAAATAACTTGAAATACATGGGATAAAGGCTTGGAGGAGATGTAGTATAAGAGTCTGGCACATGTAGGGTTAACGCGGGACTGAGTACATTACCGCCCACGTATGTAAGAGAACACGTGACCCACACCTAGGGGTCAGTCTAGTGTTGGACAGAGCCGTGTGCACAAGCAAGCACGGAGACAGCTCCTAGCTTGGACCATTTACTGTATATCCGTACATATTTCTTGTAGCTAATAAATACATACAGTTAAACTGTTAAGGATACGAAGATTTCGTTAAGGCCTACCGAACCTACAACATACTCCTGCTCCTAATTCTTGTGGTCTTGTGTACTCCCCCAGTCACACTCCACATCCCGCAGTCACACTTCTATCTGAAAAACTGAGAAATTAGTGTCCCTGGTAATACCGCTTACCATAAAATCCCGTTCCTAGAACTCCCTTATAATTCTCCAACTCCCTATAAGCAATGCAGCAGAAATTCCGCTGACTAAAACAGGAGTTCTGGCTCATTTTGTGCTTGGAAAGCTATTTGACAATAAGAACTGTTGACAAACAGCCTGCTTCCATTTGTGGAGCCTGGTGTTTCTATAGATTCTGTGACTGCCCATCTTGGACAGCCTGTGGTATTATTTGTGGTGCTAATGAAATAGAGAGGAGCTACAGGGCATACTCGCGTGAGAAAAGTGTCTCGAGAAACCTCCAGCTATCAGTTAAAAGCAGAGTGGTAAATGGCACCAAGGCCCACATCAAAATCCACAGCTAGGAAATGATTTAGTGTTAACGGGCAATGCACCAAGACGTTTCTCTGCTGACTGGAGTTTGTCAGGACTGTAATCTATGATGGGAAACAAAATGTTACTGAATGTCTGTCCCTGATCAGACTAATCCAGCAATGGAAGTGTAGAAACTGGCTCTGGGAGGCTACTTAGTCAAACAAAACGAACTTTATTTACACAAGAGGTTTTGTGTTTGCTTGTATCCAGCCAGCCCCTCATATAGCCATCTTTTACCTAGGGAACCCCCGCCCTAGGATTTATTCTCCTGCGCTTGCCACACATTGGTTGAACAAATCACGTAACCCTCCCCCCACCCCCACCCTACTCAGTTGAACTGATCTTAAAGTGACAGTCATCACAGGAACCCAATACAAAACTCTATACAATAGCCAGAGGGGGGGGGGGGGGGGGGGGGGGAAATGAAAGACTTGCATTTACATAGCGACTTTCACAACCGCAGGCCATCCCAAAGTGCTTGATGGCCAATGCAGTACTTTTGAAGCACAGTCACTGTTTTAATGTAGAAAAACGCGACAGCCACTCTGCACACAGCAAGCTCCCAAAAACAGCAGCGTGATCATGACCAGATAATCTGCTTTTGTGGTGTCGGCCTCAGAATAACAGGGGCTGCGGGATCTTTCCCATCCATGTAAGGCCGGAGGGGGACCGTGGTTTCAGGTCTCATCCAAAAGATGGCACCTCCGACTGTGCAGCACTCACTCCGTTTGGCATGTCGGGCTGGATTTTTTTGTACACTTAGGGTGAGACTTGAACCCACAACCCATTCTGCCCCGCGTAGCCACAGCCGACACACAAACTTTGCTGATAAACTTGAACCGGGCCGAATTCAAAAAAAGAGTGAGGAATGAATTAAGGCAAACGGATCAGGGAGGCTGTTTGTCAACCATTCAGCCAAAGATGAAAGCAACAACTTTAAAAGGAATAACGCACACGCATAATCCAAAATTTTAATTCAATCCCGATTGCTGAGTTAAGTCACTAGCTTCTTTGCAGTGGTGACGCTCAGAATTAATCCTGCTTCGCTTTACTAACGACTCTCAATTATTTTTTTGTTGCACCGGTGTTTTTGTTGCAATCTTTTAACTGCAGATTAAACGAGCTACCTGCCAGAAAAATGATCCAACACATGAAAAGCAAGGAAACCACCAGTCTGTGTGCAACTGTGAAGCTCAAACAACAACAGCAGCAAGTTTAAACTGTCATGTTCACTTTTCACAGAAGCGCGTTGGCTGGAGCAGCTCCTGTCACTCACAAAACCGGCAGCCCATTAAATCATGGCTGTCACCCGAATACGAGATGCTGATGGGCTTGAAGAGGAAGGGGGTCGGTTTTAGACGCTCACAAGCACTTGGTTTCGGGTTATGAAAAAGACTCTGACCAGCCCCACTTTATCCACGGCACTCGAGTGGACAACAAATCTCCTCTCAGTCTTCTTTTCTCCAAGGAATTCAGTCCTAACTGCGCCAATTTATCTTTGTAACTGAAGTTCTTCATCCCTGGAACCATCCCCATGAATCTTTTCTGCACTCTCTCCAATTCCTTCACATCCTTTCTAAAGTGTAGCACCAGAAATGTTTGCAATACTCTCACTGAGGCTGAACTCGTGTCTTATACAAATTCAACATAACCTCCTTGCTCTATGCCCCATTATTAATGCCTAGGGTACTGTATGCTTTAATAACCACTCTCTGTCACCTTCAATGATTTATGCACAAATACACCCAAGTCTCTCTGCTCCTACACACCCTTTAGGGTTGTACCCTTTATTTTATATTGCCTCTCCATGTTCTCCTACTAAAATTAATCACCTCACATTTCTCCACATTGAACTTCATCTGCCACCTATCTGCCCACTCCACCAACTTGTTTATGTCCCTGTGAAGTTCTACACGGTCCTCCTCACAGTTCACAAAGCCTCCAAGCTTTTTATCATCTGCAAATTTTGAAATTGTGCTCCACACACCCAGGTCATGAATATATATCAATAAAAGCAAGGGTCCCAACAGTCACCCCTGGGGAACTCCAATACAAACCTTCCTCCAGCCTGAAAAACACCCATCAAACCAATACTCTCTGCTTCCTGCCACTCTGCCAATTTCATATCCATGTTGCTACTGTCCCTTTTATTCCATGAGCTACAACTTTGTTCACAAACTCGGTGAGGACAAGATTATCATGGTTTAAGTAATTAGGGAAAATACTAACGACTCTCAGATTTACATACTTGCATATAGTCCAATATTAAAAAATGAAAAACGAACAGAATTCACAAAAAGCCAGAAGTCCCTTTAAATACTTGAAATATTAAGCAGAAACCATCACTCAGGAAAACAGAATCGGCGGAGAAGAAAAGAGTTGACGTTTCGAGTCCTCATGACCCTTCAACAGAACTGTTCTGTTCAACAGTTCTGTTGAAGGGTCATGAGGACTCGAAACGTCAACTCTTTTCTTCACCGCCGATGCTGCCAGACCTGCTGAGTTTTTCCAGGTAATTCTGTTTTTGTTTTGGATTTCCAGCATCCGCAGTTTTTATCATACAACCTGTTTTAACTCAGGAAAACAGGTTGTATGATAAATTAGTAAGTTATTTATTCACTGCAATTATTATTTTAACAGCATGCAGTTCCTATTATTCAACGATTAAAAGACTGGTATTTAAAAAAATATATAAATGGACAACCATCCTTGGATTTCTCCTGAAATTTCCAAAGTTACACATGGAGCTGCATTAAGAATTGTTTGGAACCTGAGGTACCCCACACAAGCACCACACCCTGTCCCAACCAATCCATTATAACACAAAACCCACAGCACACCAATGAAGAAACAGGCTTGGAGATCATTTATGCACTGCCTTTATAATAAAGCAAATCACATCACAATGTACTAACATATGAGCATTAGAATGAGGAGGACTAGGCCAATCGGCCCTTCGAGCCTGCTACACCATTCAATAGATCATGGCCGATCTGAATGTAACCTCAGCCCCACATTCCTGCCGATCCCCGATAACTTTTCACCCCCTTGTTAATCAAGAATCTATCAAGCTCTGTCTTGAAAATATTCAAAAGCTCTGCTTCCAGGGTCATTTGAGGAAGACCATTCCAAAGACTTGCAACACTCAGAGAAAATTTCTGTCTTAAATGAGTTCTAGGTTCCCCTACAAGGGGAAACGTCTTCTCCACATCCACCCTGTCAAGGCCCCTCAGGATGTTAAAGATTTCAACGAAGCTTAATCAGGGATTTCATGCAGTTTTTCCACATTACACTGTGTTTTACCAGGGGCCCAGATTTGCTCCCCACCCCCACCTCCCCCACACTCTGTCCTGCCTCAAGCTTAGGCGAAAACATGCTTAAAAACTGCCCTCTACCTTTGCACCGCTAATGTACTGGTGCCCAGCAACGGGGGTCAAATGCTAGTCACGCTCCCTCTGCCTGTTCATGTTCAGAAGAGGAGCTGTGACCACGTTGTCGGGAGAACAATCCTTTTCTTCCTCCCTGAAACAGCAACAGAATGTGCTGGGAATGCAGCAAGTCTATCAGCATCCGCAAAGAGAAACTGTGGACTAACCATTCGGGTGTCACCCCTCGCCAGAGCATTCAATCTCCACCTGAATCCCCCACCCCCCCCTCTTTCCAGATACCGACTGACCGGGCGGGTACATCCAGAATTTTCTGTTTCTGATTTCCCAGTTCCCTTCTTTTAGAGTATTGCGTGCAGTTCTGGAATCCACATTATAGGAAGGATGCGATTGCACTCGAGAGGGTGCAGAGGAGATTTACCAGGATGTTGCCTGGGCTGGAGAGTTTTAGTTATGAGGAGGGATTGGATAGACTGGGGTTATTTTCCCTGGAGCAGAGGAGATTGAGAGGGGACATGATTGAGGTGTATAAAATTATGAGGGACATAGATAGGGTAGACAGGAAGGAACTTTCCCCCTTGGTGGAGGGATCAATAACCAGGAGGCATAGATTTAAGGTAAGGATGTCAGGAGGAATTTTTTCACCCAGAGGGTGGTGGGAATCTGGAACTCACTGCCTGAAAGGGTGGTAGAGGGAGTAACCCTCATAACATTTAAGAAGTATTTGGATGTGCACTTGCGATGCCATGACATACAAGGCTATGGGCCTGGTGCTGGAAAATGGGATTAGAATAGTTTAGGTACTTGTTTGACCGGCACAGACACGATAGGCCGAAGGGCCTTTTTCTGTGCTGTAGACCTCTATGACTCTTCCTTTCATTCCAGCTTTCTTCAATGGAAACTTAGAATTTTGCATTTCATTTGTGTGCCTAACCCAGCACCAATATCCTTCAATGTAAACACTTAGGATGTGAAATGATATCACACCAGGATCGCCAGCAAAACAACAACAACTTGCATTTACCTGGCACCTTTAACTAGTACAATGGCTCAAGGCTCTTCACAGGAGTGAAATGAAACAATATTTGACAACTAGCCAAAGGAAGTATTAGAAAGAGTCACCAAATGCTTTTGGTAAAGAAGCAGGCTTTAAGAACAGTCCTAAAGAAAGAGAGGTTCAGAGAGGGAATTCCAGACTATAGGGCCCAAATAGCTGAAGACAAGGCCACCAATGACAGAGTAATGAAAAAAACTACCAAAAGGGGAAGTTTCATTTGAGTAATTACATTCCATCCTACTGGAGCTACCAGACAATAATCCACAATACAGCCTTCCAAAAACTTGAGATACATGTGATATTGAACATCCCAAACTTTCTATATGCTGAGAATATAAATAACAAACTCACAATAGCAAAGGACACTTGGCTTGTTACTTCAGAAGGTGGCCTAATAGGAACTGCTCTACCAACAGAAACAGGCACAAACCTTATTGCATCAGAAGTAAACATGAGTTATAGAATTCCCTGGTTCCATCACTGTCCATTTGATGTTCTACTGAAACACTTCACGCTTGTACTGGCAATTCCTGAGTCTCTGTTTAAAATAAAAAATAAAACACAGTCAATATAGTGATATGCAAAACTTGAAACATTGTCAAAAAGGAGATAAATACCATTCCAAGATAAATCGGATGGTTTTGTTGGTCTCATTCACAATAGTTCACTTGGACCCTGAGCAGTTAGATTACAAAGGTAAATATTGTAACACGACCACCTCGTTTCTTGTTCATTAAAGAACTTTGGAGTTTGTCAGCCTTACAATTAAAATCCCAATGATACGATAAGAAAGATGAAATAAAAGAAAAAAAACTATAAATGTTTGGATATCAAAACCAAAACAGAGAAGTACAGCAAGTATAAATACAGTCAGCCAGCATGTGGTGAGAAAAATGGTTTAAAATTTCAGGTGCAAACTGAATATCCTGTCAAAGGGCAATCCCAGAATTATTAACCTATCTTCTCTCTTTGCAGATGCTGACAGACATGACGTGTACTTCCCGAATTTCCTGTTACTGTTTATAAACAGGACCAAACCCTTGCCAACCGTTCAGTTCCCTTTTTTAAAGGGAATGGCAGCTGTAGGTTCCTGCCTGTTTGGTGGCCAAGTTCCCTTTCCCAGGTACTGGCTTGTGACAGAGGCCCCTCATTACATCTGGAGGAACACTGCAAGACACTCTACCGCCGATGAATTACTTCTGGCGTGCGCTCACTTGTTACTTAGGCAGAAGCGGCGGCCCTTTATTGCGCAGCAGCACCGGAGATAAATGACTAGTTAATCTGTTCCTGGCTGCTTTGCTCCAGGGAGGAATGCAGATCAGGTGATCAGGTAAACTCCCCACTGTTTCTGCTTCGGCAGCCTGAGCATCAACCTGAAATGTCAGTCTAAGTTAAATGTTCAAGACCTGGAGTGGGACTTGACTGCACTAAGCGAGTGAATTCACAGATTAACTGAAACTATCTGCTCCTTCGGTATACATGTTATATGCAATATCAATCTTTAAAAGGCTGAAGGTTTTGACGTCGTAACTGGAATAAGCGTCCACACGTACGAGTATATAAATGAACAATGACACCGAGGAGGCGATCCTACAGCCACGGGAGGTGTTGGTAGGTGATACTCATCTCCTGACTCCCAACAGCCTGTCCATCATCTACAAGGCACAAGTCAGGAGTGTGATGGAACACTCTCCACTTGCTTGGATGAGTGCAGCTCCCGCAATACTCAAGGGGCTCAACACCATCCAGGGCAAAGCAGCCAGCTTGATTGGCACCCCATCCACTCCCTCTATCACTGACGCACAGTTGCAGCAGTGTGTGTACCATCTACAAGGTGCACTTGTGGGAACTCACCAAGACTCCTTAGACAGCAGCTTCCAAACCCACGACCGCTACCATCTAGAAGGACAAGGGTAGCAGGCAAATGGGAGCACCACCACCTGGAAGTTCCCCTCCAAGCCACTCACCATCCTGACTTGGAAATATATCACCATTCCTTCACCATCTCTGGGTCAAAATCCTGAAACTCCCTTCCTAACAGCGCTGTGGGTGCACCCACACCACATGAACTGCAACGGTTCAAGAAGGCGGCTCACCACCACCTACTAAAGGGCAATTAGGGATGGGCAATAAATGCTGGCCCAGCCAGCGATGCCCACATCCCATGAATGATTAAACAAAAAATGTGAAGCAGCAATGCTGTGGCTCTATCTCTACACTCCCTGCGAGTGTGGGTCTCTGTTGGGATGGCAAGTTCACTCCTTTACTGCCCAAGGATCATCTTAACACACAAAGGGAAGAGAGTTTCATGTCACACAACCATTGAACCAGTCTGGATGCCCTCACCACAGGGAGTGCGAGGAGACAACAGTGTGACCGACCATTTCAACCACTCACCATTACAACAACATGTCACAATATGCCTTTAAGGGATAGCGGCATGCCAGTGAGCCACCTGATCCAGTCTCAGTTTCACCTAGGCCTGGAGCAGAACACGGCACACACAGCCCTGCCCCTGATGTGTTCAAGCTTTTCTACCCATGTATTTTTGATCTTATGTGCCCAGTTTAGATAATTAAACCCATAGCATGTTTACGCCATCCCTAATGAGTGATTGGTGACTTTATATCATTATAAAAACAGACTGACTGACTGACTGCCCCACAGGATTATGTTTCACATTACACCATACAGTGTAATGTATGTACAGTCATGAAATATGTTTGCATTCTTTACTTCAAGTTAAGAAAAAAATCAAATGCACAGTGTCAGACAGCAAAATAAAAGGATATGTTGACAATCCCTATATCTAGATTTATTTCCTTAAATGGATTCACTCCTGTGTTATCAATGTAATATATAGATATCCCACAGGATAATTCAGGTGGGATGTTACATTATATACTTGTGTAAAGGTTAAATTTTTGAGACCAATTTAATAGGCCAAAAGTCACGAGGTTGGCTTTTACACAGGTAATGTTTTTGAGGAGTTGCTTCTACTCTAGTTGTGTCAGCATCACCGACCAACATCCATATTCCACCAACATTTATATGATTAGCACTAATTAACCAGGGATGACCTACTGAGATGATAGACCTGATAATGAAAACATCTAAATGGAAATAATCTAATGATGGGTCTTGCAGATTTCCAGTGATGGGGCTGTGACTATTTCCTTTGGCAGCTTGTTCCATTGTGGGATTGTCCTAGGGAAGATAGATTGTTGATGCACTGTCTTGGAAACAAATGGTTTTTGTCACTTGTGTGAATGGCTACCTCGAGTTTTGTCATTGCCGGAGGATACCAGGTACCAGTTTCAGTCAATTCCCACCGGTCCATTCCATAAGACGGTTAATCTACTTTACACCTTCCTTTAGCGAAGTGATTCCCATTCCAAATCTTTAATCCAGGATGTGACACTGGTGTGTTCCCCATACTGATTCATGCAGAATTATCTTTCAATGGCTTCAATCTTATTTATATCTCTCACCATATAAGGATCCCACACACAAACTTACATACTCCAGGATTGGAGGTAGAAATGTTTGGTAAGAGATAACTCTGATATTTTTGCTGCAATACCAAAGATTCTTCCTCAGAAATCCGAGAATCCTGTTTGCTTTGGATGTTATTCACCAAATGTGGAATCCCCATTGAAAATTGTTTTTAAGATGAACCCCCAGGTATGGCTATTGGTGAGTTTGACTACAGAACATAAAGCTATCTGTTGGTGGATCCTTTCTGTTGGTAATGCACATGACATTGCATTTTTTGGCATTAAATGCCATCTCACATTGGTCCTGCCATTTCTGAAATTCCAGGTGATTCCAGAAGTTGACATGTGTGCTTGATTTGGACCCAAGTGAAATCCAAAGAAGATTGCCATAACGGTATAAAGTAAAAACCAACAATGCTAAAGAATTCTTATTATTTATCATTTATAATCTGATCAGTTTAATAATTTGAATAAATAAAAACAAAAAACTTAAACACAGAAATGTTTTAAGCATTTATTTACCAGTACTCATTTTCATCAGTATTAATGTATTTATAATCAAGTCAAATCATTAACAGCTCCAGGATTATACTTTGCTTCTGAAATTTCTGGGCTTTGACCCCCCCAGAAAATCTGGAGTTGACTTTTACACGAGGTCTGTGAAAAGCGACAGTTCATTTGGGCCATGGATCATGGGGTCGATTTTCACATAAGTATATTTGGTATTTTATAAAGATGAACGTGTTGTTACATGTAACTCATAATGCATTCTGCTGCAAGGGTGGAGCTGTGTGTGTTGAAGCGCCCTGTCCTTTCCTGTAAATCCTGAGACTAACTGTTGCCGATCAGCGAAGTTTATAAATCGGGAGGTACTTATAAAACATCTGGCTGCCTGTCACTGGGAATTACCCTATGGAGTCAAAAGAGATATTTTCATACAGAGCATTACCGGAACATCGAATAGCTTGCTACAGCTGTCAACTGAGCCAGAGACTCATTTAAAAATATACTAGATATTAGCAGTGACGGCAAATTAGTGGTCAAATTAGTATCTTTATTGCTTTATTTTAAATACAAGATTTCTAGTTATTCTTTCACCAAAGACTTTAACAGAATCAAAACTTCTCATTCCAGTAAAAGGTACATAAAGCTTGTCCCTAGCAACAGGACTACAAATTTTGTCAAGCGTCTGGCCTTCTGACTTGTTTATAGTAATAGGATATGAAAGTCTAATTGAGAACTGTTTTCTCCTGAATTGAAAAAGTAATTGTTACATTAAGAGCAGCTTTTTTTTTAAACAAGTGAGAAGTTTTATCCAAAGCACTTCAACGTGTTATTGTACAAAAGTATACGGTCTATTAAAGTTTGCTGTTTACATCTGTTGAAATGAATTTTGCAGACAGGCAAAAAACCAGGTATTATTACAGATACGCATTTAGATCTTTATACTTATAGAACAGACTCGATCAATCTAATAGCTTCCTTCTATACACTCTATGACTCTATAGTGATTGTGCAGAGAAACAGGATTGGAGGAAGTAACACTTGAAGAGCTATCACGGCCACAATGGGCTGAATGGCACCCTTTGCAGTAATTTCTATGGTTCATAGATTTAGATTAGTAGCAACCTTTAATGCCACTTCAAGCCACTCCTTTTGATCAACATTTTCAAGATATTAAGGGGGTCAGATAGGGGTAGAGAGAATCTATTTCTGCTGGTTGGGGAGTCTAGGAACTTGGAAGCAGAACCTAAAACTTAGAGCCAGACCTTCCGAAGTGAAATTAGAAAACACTTCTGCACAATAAGGTGGTAGAAATTTGGAACTCTCTTCTGCAAATGGCAATTAATGCTCGATCAATTATTAATTATAAAACTGAGATCGACAGATTTATGTTAACCACAAGTATTGGGGGATATGGGGCAAAGGCTTGAATGTGGGATTCTGTTGCAGATCAGTCATGACGCCAACGAATGGTGGAGCAAGCTCGAGGGGCTGAATGGCCTCCTGTTCCTGTGTTCCGTGCCATGGTTAATTACCGACTTGCTTTTATGTAGCACCTTCACTTCCTTGCAACATCTCAAAGTACCTCAGAGCCAGTTAAATTAAGTGTGGTCACTATTGCGTAGACAAAAGTGCAGACAGCAAGGTCACACAAATGAAATAAATGACCACTGATTTGATACGGGATAAATGTTGGTCAAGACACCAGTGGAACTCCCCTGCTCTTCTTTAAATGGTTCTCCGGGATCTCTCACCTCCACCTAAGTAGGTGAAGCATTGGTTTAATGCCCCATCATAGACACTTCAATGCTCACTCAGTAATGCACAGAAGCATCAGCCTAGATTGTACGGTATTTAATGCTTAGAACCCCTTAACATCCAGTCTCCAGCTAATAAGCATTCTGCATGCCAAGGAAAGAATGAGGGATGTGATCCTTCACTCCTATTGTTCACCATTTCCCACTTGATTCCACAGACCAATACAGATATTGACAAAGAGGGAGGTAGCAAGCAACTTAACCACCAAAGGCAGATTCACCAGTCATTCATCCCACTGCAGTTTGCGGACTTTGCTGTCACAAATTGGTCACTCCGTTTGTCTTTTCCTTTTAATTCGTTCTTGGAATGAATGTGAATCGTTGACTCGGGCATTGCCCGTTTCTAATTGCCCTTGAGAAGGTGGTGGTGTGTCTCCTTCTTGGACCACTGCAGTCCGTGTGGGGTAGGTGCACCCACAAACAGTCCCTTCTCTGTCGCAGTTTGATACAACGGGGTAGCTTGCTTGGCCATTTCAGAGGGTGGTTAAGAACCTACCCCAATATTGCTGTGGGTCTGGAGTCATGTGTATGGACCAGAATGATGAAAGGTAGCAGATTCCCTCCCTGAAGGGCAGTGTTACTAAGACTAACATCTTACTTGAGATTTATTAATTGAATTTAAATTTCCCCTCGCTGCAGTCATGGAATTTGAACTCGAGTTGCCAAAGCATCAGCCGAGGCCTCAGGATTACCGATAACAGTGGACGGACATCAAAAAGGATTCATTGGTTATAAAGTGTTCTGGGACTTCCTGAGGACGTGAAAGGTGTTATATAAACGCAATAACAGCAAGTTGCATTTCTGTAGCACCTTTAACGTAGTAAATGGTCACAAGGTGCTTCGCAGGAGTGTCATCGAGCCAAGTTCAACCACCAGGTCACACAAGGAGATATTGGAACAAGAAGCTTGGTCAAAGATGCAAGTTTTCCTCTCTAGGAACGCAATGTCAGAACTCAAACCACTAACTCAATGATGTAGACCCAGGCCCACTGCAAACACTGGATACATTTGTACCACCTCTAGTACAGGCAGTTTAATGTCCTATCTGTAACAGCCCCTCTCCTCCTCCAGGTGCACTGAGCGAGCAGGAAGAAACATCAGATTAAAGAGTGTCTTTATGCCTCTAATCTAACAATATGCTGCTATAAAAACAAAAAAACTGCGGATGCTGGAAATCCAAAACAAAAACAGAATTACCTGGAAAAACTCAGCAGGTCTAGCAGCATCGGCGGAGAAGAAAAGAGTTGATGTTTCGAGTCCTCATGACCCTTCGACAGAACTTGCGTTCGAGTCCAAGGGACTCGAACGCAAGTTCTGTCGAAGGGTCATGAGGACTCGAAACGTCAACTCTTTTCTTCTCCGCCAATATGCTGCTATAATTGGTTTGCTTCCTTTGTTATCAACACACACACACACACACACACACACACACACACACACACACACACTGTGCAACGCGACAAGTTAACATGGTCAGCAAAGTGCTAAAACCCAAGAGGACAAGGAAAACAAGCTACAGCATATTTTGCATTTAAATGTACAGACTGGCAAAGAGCACAGCAAAGCTGCAGCTGTCACAAATGTGCATCATGCTTTAGTGCAGTTTTAAAAAGACCATTTCAGCTCCGAGTGTATGGCATGAGGAGCCCAGCCCGCAGATGTTAAGTGTAACCAAGTTACAAATTCGGTCAACATGAAATGGTGCTGGCTACACAGCAACTTTAAACTTGTGCAGCGTGAATCCTAATTTAAGAGTTGGTTTGATCTTGACTTAAGTAGAGAAAGAAAGAGAGAGCACGCATGCGGGGTGGGGGAGAGAGCACGTGCGGGGTGGGGGAGAGAGCACGTGCGGGGTGGGGGAGAGAGCACGTGCGGGGTGGGGGAGAGAGCGCGTGCGGGGTGGGGGAGAGAGCGCGTGCGGGGTGGGGGAGAGAGCGCGTGCGGGGTGGGGGAGAGAGCGCATGCGGGGTGGGGGAGAGAGTGCGTGCGGGGTGGGGGAAAGAGCGCGTGCGGGGTGGGGGAGAGAGCGCGTGCGGGGTGGGGGAGAGAGCGCGTGCGGGGTGGGGGAGAGAGCGCGTGCGGGGTGGGGGAGAGAGCGCGTGCGGGGTGGGGGAGAGAGCGCGTGCGGGGTGGGGGAGAGAGCACGTGCGGGGTGGGGGAGAGAGCACGTGCGGGGTGGGGGAGAGAGCACGTGCGGGGTGGGGGAGAGAGCACGTGCGGGGTGGGGGAGAGAGCGCGTGCGGCGTGGGGGAGAGAGCACGCGGGGTGGGGGAGAGAGCATGCGGGGTGGGGGAGGGAGCGTGGGGTGGGGGACAGAGCACACGGGGTGGGGGAGAGAGCGTGGGGCGGGGGAGAGAGCGCGGGGCGGGGGAGAGAGCGCGGGGCGGGGGAGAGAGCGCGGAGCGGGGGAGAGAGCGCATGCGGGGTGGGGGAGAGGGAGAGCGCACGTGCATTTCTTGCGATTTATCACACTGATGGGGAAATTTCCTCCCATTAACTATGGAGAGCACCAAAGCCTGTCCACAAACTCTGTTCCCTGACCACAGTTTCCAACCATCTCCTTGGCAACTGAGAGAAGCTGAGCCAGACCATTTTGATCCATGCTGTTGTGTCTGTCTCCAAGGTGAGCTTCCAACCACACGTGTTCCAGCACCGTGACCACCTCCTTCCACCTCTGTAACATCGCTCGACTCTGAAATGCCTCCCCTCGTCTGCTGTTGAAACCTGCATCTGTGTCTTTTTCACCTCTGTGCCCGACTCTTCCAATGGTCCCCTGGCTAGTGTCCCACCTTCCACCCAATGTAAACTGCTTTTCATCCAAACCTCTGCTGCTTGTATCTCAACTCTCATCAAGTCCCATTCACTCATCAGCGCTGTGCTTGCTGACCAGCACTGGTTCCCAGTCTCACAATGTCCCAAGTTTAAAATCCTTACCCATGACTTCAAATCCCTCCACGGCTTTGTCTCTCCCTATCTCTGTCACCTTTTACGGCCTTTGTGATCTTTCCCATCCTCCAATTCTGACATTAAGAATGGCAAGACGATGGTATAGTGGTAATATTACTGGACTAGTTAATCCAGAGACCCATGCTAATGCTCTGGGTACTTGGGTTCAAATCCCACCACAGCAACTGATGTATAAAACTTGGAATTAAAAGCAGGTCTCAGTAACGGTGACCGTGAAGCTATCATTGATTGCTGTAAAAACTCATCACCCGCTGAGGCCTTTTAGAGGGAGGAAGGAAACCTGCCTTTCTAACCTGGTCTGGCCTACGTGTGACTCCAGACCCACAGCAATGGCGCTGACTCTTAATTGCCCACTGCAATGACCCTAGTAAGACACTCAGTTCAAGGACAGTTAGGGACGGGCAACAAATGCTGGTCTTGCCAGTGATGTGCACATCCCATGAAAGAATAAAGAAAAAAAGTCAAGAGCATTCCTGATTTTAATCACTTCACCTTGAGTCCTGGGCCAGGCCCCAAACTCTGGAATTCCCTCCCTAAACCTCTCTGCCTCTCCCTTAAGATTCTCCTTAAAACCTCCCTTTTTGACCATGTTCTTGGTCACTTGTCCTGTATCTCTTGCTGTGAAGTGTTAATGGTATGTTAATTACATTGTTAAGATACACAGGGGAAGGGCATTGTTTAATTAAGTACCCAGAGCACTTACAAAGAGAGACTGTTAGGACACAGAGTGTTAGGTAGGAGGCAGACATATGGAATGCTGCTTTCTACAAATAAATCAACTATCAAGAAAAGGATTTGCATCAAGTTTCATATTTCGCCATCTGACTTGGGATCCAATTAACATGAAGATAATAACATTTTTATTGATCTTGCTCCTGTGACATTTTGCAATGTTAAAGGCGCTATATAAATGCAAGTTGTTATTACAGTGTGAACACACCTGAACCTGTTAGCCATGTGGTCAGCACAGAACGGAGAAACCATGTTTAATTAGTCCGTGCACATGCAAACACAATAACAGGAAATCCAACTGCAGAACAGAAACTACATACATGGCACTTAAAAAAAAACAGCATCAACTCCCCACCACCCACCCACCACCCCTTCTCAACCCAACCAACCCTTTCTCACAGCAGCTTCACTTGTGGGTGAAGTGGCCTGTGCTAACAACACTCTCACTACAAGGTGTCCACTCTTTGAAGACATTTCTGGGAAATGTTGGGGCATGATGTGAAAATCAGATGATGGGGGTGTGTGTGTGGTGGGGTGTGGGGGGAGCTGTTACTCTTTCTGGTGTTATTCAACACTTGTTGTCACAGTCAAGTCCGCTCTGCAGAAACTGTTTTATATTGAAAGCAGTTCTGTCATCTGGTTAAAGTGCCCTTAAAGTGCCGGGGTCTAAAAAGCAGCAGAATACATAACATGCCTATTTCTTGCCACTTAAAAGAGGACATCAAAGTTGCTTCAATGCAAAAACAGAATTTGTCTCCTCACAGCCTTTACCCACCGTTTGCAAGCTAAATCTTCACAGTGCTCAAAATAAGACACTGTTCACTCTGCAAGCAGTGACAATTCCTTTTTAAATTCTCTGTATATTGAAATAAATGAAGTTCCCACTGAAACACACTACATACACCTCAATACCCACACTATACAATTGTGTTTTCATTGTTCAGATGATAAATCTTCCACCCACCTTACACAGTGCTGCAAAGAGATGGTTGTTGCTCCGTTAAGATTGACTTTGGTCTGAGGAGTTGGACCTTCCACAGAACAGAAAGGGATAAGGTTCTGATAATGGGCAGTGATCCCCAAAACATTAACCCATCCATTAACTCGCAGTGTAATTCCATTGAGGTCTCCTTCAGTTAATGGGGTCAAGTTTTCCTGGTTTCATGACCCTGAGCTCTGATGCCTATGTATTAATAATGGGACATAGAACATTGCATTGCTGAAAAAAAAGACACATGTTGTGGAAGCTTTTCATCTTGCACTCATCAGGATAATTCGCAAAAGTACCATATGTAAAGGGAACAACCACTGCCAACTGGCAAGCTTTTTTAGGCTGTCGCCTATCTCTGGTTCATTCCCCAGGGCAATGCCTTGATCAATCAGAGTCAACCTATCTGGTTTGAATTTTAACAAAGCTTGGCAGTTAACTGTCAATCATCAGTTAACTGGTGCATTCTCCATGGCAACCCCTGTACCAATCAAGAGTCCACTTGCCAACCAATCAGCACTCCCTTCTCATGAAGTATAAATTGTTGTTCCCTTTACATTTGGTATTCTTGCAAATTGTCCTGTTGAGTGCAAGAAGAAAAGCTTCCACAGTAAGTGTATTTTTTCAGCAATACTCAAGTTCTGTTCTACCAAATGACTTTGTAAAGAGAGAACAGGAAACACACCTGGATTGTAAACTTACCTGTTCTGCTTCTGCTGTTACTGGACTTTGCGGGGGGGGGGGGGGGGGGGGGTGGGTGGGTGGGCGGTATTCCCAACAAATTGATCCCAATCTCAAAAAAAGTATATCTGTTGAAGTGACACTGGGTCCAAATGAACTCCCACTTCCCCACCATCAGACAAACAACAGAAATCTGGATTTAATTGGTTTGGCCATAATTCATTTTTCTTGGCAAGATTGTGATTCTTTCTTGCATTTCCCCAAGGGAGCTGGAGAGAGAGGAGGGCTGATAAGCCCAGGGCGCTCTTGCTCACCAAACATCTACTGGGGGAATCCTGAGAGTAAAGCAGCTCGCAATCATGTACTTGGCAATGCTAGAACATTGAGAAGGATGAACTGTAAGGGGATGGAAGTTTCCATGCTGCTGGAGAGTCTTCTCCAGAGTTGGGGACAACAAGAAGGCTTCCACCTTCTTAACCTAAATGTTTATGGGCTGGATTTAGTCTGCATTTGACATACCTGGTCTGGGATGCATTGTCTGGAAGGGTGGAGGGAGTAAACTCCATTAATGATTTTCAAAATGGAATTGGATAAATAGTTGAAGGGGGAGAATTTGGAAAAAAAGGCAGGGGAATGGGACTATCTGGCTAGCTCTTTCACAAGGCTGAACGGTCTCCCTCTGTTTGTATCAATCTATGGCTGTGTTCATAGTGTAGCTGGGAAACAACCACCTCTAATCCAGGCATGAGCGTTCATAACTGAGCCACACTGACAGCTGGTTAAGAAAAATAGATATAATGACAACAACAGGAAGATGTTAAGGCAAGTGTACTGCAAAGCAGGGGTTTGACAGCCTGGGTCTGAGGTGGTTCTGGAATGTAGGGAGAGACGTCCATAGATTGAGGCATTTAGGAAAAAAAACTGGGCTGAGATTGCTGAAGGATTGTCACTGATCTGAGAATCTTACAGCACAGGAGGAGGCCATTTAGCCCATCATGTCCATGCTGGCTGTTTTGAAAGAGCTATCCAGTTCACGCAATCCCCCATTCTTTCCTCACTGCCTTGGAAATTATAGTAATCCTGTCACAGATATCATCATGGATCAGTGCCCCAGTCTCCCATGCAGCTCTTAATCACCTTTGGCGAGGATGAACTCACCAGGGTGTTTTAGAAAGAGGAACTGTTTGATGGTAGCTGCCAGCCCCCAAGGGATTAACGGCAGAGTTTGGCACCTGTGTTCTGTAACGTGACATCGATGTTCAACAGATGACAGAGACTACAATCTGGAAATGTGGTGCCAAAAGCAAGGGCCAATTTCCACTTCCCTCTCGCCCACCAATTAAAAAGAAGAGAAGTTACAAATGAGTGGTTCGAGGACTTATTTAGCACCAAGGAGCGTGGGATTCTGAGGTTGGGATTTCACTGAGGCCAAATTCTAATTAAACCCTAAAGAGCTGTAGAATATCAGAGGGCAACATTCAACCTGGGCAGCCATGCATCCACAGCACATTTTACAGCAAACTGGAGCAAGCGTGAAATGGGGCTGTTAATTCACTATCACTTACTTCGTACTTCTGTCCCATTTTTACCACTGAGTTGTTTGTTGCACTTTGCAATACAAATCAACACCGAGTGGTTCTCACAACACCAAAAATGAAAGCAGCCTGCACGAAACCACAAGAAATGTGTAACCCTTAAAATGGACAATTAAAGACTGTCACAGGCTCATATTCAGTGCTGTTCTAACTCATGGACTGAAATTCATACTGAGTAAATTAAAGAAGAGCCTTCATGCACACAAGCTGAAGCTGTGGGAGTGAAGTAACATCACTATATCAATATTATGCAAATTATCTAACATCTTGAGTGTTTCTTTTAAACTTCATTCTTTGGACGTGGTTGACTGTGACAACGATTACTGTCCATGTCTATTTTCCCTTGAGAAAGTGGTGCTGAGCCAGCTCCTTGAACCACGTGTTGAAGATACTCCTAAGATGCTGTTAGGTAGGGAGTTCCTCAATTTTAACCCAACGACATTGAAGAAAACAGCGATGTGTGTCCAAACCAGATGAGGTGAGCTTAGAAGTTAGCTATTTAGAGAATATCCTCCTAGAATAATACAACACAGGAGGCCATTCAGCCCATCATGTCTGTACTGGTTCTTTGAACAGCTTTCCAATGAGTGTCACTCCCTTTCCTTCTTCCTATAGTACAACAATTTATCCCCTCAGCATTTATCCCATTGAAAGTGATCATTGATTCTGCTTCCATCACCTTTTCAGGCAGTGCATCCAGATTACTGTCCTTCAGTCTGTGCGCCATCTCAACCCATTTCATAGTTAGAATTAGCAGAACGAACACACTCGGACACTAAGACTAACTGGCAGAGTCAATGAATGAGGCCTGAGAGTGACTGTGTAGAACAGGAATGCCATGTTGAACCACTATGTGGTGAAAGCACGGTGTTATTCTGGAAGTACCTGAGTTGCCTCAGATGTATTTGGCAAATGCCAAAATTAGGAAACATCCCTTCGCCCCAGCTCTGACATCTTCCAACTAGAAACATGGTAATTCACCACAGACTCACCAAGCCATATTATAAACAACTATTCTATTGCATGTCGCAAAATTGCTCTTTTTTGATGCCCACATTGAACGGGATGGGCCTATCTTCTCCCTCACTAATAGAAAAACAAACCTTGGTTTATACTCAGGCTTTAGCCATGCGTCAGGTCTGCCCACTCCCAACGCATGGACCTTCACGTCAACACAAGAACATGCAAAATGGAAACGTTGCAATTTAGCATACGTAAAGTTTCTCGCGCACATGGTTTAAAACCTACGCTCTAAAAGGTCTGCTCAGTCATAATGATGCCCCATTATTAAAGCTCAGTCTCCAATCCTACACAACTGGAGTCCCGTAATACAGATGTTCAACAACAATTGTTGAGAAGTGTGCAAGCCTACTTTGAGGAAGGCTCCAAAAGCAATAACAGCTTTTTATTTGGAGATATAGGGGGCGTCTTTCAAATCAATCTATTTGTAAAGCTGCGTTCTGCAAAGAAACATTTCTGAGAAACCACTTCGCAGAACTCTTGATGTGGCCTAGCAAAGAGTTAGGAAGAAGTTGGCTGGTTTTCCTTCATAAGTTCCCCTTTTAAATGCAAACCCCCTTTTTAAAGAATATTTGTTCGCGATGGGCTAATCTTCTCGCTAAATGCTGGCATACTTTAAACCAAATGGGTTCAGGATATTGGGATTATTTTAACTTGATGGTCAACCACACACCTACATTTAAAGTAACAACTTCATGAAATGCCCCAAGACGCTTTAGCAGAACGCAATTAAACAAAGATTGACACTGAGCCAAAGGACATATTTGGATATTCACAGCTCTCGATTTTAAAATTCTCATCCTTGTTCTCAAATCCATCCTCAGCTTTAGCCCTCACTATTTATTTAATCTCCTCCAGCTCCATAACCCTTCTGTATTCCTCTAATTCTGGCCCCTTGTGCGTCCCGATTTTAATCGCTCCAGCACTGGTGGCCAGGCCTTCAGTTGCCTAGACCCTAAGCTCTGGAATTCCTTCCCTAAACCTCTTTAGAAACATGGAAAATAGGAGTAGGTCATTCAGTCCTTCAAACCTGCTCCGCCATTCAAGATGATCATGGCTGATCTTCTAGCTCAACGCCATAGTCCTGCTGTCTCCCCATACCCCTTAACACCTTTAGGAGTCTAGAAGTCCATCTACTTCCTCCTTAAGTATATTCAGTGACTTGGCCTCCACTGCCTTCTGTGCTAGAGAATTCCACAGGTTTACCACCCTCTGAATGAAGAGGTTTCTCCTCGTCTCAGTCCTGAATGGCCGACTCTGTATCCTGATACTGTGGCCCCTGGTTCTAGACACCACCTCCCCCCACACCCCTGCCACACAACCAGAGGAAACATCACCCCTGCATCCAGTCTGTCCAGCCCTGTCAGAATTTTATACTTTTCAATGAGATCCCCTCTCGATCTCGCTGTCTTCCTTTTAGGTGCTTCTTGAAAACCTACCTCTTTGACCAAGCTTTTGGCCTAATATCGCCTTATGTGGTTCTATGTCACACTCTGTTTTATAATGTTCTTGTGAAGCACCCTGTTAAAGGCGTGATGTAAATATAAGTTCTTGTTGTTTAACCAGCAAGGTATAACGTTTCAAGATATTTTTAAACTTCATTCTTGGGATGTGGGCAGCACTGGCTCGGCCAGTGATTTTTCCCCATTCCTAACTGCCCTGGAGAAGGTGGTGGTGAGCTGCCTGCTTGAGTCACTGCAGTCCCTCTGCTGTAGGTACATCTATACTGCTGTTAGGAAGAGAGTTCTACTTAGATCACAACTGCGAGGTCACCCCACAGGTGACATGTCTGCTCCCAGTTTCAGGCGCAGGCAATAATAGCATTTCTTAGCTTTACAGACTCAAATGAAACATAAAAACCCACACAAAGGAACTGAAGTGAAACTCCAGAGTAACTGTTCAACCTCACACGCTGCATTATTCCTCTCAAGTGGCTTCCTTTCTGTGAATACATGATCATCCTCTATAATTAATGCTATTCCAAGGTTCTTCTGGCTAGCCTCGCATCTTCCACCTGACAGAAACCTGAGCTCCTCCAAACTCTGTTGCCCTGTACCAACTTTCACCAAGTCCCCTTCGCCCATTATCCTGAGCTCACTGACCTACTTTGGCTCCCCGTTCAGCAATGATTTGATTCTAAAATTCTCATCCTTGTGTTCAGATCCCTCCATAGCCTCACTCCTCCCCATCAATATAATCTTTTCCGGCCCTACGACCCTCCGAGATAATTTGCACTCCTCCAATTCCGGCCTCTTGAGCATCCCTACTTCTAAACGATCCACCTGTGAATGCTGTGCCCTCATCTGCCAGAGTTCCGAGCTCTGGAATTCTCTCCCTGAACCTCCCTCTTCTCTGGTGTCCTGGCTAATGTTTATCTCTCAGTCAACATCATTACAAGAAGTTATCTGGTCATTATCTCATTGATGCTTGTGGGATCTTGCTGTGCGCAAACCGACTACTGCATTTCCTACAATACAACAATGACAACACTTCAGAAAGTGCTTCAGTGTACTGTAAAATGCTTCAGGCATCTTCTGGTCATGAAAAGCTCTATATAAAAGCAAGTCTTTCCTCTCATCTTTAAGATGCTTCTTAAACTCCAGTTTTTTGACCAAGCTTTTTAGTCGGATATCCTAACACCTCCTTATGTGGCTGAGTGTCAAATTTTGGTTGGTAATAGTCCCCACGAGCCACCTTGGGATGTTTTACTGTGTTGCCCTTAATCCCATTCCTATATCAGATATTGAGCCAGTGCATTTAAAAGGCTCTTATAGTGGGATTCTTTAAAAAGGATCTAAATGAGGCACATTAATTGCTTTCGCTCTACATCAATCCCTTGAGAGTTTTTAAAATGACATTTGATTCAACTGTGATGGTGGTAAACCATCCTTCCCCATCCTTCACAACCTGTCTGCATCCTTTGGCACCACTGACCACACTACCCCCCTCAAAATACCTTTCTCCCACTTTGTCCAGGTGGGTGGGGCTTACCCGCTCCTGCTTCCATTCCCATCTTTCCAGTCACAGCAGGGAATTGCCTTTAATGGCTTCTCTTGCCATTCCTGCACCATGATGACAGGCGACCCCAGTGATCGATCCTTGGGTCCCCTCACTGACACATTGCCTCTCGGGGACATCGTCTGAAAGTAGATCAGGTTCCACATGAACCCTGCTAACACCCAGCTTTTTAAAAAAAAATTATCCTTTCATGGGGTGTGGGTGTCGCTGGCTGGGCCAGCATTTATTGCCCATCTCTAACTGCCTTTGAGAAGCTGGTGGTGAGCCGCTTTCTTGAATCACAGCAGTCCATGTGGTGTAGGTACACCCACACATTGTTGTTAGGAAGGGAGTTCCAGGATTTTGACCCAGCAACATTGAAGGAACGGCGATTTATTTCCAAGTCAGGATGGTGAGTGACTTGGAGAGGAATTTTCAGGTGGTGGGGTTGGCATGCATCTGCTGCCCTTGTCCTTCTAGGTGGTAGAGATCATGGGTTTGGAAGGTGCTGTTGAAGTAGCCTTGATAAGTTGCTGCAGTGCATCTTGTAGATGGGACACACTGCTGCCACTGTGTGCTGGTGGTGGAGGGAGTGAATGCTTAAGGTGGTGGATGTGGTGCCAATCAAGCAGACTTTTGCCATGGACAGTGTCAAGCTTCTTGAGTGTTGTGGGAACTGCACTCTTCCAGGCAAGTGGGGAGTATTCCATCACACTCCTGACTTGTGCCTTGTAGATGGTGGACAGGCTTTAGGGAAGTCAGGAGCTGAGTTACTCGCTGCAGGATTCCTAGCCTCTGACCTGCTCTTGTAGCCACAGGACTTATATGGCTTGTCCAGTTCAGTTTCTGATCAATGGTAACCCCCAGGATGCTGATAGTGGAGGATTCAGTGATGGTAATGCCATTGAATGTCAAGGGGAAATGGTTACCACCATCACCTCTCTCCACCCCTCCACCCTGACTTGCCACACTGCGTCTTCAACAACCATAAGATGAACAGATATTGAGAAGAGCAACCTACTGCCCCAAGAGATGGGGAGGGGGATTCAGGTGGGTTACATTGTGTGGGGGGGTGGGAGTTGCAATTCCTATGGAGTTAGAGGAGCATTCCTGCTCCACTTGATCTCCAGAAACTATATTTTTTTTAAGAAAGGGCAGCTGAAAGATCTTGAGTGTGACAGTCCTAACACCTAGCCCATTCATCACCAAACTCGTAAAGTACATACTTAAAAGGATCCAACACCCATTTTAGGCATTCACTTGGGATGCCTTTAAAACGGGCCCTGTGAATTTAGCAATGGGACCAACACCTGCATGTATTGGACACAAACTATCCGGCAGCTTATGCCTTATTGTTGAACAGACTCGGTTTCTTTTGCAGGCGTGGGATTGACTTACCAGGCTAAAAGAAATGAAAGGTATAATGATGCAAAAACTTGTAATGTTATTGCTTAGTTTTCAAGTACTCCAGTCATAAGTGGCCATTATGTCTTCATCCAAGAGGAGAAAAGGCACATCAGGCATATTGTGCTTTTCTAAAGAAATAGAAAATTCGGCATTTATCTGTTGATTTGAACAGAAAGCCCACATGCTTAATTTGCAAGCAACAGGGGGCTGATGAAAGAATGCAACATTCAAAGACTCTTTGAAGCAAAGAATAGTGAGAAACAATAGCAAGTGCACAAGAAAGTTATGGGAAGAAACGAGTTCTGAATTGTCACAGCCCAGCAGCTTATACCTTGTTGTTGATCAGATTCAGTTTCTTTTACAGACGTGGGACTGACTTACCAGGCTAAAAGAAATTAAAGGTATAATGATGCATAAACTTGTAACGTTAATGTTCACCAAGCCTCTCTCAACAGCACCTTCCATACCCATGACCACTATCATCTAGAAGGACAAGGGCAGCAGACACATGGGAACACCATCACCTGCAAGTTCCTCTCCAAGTCACTCACCATCCTGACTTGGAAATATATCACTGTTCCTTCACTGTCGCTGGGTCAAAATCCTGGAACTCCCTCCCTAACAGCACTGTGGGTGTACTTACGCCACATGGACTGCAGCAGTTCAAGAAGGCAGCTCACCACCACCTTCTCAAGGGCAATTAGGGATGGGCAATAAACGCTGGCCTAGCCAGTGACACCCTCATCCCATTAATGAATTTTTAAAAAGTCATCGAGATAGCAGCAATGTTTATAAAGGCTCCCCAGGAAAGCGATGCTGCTGTCAAGGCGAGCAATGGGACTTGTGCTTGAAATGGCCGCACCCACAACACTATTTGTGAAGGAGAATCTGTTGAGAGTTGCACACTGAAAGCTGCAGGGGCAGTGGGTTCAGATCAGCAGGGAGCTTGTGCTGCCTCTCGAGAAGCACAGTCACTGAGAGAATCAGCCGAGAATTTGAAGAGTCTGTGATCAACTCCAGGATAAATCCTTTGGTGCTTTTTCTCAATGGTAACTGATGAAAACACAGATGTTACTGACGTGTCTCGGTTGGCAGTGTTCATTCATGGAGTTGATGGCACAGTTGGCAGAAGAGCAAGAAGTGCTTCCGGTGTCCTGGCCAACATTCCTCCCTCAACCAACACGATTAAAAATCAAATTAATTTGTTGTTCATTGTGTCTTCATGTGCAAAATAGTTTCTATATTCATCCACACAGCAGCAACTGCACAATTCATCAAATACAGAGCACCTTGGGATGTTTCAGAAATGTGATAGAATGCTTTATAATTCAAGCTCTTTACTTGAGCTCAGAGTTTGATTTTTGCGAAGTGCTTCCTTATATTAACAGGCGCTCCGTGATTGGAAACATTGCTGACATTTGTCACTTTCTTGCTACTTTCTGAGCTGTTTACATGCATGTTGAAATATGGTAGAGAGGGCTCAGCCAAGCAGAAGTGAAATGAAAGTCTGGTTTTGTTCACACTTTTTCTGAAACCTGTTCACATGTAATAGCGCTTCTCTTTGGTCAGATCAGGGTTCCCAGCTAAAGGCAGCAGCAAGAGTAAACTTTTAGTCTCACCCCTAACTTATAATCGTTAAAAATCACATTTATCCAAAGCTTAAAGTGAAATATAACAGTGCTCATTTCAAATGTGCATCAGTTCGAAGCCACTGTGCCTCTCCAGAAATGACTAGTCCAAACATATAAACATCTTTCTTTCTCCTGATAGAGCAGAAAAATAAGTTCCCTTTTTTTCTTGTTATTAACTTAAAAGGAACTAAACCCTTCTCAATCTTTGTCATTTCTTAACTTGCTATTTTCCTCCATTTATTTAGGCACCAAGATCTTTCCTCCAATTTTTTTTCATTATTCACTGACTCAGAACACCATTGCTGAATATTTAGGTCAGTAAAATTCCCCTAATCATCTTGCAATCAATACCTTCTGGAAGTGCTCACTTTTGGCCTCTTGGGGATTAAGTCATAAGAATCACAGAATTGTTACGGTGTAGGAGGAGGCCATTCAGCCCATTGTGTGTGCACCGGCTCTCTGAGCATTTTAACTTAGTGCCAATCTCCTGCCTTTTCCCCATAACCCTGCACATTGTTTCTATTTAAATAATCATCCAATTCCCCCTTGAATGCCTCAATTGAATCTGCCTCCACCACATTTCCAGGCAGTGCATTCCAAACCCTAATTACTCGCTGTGTGAAAAAGTTTTTTCTCACCTCACATTTGCTCGCTTTGCAAAACACTTTAAAACTGTGCCCTCTGGTTCTTGGTCTGTTTATGAGCGGTAACAGTTTCTCCCTATCTACTCTGCTCAGACCCCTCATGATTTTGAAAACTTCTATCAAGTCTCCTCTCAGCCTTCTCCTCTCCAAGGAAAACAGTCCCAACTTCTCCAATCTTTCCTCCTGCCTGAAGTGTCTCCCTGGAACCACTCTAATAAACCTCTTCTGCACTTCATGGAAGCTTAAGCGTCCACATTAAGTCTGGGTGCTAGAGCAAGATACTAGAGGAAGAGGGTAGAGGACCATTACCGTGCCTGCACCCGCTTCTGTGCACAAAATACAACCCTGGAGGAAGAGGGCAGGCAAAGAAATAAGAGTCCAGCTTTATGAAAGCATGAACGAGGTTACATCACCCTGTGCTGTTCGATTCTGATATCCTCTAGGGTGCTACTAGAATATCTTTAGGTACATCATGAACATTTGGCACTTCGAACCCAACAGAAATTAAGCCCCACTACTCTCCCATTCTGGTGACTGTTTGAGAAAAGGCAAAACAGAATGGGACAGACCAGGAATGCTCATTGGCAGAACTAGCCCCACTCATCAAGCCTGGGAAGGAGGAAGAAAGAGGGAGAAAAGGCAATGGGGAGAGAAAGAGAGAGAGAGAGAGAGGAAGGAGGAAAGAAAAAATAGCTTGCATTCACATTTCTTTCGCAAACTCATGACATCCCTTTATAGCCAATGAAGCACTTTTGAAGCATTATATTTTTTAATTCTTTTCATGGGATATGGGCGTTGCCAGAAAAGGCAGCATTTGTTGCCCATCCCTAACTGCCCTTGAACTGAGTGGCTGGCTGGACCATTTCAGAGGGTGGTTAAGAGTCGGTCACATTGGCGTGCACCTGGAGTCACATGTAGGCCAGACCAGGTAAGGATGGCAGATCTCCTTCTCTACAGGACTTTAGTGAACCAGATGGGTCTTTACAACAACTGATGACACTAGTTTATATTCCGGATTTATGAATTGAATTCAAATTCCACCAGCTGCTGTGGTGGGATTTGAAATTGTGTTCACCACAGCATTAGCCTGGGTCTCTGTATTATTAGTCCAGTGACATTGTCGCTACCCCACCATCTCCCCTCAATCACCATTGTGACGTTTGAAACAGTGTCTGAAATATTTATTTCTGGAAATCGTCTCCTCCCAATCCTGGGTCAGCCTGCCCCAGAACATGAGAAGAAAAGGTTTCACTTTCTCAGGAATTCGCCAACAACCTTACAGTAGAATCCAGTCACCTGGTGTCAGCATCACAAGCATGCAGATTACAGGTATACTCCAGAGTAGAACTGCTTTGTTCAGTCCCCACAATGTACATCCAAATACCTCTACCTACTCCACTTTTTGTCCTCTTGAGTGAAATTGCTATTTTGGTACCAAATTTACTCAATTTACCAAGGAACCTACAGCCAGACAGAGGCAGCTAGTCCTCTTCCATTGATTGAATTTTCACCCAAGCTCCCGAGATGAAAAAGAAAAAGTGCTATTTCACCCTGGGCCAACTAGATAACCTCACGGTTTACATATGAAACATAATTACATGTCACAGGCCTGTGATCAACACCAAACTTGGATTTACATAGCACGCAGAAAAAAAGCCCAATTAATCTCTCAGGGGAAAAAAACAGACCTTTGATCGTAAACAGGGGGAAGTCAGGGGAAATGACCATCAAGTGGACAAAATAACAAATGTTATTTGTTGTGCTGCGCAGCAGGATGTGGGTTTGTGCTCAAGATTCCCCACCAACACAGTGATTCTCGATCAAGGCTCTTGGACTGAGAGTGGCTGCTAAACTGCTTTCTCTTCCAAGAAAGTGTGTGAGGGAGAAGTAAATTAACCCAAAAATAGCTTTCTATATCGCAGTGCTCCTCACGCAAAGATGCTTTATCAGACTTTGTACTGACAAAGAAATTAGATGCTAAGCAAGAGGGAATTTTTTTTTAATATTCGTTCATGGGACATGGTGTCACCGGCTGGGCCAGCATTTATTGCCCATCCCTAATTGCCCCCTTGAGAAGGTGGTGGTGAGTTGCCTTCTTGAACCACTGCAGACCATGTGGTGTACGTACAACCATAGTGCTGTTAGGGAAGGTGTTCCAGGATTTTGACTCAGCAACAGTGAAGGAACGACGATATATTTCCAAGTCAGGATGGCGAGTGGCTTGGAGTGGAGCTTGCAAATGGTGGTGTTCACATCTGTCTGCTGCCCTTGTCCTTCTAGATAGCAACGGCCGTGGGTTTGGAAGGGGCTCAGTCAAACATGAGGCGGCTTTTAAATAAAGAAAGGAGGAGGATGAGGCAAAGAGATCTAGGGAGGAAATTGCAGGGTACAGGAACGTAGAGTTTGTACAGCCAACATCAATGGCGGAGCAAGGTACAAGGAGGAGTCAGGGTGCTAAAGGTGCTGGCGGAACCTCAACAAACTAGAATGAGGAAATGCCAGGAAGGGATTTGAAAACAAGGGTCAGAATCTTGACTTCAATTCACCTGTGCCTAGGAAAACTACCAGAGCAACGCAATAATGAAAGCTTGTGTGGGTGAGTTCAGGATTGCGAGTGAGTTGTTTTGAATTAATTATAATTAATGACTTGTTGGGACAGGGAGGAGGCTAGGAGAGTGCAAAAAAATTCAAGGATCACTGCACTGGCTAAACAGAAAAAAATGTCAGGGTCAGTGGTTTATTATAAATAAGCCACTTCAGCTACAGCCATCTTAACTTCCAAGCACTGACATGCAGTTGGCATCACTTCAGTTATTTACAAAGTGCTACCTGTGGCTTGCATTCTTTATTGAATTACTTCTGACCTGCTATTTTCACTCTGAGGACCCCATTCATAAGTGCTATAATTTGACTTTGCATAAAATGTTGTTGCAGTTTATTAGTGTTAATCCTACTTGGACAGGTTCTTTCTTTCTCTTAAAACCATTCATTTAAACACATCATTAAATTTAAGCAATTGCAACACGAGGCACATAAAATACCTTAGTACCCTGTCAGGGACAGTGGTGGGACTAGCAACAAGCGCTCCAATATCAGCAGTCGAATTCTGGGTAACAGCTCTACAGGTTAATGCACTTAAGCCATCCTTTTTCTATTTTCCTCTCCTTGGTAATCTTTGGTTGAGTTCTTCAGACCAAGAGAGCGAGCGAGGTGGCTCACGGTTACTTCCAAGTCTCCACTTCTGCTGCTTGGAGCCCTGTTGTTAGGGTTTACAGGTGAATGATGCAAGTTGGTCTGTCTGCTAGCTCTCCTTCCCTTGTTGAGAATTGTATCGTGTCTGGTTTTAAAGATGAGAATGATGTTTGGTATTTGCAGACCTAATCGTCAGGCGGAGCGTTTCATTATATTTTTGAAAGTTTAGAAAGGATTTGCACGGATACAATATCTGTCCCACCCTCAGGCCATCTGCAAGCACTTTACAGCTAACGAATCACCTTTGAAGTGTGGTCACTGTTGCAATGTAGGAAGGGCAGCAGCCAATTTGTACACAGCAAGCTCCCACAAACAGCAAAGTGATAACTTGCTTTCGTGACGTTGGTCAAGTGATAAAATGTTGGCCAGGATACTTAGATTTTTGGAATAGCAATTTGTACACGGCCTGTGTAATTCAGGCATTCCTCCACTGGAACCACCATTTCAAAACAACTTCACGCCGGTTGTTCCATTAAGGCTTTAGTTACAAAATTATATCTCAGAGAGATAACATTCCTTTTCCATGCTGTGTCGCCTTGGAATGGAGCAGGGATTCCTAGAAAGAACTCTAAACCGCACGTGGACATATGGTAAAGTGAAACATGGTTTTTTACACACTATCAGCAGTAGGGTTATTATTTCAATAGTGAAGCGATTTGGCCACTGAAATTGAATCAACAAGCTAACCTCTCAACTCTTGTGCAAGGAAAGTCATGTATGAACTGTGTGAAAGATCAGATCAAATGTTTTGTTAATGGTTGTGATGCAAAGGGTGTGGAAGTCTGGAACCCTTGCCCAAAAAACCTGTCGAGGGTAGGTCAATTTAAAAAGTGCCAAAACTGAGAGGGATAGATTTTTGTTCGGCGGTAATGGTTACAGAACCAAGGTGAGAGTTAGGATACAGATCAGCTGTGATCCAAGCAGCACAGGCTTAATGACCTACTCCTGTTCCTATGTTCCAAGCTGCATAACCCCAGCAAGCCCACTGTCAAAAATATAATGAAACACTTTGCCTGATGAGTTAAGTCTTCTAATACCAAAGAACAGAACCAGACACAATACAGTTCTCAACATGGGAACAACCAGCAGACAGACCAACTTGCATCATCCACATGCAAACAACAGGGCTTCCAGCAGCGGAGGTAGAGACTGGGGAGTAATCGTGGGCCACCTCGCTTGCTCCTTTGCTCTGAAGAACTCAACAAAAGATTACCAAGAGAGGAAAATAGAAAAACACCAAGATCAAAGACTCACACATGCAAACACTCACTCTTTGGTCTGCAGAACTCGAGTCTGCAGCTCTTCTTGTCCCCCTTCACCGCCCCCCCCACCCCCCCACCACTTAAACCAGCTTATATTTCACCTCTTTTCTATTTTTCCTTAGTTCTGTTGAAGAGTCATACAGACTCGAAACCTTAACTGCAGAAGCTGTCAGACCTGCTGAGTTTTTCCAGGTATTTTTGTTTCTGTTCTCGAGTCTTTACAGTCTGCTTTGTGAAGTTTGGATCATATTGTGAATAAGGTGTCATGTAAACATATGTTAAGGGAAGTATTTACAACTCTTTAGGTTCGCATTGCTGTCACATGAAAAGACAGTACCAAACACACTTGGAAGGGGGGGAATAAAATGTCATGTAGGTTATCTTTTCCAGTTCGTGTGTTAATTAGTCACAGCGCAGTTTGGAATTAACTAGATATTTAAACCACAGGTCATCCATTTCATTAGGTTACTTCAGAGACCAAAGAGTGAGCAGTCAGATCTTCACAAGATAGTTTCGGATGCCGAGTGTTAAAAACAGTTACATGCATTTCCCTCGAATGATAAAAAAAAATGCCCAAATTACTTTGAAACTTTAGAATTAAAAAGAAATACCATTTCTAGCACATCATTTCTTCAGGCAGTCAACATCTGAAGAATAAAATAAACGTTGCAGGCGTTATGCATTTTGTTTAGGAGGCAATTCAAGTATGTTGGGCAGACAGTTCTGCAAGAAATGCTTTGACTTTGACGAGCATTAGCCACAATGACCCCCCTCCTTGGAGACATGCAAAAGTAGTTCACATTTTCTTTGGCAAAATCTGGGCGAACATGAAACTGGGTGAATCTCCAGGGCAAGATACAAGATCCATCCTCTGAAATGCCGCGTGGCAAATTTCTGGTCTAAGCTGCAGTGTTACAGGAAGGCATGGAGTCAAGGCCAGTTACTACCCAGAGTGTGTGGGATGTGGGGGCGGGGGGAGGTGTCATAGAGGGGAAGAAGAAATTGCCATTGCACTCAGTCACTCCCATTATCTGTCATGGTTGCAGAGAACTACTGGCAGAAGCTGTGAGCAAATCTCCAGCGGGGAAGTTGAGTGGGGGAGGTCAGGAGACAGAGGAGAGAGTGAAAACTTTCTGAAAAAGACTGATCCTGGAACTGTTACTGCCCAGAATATTTGTAGTGTAGCTTTCTTTTTGTCCTTTTCTAACCCTTGTCTTTTCTAGTCCTCACACTATGTCCCAGCAGTGGCGCAAGGCAGATAGCTGGCAACCAAGACTCTGCCAAGTTTATTTCTGAACGTGCTGTTAGTTTTCTCTCAGAATAAAGTCCATCAGCTGCACACGCGCACACACAAAACAAATAATCTTGAAAAGTAGTTCCAAACCAGCTGCCATACCGTGCCTGTAACATGTTTATGCAACTGAGATGCTTTACAAACTTGTCAAGTGACATCTGCTAGATTCCTTACTCAAAGTATTTCACATTGTCTTAGAATTCTCTCTCTTCACCAAAATGCTAGACAGCAGCCCACTGTTGTTTTTTTAATGTTCCTTCTCAAAAAGTAGGCATTTATTGTCCATCCTTAATTGCCCTCGAGAAGGTGCTAGTGACCCACCTTCTTGAATAAAATTGAATGGCTTTGCTAGGCCACCTGAGAGAGTCAGCCCCATGGCTGTGGGTCTGGAGTCGCACGTAGGCCAGACCAGGTAAGGAGGGCAGATTTCCCTCCCTAAAGGGGATTAGCGAACCAGATGGGTTTTTACAACAATCTAGTGGTTTCATGGTCACCATTACTGAGCCTAGCTTAATATTGCAGATTTATTAATTGACTGATCCCCCTAGATGCCATGGTGGGATTTGAAGTCATGTCTCCTGATCATCAGTGCAGATCTCTGGATTACTGGTCTAGTAGTAACATAACCATTATGGTACCGTACCCTTAGATAGAAACCCACCTGGAATCAAGGCATGTTGCCATACCTAATGTTCTTCAGTCCGAGACACTTTCAACACCTCTCTCATCTTCCCGCAATACAAAAATATAGGTAGCCCCTCGTTCTATGGGCATTGTGGATTTTCAAAAGGTTGAAACAATTGTTCATGCAGATTGAAGTAATGCTGTCAACATTCTTATTTTTATTTTACAATATTTGCGTTCCCTGCCACCATATGTTTTCCATTGTCAAAAAAGAGGCAGTGGACTCATTACCAGACACTGCTTAACATGACCACAAGGCTGATTTGGGTTGGCTGTAAGAGAAATCACCGGTCTTTGCCCTATTTTTCACAACTTAACGCGGATTTCAACTTGACTCCCTGACCCTTTAGCACAACAGTCCAGTACGCTGGCAATATTCCTCCTGTACTGTTACTCAAACACTCTCCTCTCCAAGCAATCCAATTGTTCAGTCATCTTACACTGACTACTGGCCTCTATCTAAACGATGCCAACAGCAGACCATTATTCAAGGAGACTCCATCATCAAACTAAGATGCAGCATAAATTCAGTGGAAAATCAGGAAGGATGTGTTCAAATTTGTCTTTCTAAACCATCAGCAACTTTCATTTATTTTTACAAACGAGGAGTGTTTTCAATTTAACTTTTGAGGAGAAGTTACAAGAAGCAAACTCAGCTATACTTTCTGACAGCTCAACGGATTTTATCTTAACCCATTCATTACAAGGTTGATGTTGTAGCAGCAAGCTCGGTGATGCCATTAATATGTTGAGATTGCTTCCATTTCCCCCCCCCCCACCCCCCAACCCCCCTCTGATTTCTCGTTCACATTGCACTGTTCTGGGGGGGAAGGCAGCTTACCTACTCACAGACTCCCTGCCAAAGCCACTCAGAACTAGCTACCAACTGGAATGTGTAAAGGGCCTCATGAGGACTCATAGGACTAATGTTCCCTGTGGTGAATGTTAAAGCTCTCCACCTTGTTTTGAAATGCCTTCAAGGCCTCGCCCCTCCCAATCTCCGAAACCTCCTCCAGTCCTACAACCCTGAGAGTTGTCTTCGCTCCTCTCATTCTGACCTCTAGCTTGTATTTGATTTTCTTTGCTCCACAACTGAAAGTTATGTCTTCAGCTGCCTAACAGGCCCTGAGCTGTGGAATTTTCTCTCTGCCTCTCTCTCCTTTTAAAACCTGTATCTTTGACCAAGCTTTTGGTCACCTATCTTGATACCTTCTTATGTTGCTCGGTCTCAGGTTTCATTGGATTATGTCCCTATGAAGCTTTGTTTTCAAACGCTACGTTAAGGGCGCTATCTAAATGCAGGCTGTTGTTGTGGAATGTTTAGCCCCCTGCTTTGCAATTTCCCCACTAAAGTTCAGCTCAGATTGGAGAACTCTATCACCAGGCCCGAGGTGGAAATCACATACAAACACTGACAATAAAACCCAACTCACAGCACATCCCCATCATCCACAAGTCTCTTATAATATTTATGCCCTTCTGAGCATCACAAACTTCCTGCCTCACTGCTGTTACATTTTTAATGAGTTGGAAGTCCGATAGCTGTAAGTGAGGACATTGAATGGCCTCACCCCATTCCCTAGTGCCTGTCAATTCACAGCCTGAAACTGTGCAGAGTTCAGTAACTATTGGCACTCTGATTCAAAAAGAGGTCACAAGGACATGTAGTATAGGAAATGAAATGCTATGCTGTGGAAAAACTGATGTTTTTTCTGCTCCAGTAGCTGCTCAGGCGCATTGCTGGAGAACTGTAAAGCCTCATATTATCACATGTCCTGTTTCCCACCCATTGCACAATGGCCCCAGATTGCACCCACCAGCTCCCTCCATTCCAATATCCCAGGGCCTCTCATTCCCGATATCTGGGCCTTCTCAATGCTGTCAAATCTAGTTGCCCTTGATGCCTCCAGGACCTGCTTATGCATCCCAGGGTCCATTGTCCCTCACACCCAGAGATCCTGGAACCACCTCAAAAGTACTGGTAGATGGCAAACCACACATACGAATTCCAGACCCCAACCCCCCTTCCAGTCCATTCAGATTCCACAGCCATTCCCAAAGATTATTTTCCCCAACAATGCTACTTGGCGTGACATCTTTGTTTTTAATAAAGCCCCCCATCTCGCCATTAGCAAAGGTAAAAGCAAAATACTGAGGATGCTGGAGATCTGAAACCAAAACAGAAAATGCTGGAAAAACTCAGCAGGTCTGACAGCATCTGTAGTGAGAGAAAAACAAAGTTAATGTTTCGAGTCCGTATGACCTTCTTCAGAGCTCTGAAGAAGGTCATACGGACTCGAAACGTTAACTCTGTTTTTCTCTCTCCACAGATGCTGTCAGACTTGTTGAGTTTTTCCAGCATTTTCTGTTTTGGCTTACCTTTAGCAAAGCCGAGAGAGGTTTGATATTTAAAATCTTGTGTATATGCACACATATGCCAGCTAATATACCTTATTTATACTCAGAGATCCTGTAGGCTACAGACCCTAAAGAAGGGATGATGTATGTGTAAGACTTGTCAAGGTGAATATCTGCCCCATGTAGTTGACAAAATGCCTTTCTAAATGGCCCATAAATCTGGCAGGGGTCCTGGTAACACACAGTAATTTGAGGGACTAATGAGATCACATAAATAGTATGCTATCATAATGTTAAAGCATATAGAGAAAAGCATACTTGTGTCAATAACTAGATGTATTGTCAAAAAGGTGCACTGCGTCATTAGTATGACAAGGTTAAGATGGCTTAAGTTGATAGGAAAAGAACTCTGTGCTCAGCATGGGCAAAAATGACCATTTATTATCCCACATACAGGTCAGCTATATACAGATGCCAGAATTCTGTTATGTCTGCTCCGCAAAAGCCTTGGGGGAAATTTAATCCAGCCTGATCAAGTCCATAAAGAACTGATTGTCATAGCCAAGCAGTACAGCTCACTCCATGTGGTCTGTCCCCCACACAGAGACAGATGGTTGATTGCAGGGAGCGAGTCATTGCCCAATGTGTGACCACAAACATAGAACCACCCGACAGCTTCTACTCTATTCTGTCGTTGGGCAAAGAGAACGCGTATCTTTCCCAGAAACAAGAGTTACTGAGTTTCAACACGAAGATGTTATGTAGGAACTCATCGGATATACAGCACAGCAACAGGCCATTCAGCCCACATAGTCTTTGCCGGTGTTTATGCTCCACTCAAGCCTCTTCCCATCTTTCCTCATCTAAATATACCATCAAAACCATCTATAATATTTTCAAATGCTTGTCTGGCTTTTGCTTAAATGCATCTATGCTATTCGCTTCCATCACTCCCTGTGGTACCGAGTTCCAAATTCTCACCACTCTCTGGGTAAAGATGTTACTTCTTATTTTGATGTCTTCTAGTTATGCTCTTCTCCACAAGAGGAAACATTCCCCCTGTATCCAATCGATCAAAACCTTTCAGAATATTAAAGAACTCTAGATCTTGTTTGTTCTAGCAAAAAGAGACCCAGCCTCTCAATCCTTTCCTGATAAATATACATATCCAAGCATTTCTGGTATCATTCTTGTAAATCTTCTTGCCTCTACATCTCTTTTACATCATGACAACCAGAACTTTTCGTAGTAGTTTATACAACCATGATATGTTGTGTGAAAAGTGGATGTTGGCCACACTTATTTCTCAGCCTGTTAACCAGGTGGATTCTTTGCTCTTCCCTAATCTTGAACCACTGCATGAAGCAATCACCATTATGTAATTATCAATACACACAAGCATGGTCCAAAGCTCACCACCCAGGGAAACTACCAAGCTGTTGGGAATGGAAGCTCACTGCTCCATCCTTTTCTAAGTAATTAATGAAATGAAACTGAAATCAATATTAAAAATAACCGAACCCACCCAACCAGAATTTATAACATGCCAAGTTTAAACATGCAGCTGCAAATTCAACCGCATTATAACAAACCGTTGAAGAGTTTTTACATTCCTGGTTTTAAATGCTCCAGGCTGTATCTTCAGCTTACCAAGGCCCTAAGCTCTGGAATTCCCTTCCCAAACCTCCCCACCTCCGTTTCCTTCTTTTAAGGCACTCAAACTTAACCTGTTTGACCAAACGTTTGGTCTCCTCATTTTATTCATTCGTGGGATGTGGGGGTCGCTGGCAAGGCCAACATTTATTGCCCTTCCCCGATTGCCCTGGAGAAGGTGGTGGCGAGCTGCCTTCTTGGAATCCTCCCCATGTGTCTTGGTTCGACAGTTTCACATATGAAATGCCTTGGGAGGTTCCAGTCACTGTATAACTGCAAGGTATTGTTGCTGTTAAGAATGGATGGACACAGAAGCTGGCCACCTCTGCAAACTTACTGTACTTTTAGGTGCCAGTATTAATTCACATTTCAGATACAATCAACCCAGGATTAACATAACAACATTTAAAAATGGTGTCCTCCGGGGGGGGAAGAGCATTCCAAGTCAGATTCCAGTCTCTGTGCAACTAACACCCAAAGGAGGAAACGCTCAAAAATCAGCAGATTGATTCCACATCCTTTCAAAAATCAATCTCGACAGACATACACACACAGAAAGAAAAGACTTGCATTTATATAGTGCTTTTCATGACCACTGGATGGCTCTGAGCACTTTACAATCAAAGAAGCACTTTTGAAGCATAGTCACTGTTGTCATGTAGGAAATGTGGCAGCCAATTTGTGCACAGCAAGCTCCCACAAACAAAATGTGATAATGAGGTCACCTGTTTTTTGTGATGCTGACTAAGGGATAAATATTGGCCAGGATCCGGGAAGAGCACCTGCTCTTCCTCGAAATAGTGCCATTGGATCTTTTATATCCACCCGAGCAGGCATGCATTTCTTGTCTCATCCAAAATGGATTTATGAAAAGGAAATCACGCTTGACTGGAGTTCTTTGAGGATGTAATTAGTAGAATAGATAAGGGAGAACCAGAGAATGTGGTGTATTTGGATTGCCAGAAAGCTTTTGATAAAGTCCCACATAAGAATGTGTAAAATTAAAGCACATGGAATTGGGAATAATATATTGGCATGGATTGAGAATTGGTTAGCAAACAGGAAACAGAGAGTAGGAATAAATGAGTCTTTTTTTTTGGAGTGGCAGGTGGTGACAGGTGAGGTACTGCAGGGATCAGTGCTTGGACTCTAGCCATTCACAATATATATATCAAGGATTTGGATGAGGGAACCAAATGTAATATTTCCAAGTTTGCTGACAACAGGAAACTTAATGGAAATGTGAGCGATGAGGAGGGTGTTAAAAGGCTTCAAGGCAATTTAGACAGGTTGAGTGAGTGGGCAAATACCTGGCAGATGCAGTATAACGTGGGTAAAGTGTGAAGTTATCCACTTTGGTAGGAAGAACAGAAAGGCAGAGTATTATTTAAATGGTGATAGGTTGGGAAATGTTGATCTACAGAGGGACCTGGGTGTCCTTGTACACCAGTCACTGAAAGCAAGCATGCAGGTGCAGCAAGCAGTTAAGAAGGCAAATGGTATGTTGGCCTTCATTGTGAGAGGACTTGAGTACAGGAGCAAGGATGTCTTACTGCAGCTGTACAGAGCCTTGGTGAGACCACACCTGGAGTAGTGTGTGCAGTTTTGGTCTCCTGACCTAAGAAAGGATATACTTGCCATAGGCAGAGTGCAGCAAAGGTTCTCAGACTGACTCCTGGGATGGCAGGATTGTCGTATGAGGAGAGATTGGGCCGACTAGGCCTGTATTCACTGGAGTTTAGAAGAATGAGAGGGGATCTCATTGAAATGTATAAAATTCTGACAGGGATGGATATACTAGATGCAGGGATGATGTTTCCCTTGGCTGGGGGGTCTAGAACAAGGGGTCACAACCTCAGGATACGGGGTAGTCTATTTATGGCTGAGATGAGGCAGAACTTCTCCATTCAGAGGGTGGTGAACCTTTCAAATTCGCTACCACAGAAGGCTGCGGGCGCCAAGTCACTGAATATATTTAAGAAGGAAATAGAGTTCTGGACCCTAAAGGCGTCGGGGGGTAAGGGGGAGAGCACAGGAATATGGCTTTGAGATAGAGGATCAACCATGATCATATTGAATGGCGGAGCAGGCTCGAAGGGCTGAATGACCTACTCCTGCTCCTATTTTCTATGTTTCTATGTCTATGGCCAGGACTTTCCTGTCGTCGACGTGTAAAATGACGCACGGTGACATCGAGTGGAACTCCCGACATCATCCCGCACTATTTGAATGTTCAGGTAGGTGGGGGCTCAGCAAAATCAGCTGTGCACCCACCGACCGACCTGTCAACAGCCAATTGAGGCTATCGACAGAGTCATTAAAGTAATTAATGGACCTGCCCGTCCAACCTTAAGGTCAGGAGCCCTGGCAGGCATTAGAAAAAGCATGAAACCTCATCCATAGGCAGGATGAGGTTTCCTGTAGGTTTTTAAAAATTTAATTAAAGTGTTTTTAAAAGTTATGGACATGTCCCAACTCATGTGACTGTGTCACATGAGGGGACATGGCAGGGGAATTTTTTTTTCTATTTTTTAGATTTTTAAACATACAGCCGATCTCCCTGAGGCAGCACTTAGCCTCAGGGAGATGAGTGCGTGAAAGAGCGCACTCCCACCTGAGGGAATCCCTCCTCCCCCCACCGCCCGCACAGGGAGCGTATAGCACTTCCTGGCCTTAATTGGCCCGCCCACATAAAATGGCAGCAACCCCCCCCGCCACCCCCAGATGGGAGGAAAATTCTGCCCTATGTTTCTATGGCACCTCCAACAGTGCAGCACTACCTCAGTGCTACACTGGAGCGTCAGTCTTGATTTTCATATTAGTCAAGCAAGATGAATGGCTATAAAAACAAAAAAACTGCGGATGCTGGAAATCCAAAACAAAAACAGAATTACCTGGAAAAACTCAGCAGGTCTGGCAGCATCGGCGGAGAAGAAAAGAGTTGACGTTTCGAGTCCTCATGAGTTCTGTTGAAGGGTCATGAGGACTCGAAACGTCAACTCTTTTCTTCTCCGCCGATGCTGCCAGACCTGCTGAGTTTTTCCAGGTAATTCTGTTTTTGTTTAAGATGAATGGCTATTCATTCTGTGCACCAATTTAAAGGATTAGGGGAAGAAATTTTCGACTTCAAATAGGCCTAGGATGCACCCATCCATGACTTCCAGTGTGGGTGTAGGACAAGGAACACATTTTGAAACTGAATCATAATGTGAAACTTTCAATCACCAGTGGTCTATTAAAACAGAACCACAAATTATCTTAAAAACCTCCCTTGAGCAGCTGCCATTTAAGATACGGTTCAGCAGACTGACCAAGTTGATCTTAACTAGATGTAGCTTATGTCCTTCCTGTGTTTATTTTCAGTTACAACATCCTGAACACATGCTTCTTGCAATCATGAGCACTGAAGTGCTCAAGTCTTGTTGTTCCTATCTGTGTGAATAGTACTTCGCTATATTACAATGTGATGAATCTCAGCTCAGATACAAAAGGACAAAAACCCGGTCTGTGTGTCTATTTTAACAAGGTAATTTTTGTGTCCTGAAACAGACCATGTCCTACTAGTTATTATAATGATCCCCAACTCTGCAGAAGGTAAAAGTACATAAATCATTTCTATCAATGGGTGATGCTATTTATCAATTCACTCTCAACAAGTCCAGCTACAAGATAGAAATGCCAATCAACAGTGCAAAGCGTTCCTCTCTAGTAAATAGAAGTGTAATTGCAGTCTGTAACCAAATGTCGCACTCTTGTATGCAGCCTGTTTTCACCTTACTGAGTTCAGGGTTATAGATGTGGTATTGGCACATTTAACCAATATTGTTAGTCATTGTGTCATTTATGAGAAAGGTGACTAATCGCTGTAGTGGGCTCATATCAACAGACAGTGTGGGCTAACCAATCAAAATGAAACAAAAGGCTAAGTGGCCTTAAAGAAGCTGTGCTTGGTACATTTCCCAGCTTGGAGTGATTTGTGTCGAATGGCACAGCACCTTTCTGGCCAGTCTGCCCACTGCAGACCGAGCTTGGTGACTCATGATGCCAGCAGGAGATCCCAAAGTGCTTCACAGGCAATGAACTTGACTCCAACTTTTGCCCACCCTCTGAATAGGTCCTTCTTTAGCTCAGCATCCATTTTCCAAAATACCTTGGTGAGCACCTTGGGATGTTCTTCTACAATCAAGGAACCAGTTAAATACAAGTTGAATGAATGATTTTTTAAAAAATTGTGGTCACTGTTATCGTCCAGGCAGCCAATTTGCACACAGCAAAGTCCCACAGACAGTAAATTAGATGATTGATTTTGGTGGTGTTGGTTGGGGTTGGAATGTTGGCCAGGACACCTGGAGACCTCCTTGCTCTTGTACCAGAGGATCCACTACAGCAGAGAGATGGAGCTTCTGTTCAATATCTTGCCTGAAAGACCACTTGGCCCTCCCTCAGTACTGAAGTGATGAGTGTTAGCGTGGATTATGCAACTCCAAGTCCCGGAATGGGACGTGAACCTACAATTATCTGACTCAGTGCTGAGGGTACTATCAACTGGTCAAGGGAAGCTTGACACAACCATGTCACATGAGCTGCCTTATTCTTACAACTCTCATACTCTGTGGCCCAAGTTTTAAATTTAATCCCTGGGCCTATGGTATGAACTGTGTGCCCTTTTCTCTCTGTCCCATACAATGTACAAATAACAGATCACTACGCTCAATTCAAATCATTCCATTACTGTTTACTATAAAGGCAATACTTCATTTCAGAAGTAACTTTTCTTCAAAAAGTATATTTTTTTTTAGAAAGAGGAAGAAAATAGTGTCCTCCTGTACCACTCCTGATTGGGAAGGCTGCCAACTCTATTCTTGGAAAATGTGGAAGTTGAGAGTTGGGATATTCTTGCCTTGAAGCTTTCCCTCCCGCCATGATGTAGCAGAGGATGGAATGGCAGAGGGAGAGGGGGAGGGGGGGATGCTGGGCGCAATTTAGGCAGAAAAGGAAATTGGGCAGCGGTAGATGGAGAGACAGCAGCAGCAGGGGCAGCCAGGATGTCGAATCAGCTCCCAACTGTAACCAATCTTTGGCCTCTAGCTGGTATCTGTAGAGTATCACCACCCTCAAGGGGAACCCAAGCTGCACCACTGGGCATGCCCAACCCTAACCCTAATGCAGGCTGCACTGAGCTCAGTGACACTAAAGCATCGCTCACGTCTACATCGAGTGTCGTTGGGTACATACAAGGCTGAGATCCAGGGATTTTTGGACATTAAGGGAATCAAGGGATAGGGGGATTGGACGGGAAACTAAGGTTGACGTAGCAGATTAGCTGTGATTTTATTGAATGGAAGAGTGGATTGGAGGGGCCAAATGGTCTACTCCTGCTCCTGTTCAGATAGGCCATTCGGCCCTTCGAGCCTGTTCCGCCATTCAATATGATCATAGCTGATCCTCTATCTCAACACCATATTCCCACTTTCTCTCCAGACCCCTTGATGCCCCTAATATCCAAAGAATTATCAATTTCTTTCTTGAATATACTCAGTGACCCAGCCTCCATAGCCTTCTGTGGTAGGGAATTCCACAGGTTGACCACCCTCTGTGTGAAGAAATCTTTCCTCAACTCAGTCCTAAATGGCCCCTGTTTCTTCTGTGTGTTTTGTTCTGGCATCCAGACAGCTGGTTTTAAAGTTATTATGGAGAAAAGCATGAAAGTCCTGGAAACACATAGATTATCAGTCTCTTTGGGGGAGCAGGCAAGTTTATGCTTCAGATGCAGATGCTCCTTTAGAACGCAAGAGCGGTCCGCCGCTCAGACATAAATCCATCTGTTCCCTCCAAAAGGTGATGACTGACCTACTGTGCGTTTCCAGCATTTTCTGTTTTCAGGTTCTGCATTATTGTGCTTTTCAACTTGGCAAGTCCTCCATGTTAGAACATGGGTGGGAGTGTTCACTTATTGTTAACTTGGAAAAGATTGAAAAACAATCAACTTCTAAAGATTCAGTGTAGGCACCGAAATTACTATGCACCTGTTGCGAACCCTAATACAAGGCATGGCCCATGGAAGTAATCTCAAAAGGCTCACACTTAGTAACCAAGTTAATGCCCTGGTACCTCAGTTATGCTACACTTGGCATCAATGTATTGCAATGATACAGAAGCGGCAGGACATGTACTGCTATAGAAACAGAGTCCCTATTCAATGCTGAATTTCCAGTCAACCGTGTCCTGTGGCACTTATTTACAAAACATCTTCCTGATACACCAACAGTGCAGACTAGTAAGGAGACTTTTTTTAAAGCCCTGATTTAGAATTAAAAGCAAGATTTCACTCACAAAGCAACAAGTCAAATAAACTTCAATACACTCAACAACAACAAATAAATCCAGAAGACAGTGCCACTTCTTTGCAAGCGTTTTGAAAAGTGCGTTCGGGTAGTTAGCAGCTTACACAGTGATTACAATCAGATCGAAATGATAATGGAAGGGGAAACAATGCTCTGCAGGGTAGTGACACTGAAGTATGGCTGCACGCTTCATAATTAAGTTACACCCACACAAGTCAAGCTTTGCGCAAGTCAAGCGTGTTCTGATGGATTAAAATGCAATGGATGAAATCACATGAAGTGTTGCTTGTGCTACTTTGGTACACAAGAATTAGGTTCCAATCCTTCATTGTTTTTCAACTTATGTGCACACGTGACTGCGTTGAGTCACCATTAAACTGCAGTGTGTTTTTAATGGCTTGAGCTCTTCCTAAAAGAATGTACAACTTTCTGTTGTTCAAAAAAAAAAACTATTTAAGCTATTTGAAGGAAGCTGCAGCTGGTTTTTGTCCGATCCATGAAGTAAATGCTATCGCTGCAACTTCTCCCATAGCGAAAGGACGGCCGTTGTCGACCATATATTAGTTAATCGGGGATTGGGATGGTGGATATCCTTACCGTGAAGTTGGGTAACCCTTTCCGTTGAGCCGGGGCTGATTTCTTCCAGTTAGCAAACGCTGCCAAAACTCCTTGAACAGCGGGACTCAACTTATATGCCAAGTGGAGAAGTGAACCGCCGACGTGGGTGAGGGTGGTCGCCGACTTTGTCATTCGCCATGCGGGGGTGTCTGCTCTGAGTGGGGGTGTCTTAAATTTCCCGTGCATCTTCGAAACACAGCTCATATCGTCTGCTTGATCCCTTGAGCCCAGTTATAAGGTACGGTAAGTAAAATATGCATTCATGGGGAGAAAAATTGAGGCTGGCTACCAATGTGAATATAGCATGCTGTGGGGTAAAAAGGGGGGGGTTGACTTATATGCTGAGTATATGCAAAAACATGAACTCTGTGGCCGAAAAAAATGGGGTCGTGTTGCACCCTGTGATTTACAGTAGTTTGGTGTTGCATTCCTGAGAGTCTTTGTTTTTAAAGAATGTCTAGGCAGTACACCCTCCAATCCAATCCAGCCAGGTTTACCTGGCCTGTAGAGTGTGTCATGCTAAACTGCGGCAATAAAAGTAGCATTAAATCTACCACAGCTGTCCTGTGCCAATGCACTAGCTGGTAAACTGGGTTAGGCTAAAGGGAGGTGGAACATGTGTGGGAATGCCCAGCTACCCATGCATAAAATGCCAGCTGCTCCACGCCAGTACAAGAAAATAGTTGAGCCATCAGACAGTCACACAAATCATCAAAAATGCTACAAAATACTTCTGCAATCCCTCAGTGAGGAAACTGACTGGGGTATGAGCTATAACCATAGGTTTATTAGTAAATTAATATTACCGGCATTATAATATTGCTACATCTGTGCACACTTTCTGTCTGTCATACTTCTGGCATGGTATTTCATTGATAAAAAACACAACATACATATGTACGAACATTCGAATTAGGAGCAGGAGTAGGCCATTCGGCCCCTCGAGCCTGCTCTGCCATTTGATAACATCATGGCTAATCTGACTGTGGCCTCAACGCTACTTCCCTCACTACACCCACTCTTACCCTTTGACTCCCTAGTCAGTCAAGAATCTGACTAACTCAGCCTTCAAAATATTCACTGACCCAGCCTCCGCTGCTCTCCGGAGAAAGAGAATTCCCCAGACTCTCCAACTTCCGAGAGGAAACACTCCTCGCTTTCTCAGTGCCAATTTAACATTTTTCCCCGCAAATTTCCTGGACGCCCCAGTTTGAACGATCGCATTGTTTTTCCAAATGATTTGAAACCACGATGGATAATCGATTGGAACAGCTTTTACAGGTAAAATGTTATATTTATACTGTTATTAAGGGGTTATTTGTAACTCAGAGAGAGGGGGGAGGGTGCATGTTAACGTGGATGAATGGGCAGAGGTGCTGAGATGGGTTGACATTTTATACAAATTAAGGAGGCTGGAAGAATCAGATTTAACCCTCTTTGCAGGTTCGACTGTGGCCAGATAGGTTTCCTGGGCCTCAGGAAACACAGCAGCTGCAACGAGGTGAGAGCAACCTCATAGAGAAGGTAAACACCTTCAACAACACTCCTCATGGGCCAGAAAGAACAGGACCGTTTCCTCTTGGCCCCTCGCCACAAGCTCCCCCACCTCTGCCACCATCAGAAACCACCCACCCCTGGGATCAGACATACCTGGTCCAGCAGCTCCACCCCCCCCAGAGTTCTCCCCACCCAATCGAAAGCCAAAGCCTGTCCGTCTGTCAGGCTGCTTCCCAGCTGGTAGAGTCGTCAGGGCCAAAAGTCGAACACTGGGAAGTCAAATTTCCAAAACACGCGGGGAAATCCAAACTTCCAGGTTTTCCCACAAACTACTGGGCAACCCACCCCCACTCCTCTTCCCAGCATGTTGGCTCCCTTCCCCCAGCCCCCCACCACCACCACCGAGCTGATGGAGGTACCCAGATAGAGCAATGCCTATGGACCCGTCCCCTCTGGCTACGAAATCTCATAATGCTCACAGGTACTGTAGATGCGGAATTTGCACTCAGTGCTGTCAAACTCTAAGTCTACCTACTCAGTGTTACCTTCCCCAGACAAACCCAGTGTTAAATCACCTCCAATGGCTACTAGCCCAGAGTCCCACCACCCCCAGCCCCGAAAGGTGCCAAACCCTAGGACCCCCATGTTCAATGCTGCCAAGGTCCAGGATCTCCAGCTTGATGATAAAACCTAGGTCCATGGGCACCTCCTGCAGGGAATGCTGATCTCCAGAATTTTGCTCCAAATGCTGTGAAACCTTCTAAGATTCAAGTGTTGTCCCAAAACCCAGAACGTCCATCCTAGTTCTTCAAAACCCAAGGGCCACCTCACCCAACCGTGTGGCCTCGCCAATCACGGCTGCCAATTCCCAAAGCCTCCATCTCAACCTCACAACTGAGCCCACCTTGACTTCCATCTTGCTGTATAACCTTGGGCTTTAAAAAAGGTACCTGATTAAAAAAAAAAATATCAAACACACAGGCAAAAGAAAACATATGAACATCAAGCTTGCAGACTTAAATTGCCCAGAAAAATGGGCAGAATCCCAATACGGAATGAACAAAATACTGCTTTTATAATTCCATTTGTAATAAACATGACTGAACTGGCTCAAGCACCAGGCATTCATGGCTTTGACAATTTGCAGTGTCTGCCATGATATCCTGATAGTGCATTGGAAAAGTCAAACTCCAGACTATTGTGAAACAGTGCTAGGATGTTACAATTGCACGGAAGTTTTAAATATACAGATCTAATTCCCCACCACCGTAATACATTAGGTAAAGACGAATCAGTAATTTTTAAAATTCATTCATGGGATGTAGGCATCGCTGGCTATGCCAGCATTTATTGCCCAATCCTAATTGCCCTCAAGAAGGCGGTGGTGAGCTGCCACCTTGAACCGATGCAGTCCATGTGGTGTAGGTACACCTACAGTGCTGCCAGGGAGGGAGTTCCAGGATTTTGACCCAGCGACAGTGAAGGAACAGTAATATATTGCTAAGTCATGGAGGGGAACACCCAGGTGGTGATATTCCCATGTGTCTGCTGCCCTTGTCCTTCTAGATGGTAGTGGTCGTGGGTTTGGAAGGTGCTGATTAAGGAACCTTGGTGAGTTCCTGCAGTGCATTGTGTAGATGGTACACACTGCTGCCACTCTGCATCAATGTGGAGGAAGTGAATGTTTGTGGATGGGGTGCCAATCAAGCAGGCTGCTTTGTCCTGGATGGTGTCAAGCTTCTTGAGTGTTGTTGGAGCTGCACTCATCCAGGCAAGTGGGGAGTATTCCATCACACTCCTGACCGATGCACTGCAGACAGGCTTGGGGGAGTCAAGAGGGGAGGTACTCACTGCAGGATTCTTAGTCTCTCTGACCTGCTTTCATAGCCACAGTATTTATATGGCTAGTCCAATTCAGTCTCCGGTCAATGGTAACCCCCAGGATGTTGATAGTGGGGGATTCAACGATGGTAATGCTATTGAATGTCAAGGGGCGATGGTTATATTCTCTATTGCTGGAAATGGTCATTGCCTGGCACTTGTGTGACATGAATGTTACTTGCCACTTGTCAGTCCAAGCCTGGATATTGTCCATGTCTTGCTGCATTTGGACATGAACTGCTTCAGTATCTGAGGAGTCACGAATGGTGATGAACATTGTTCACTGATGATTGCACATAGCCACTTCTGACCTCATGATGGAAGCAAGGTCATTGATGAAGCAGCTGAAGATGGTTGTGCCTACGACATTACCCTGAGGAACTCCTGCAGTGCTGTCCTGGGGTTGAGATGATTGACCTCCAACAACCACAATCATCTTCTTTTGTGCTCGGTATCACTCCAACCAGTGGTGAGTTTTCCCCCTGATTCCCATTGGCTCCAGTTTTGCTAGGGTTCCTTGATGCCACACTCAGTCAAATGTTGCCCTGATATCAAGGTCTGTCGCTCTTACCTCACCCCTGGAGTTCAGCTTTTTTGTCCATGTTTGAACCAAGGCTGTAATGGGGTCAGGAGCCGTGTGTCCCTGGCAGAACCCAAACTAAGCATCTGTGAGCAGGTTATTGCTAAGTAAGTGCCGCTTGATAGCACTGTCCATGACTCCTTCCATCACTTTACTGATGATGGAGGGTAGACTGATAGGGCGGTAACTGGCCAGGTTAGATTTGTCCTGATTTTTGTGGACAGGACATATCTGGGCAATTTTTCACACTGCCGGGTAGATGCCAGTGTTGTACCTGTACTGGAACAATTTGGCTTTGCTACGGCAAGTTCAGGAGCACAAATCTTCAGCACTATTGTCAGGCCCTGTAGCCTTTGCAGCATCCAGTGACTTCAGCTGTTCCTTGATATCACGTGGAGTGAATCGAATTGGCTGAAGACTGGCATCTGTGATGCTGGGGACCTCCGGAGGAGGCCGAGATGGATCATTCACCCGGCACTTCTGGTTGAAGATTCTTGCAAATGCTTCAGCCTTGCCTTTTGCACTGATGTGCTCATCTTGACCATCATTGAGGATGGGGATGTGTGGGAAACCTCCTCCTCCAAATGTTACAATTGCACTGTGTTTTTATATAAACACATCTAATTCCCTGCCACGATAATATTTTAGGTAAAGATAAATCAGTAAGCTAGTACATAACGGTGCTGGAAACTGTACAAATCCCATTTCTGCCAAGATTCTGCTGATTGTAAATAATAGAAGCTCGCTCCTTGCAAAGAGCCAGTTTGGCAGCATCTCTAAGTAGTTGATGGTATCAGCAATCCTTGGTGTATTTTTCTGCAAATCTTGAGACATATAACAAGTGACTTTTTCAACTCTAATTCCATCATTTCAAAGGTTATGAATATCAAAAAATATGTTCAAAACCAGAAAGGGCCTTGCAATAGGAAAATAAAAAAATGTTTAAGAGGCATTCTTTCCAAAGGAGATCCAGATTTGAGTAAAATGCAACACGCACATTCAGTAGAATTTTTCACTTCAAGAACCATGCCTCGCCTCGATAAACAAATAGTTCTTGGTATCATATTGCAGTTTGACTAATGCAGTAGTTACAACAAAAACAATAACCAGCAACAACTTATATTCATTTAGCACCTTTAACGCAATGAAACGCCCCGAGGCGCTTAACTGGGGCATTATAAAACAAAGCATGATACTGAGATACAGAAGGAGATCTTAGGTCAGATGACCAAAAGCTTAATCAAAGAGGTCGGTTTTAAGGAGCGTCTGAAAGGAGGGAGGTGAGGTAGAGAGGCGGAGAGGTGTAGGGGGGATTCCAGAGCTTGGGCAGAGACAGCTACAGGTACGGTCACCTATGCCTGGGGCAATTATCACTGGGAATGCCCTGGAGGCCAGAATTAGAGGAACGTAAATATCTTGGGCAGTTGTGGGGTTGGAGAAGATTGCAAAGATAAGGAGGAGGGCAAAGCCATGGAGAGATTTGAAAACAAGGTTGAGAATATTAAAATCAAAACGTTACTCGGCCAGGAGCCAATGTAGGCCACTGAGTACAGGGGTGATAGGGGAACGGATCTTGCTATGAGTTAAGACACGGGCAGCAGAGTTTGGACGACCTCAAGTTTATGGAGGGTAGAATGTGCGAGACCAGCCAGGAGTGCAGAAGGCATAAATGAGGGCTTCAGCAGCAGATGAGCTGTGACAGGAACGATGTTACAGATGTGGAAATAGGCTGTCTTAGTGATGGCATGGATATGAGATTGGAAGCTCAACTCGGGATCAAATGTGGCACTAAGGTTACATTCCAAAGTAATTCATTGCATGTGAAACATGATAAGGTGCTATACAAATGAAAGTCTTTGTTAAAAGGGGACTATAAAACGTGCTGCATCATGGCATACTTGCTGTGTCATCAGTATTGTAACCCTTCACACGACTGTACTGATAACTGAGCTGTAAGCATGAAAGCAGAGTGCTGAAGGAAAGCTCTCGCTATTAGCCTTAATGAAACATCATTAGTCAGCCTAAATTTGTCTGGCAATTTAACTGTAGCTGCTTACTAAGAAAACAAAGTAAAACTAGAAAAGCAAGTCGACAGTGAGAAAACCCTCTGCAAAAGATGCTGATAAAGGTGTGTAAAATCACCCCAGACAGTCAAAAGGTCATTACGAAGGAAGTAAACACAGACTGCAACATTTCTATGGTATCCGTACATTAAGCGAGGCAAGTTTACAAAAAAAAAATTCTGTGCTGGACTCTATTTCATTCCAAATATTAATGATCGAATTGAGAATTTCAGCTAACGTTTTAAATAAATACAAGTGTCAAGTTTAAGAATGACATTCTCAAATGAACCCAGTGTCTATGGAGGAAGGCGGCAGGTCTCTGAGACTCATCGAAAGGTTTGTGAAATGTTTTAATTATTCTGACTGAATGCACTATTGAAAGCAATTGCGTGTGAGGCAATGGAAGGCCCAAAGACTTTCTTTTTAAAAAAATGAGGACACATTGCTTCTTCCAATCAAAATTATTCAAGCATGAAAATTCTCAAAAATATTTACGTTTGATTAACGTTCAGTTTTCCTCAAAAAAATCAGAAGCTACCGAGAGGTTGCTGGAGTTCACTGACGCTCGTAAGAAAATGTCCTCCTCCCACCACCGCCCCCCCACCCCACCCCACCCCACGCCCCCCCCCACCCGCTTCCCCACAAAGTCTTATATTTCAAGAAAAAACTCGCGTTTATGTAGCGCCTTTCACATCCGCAGGACATCCCAGAGCACTTAACAGCCAACCAAGTACTTTCGAAGCACTGTTATTTCATCGGCTATTGCAACAGCCAATTTGCACACAGCACGCTCCCTCAAACAGCAATAGATAAATGACCAGATTGCCTGCTTTTGCTAGTTTTGGTTGGGGGGATAAATGGTGGCCAGGACACCAGGAGAACTCCCCTGATCTTGTCCAAACAGTGCCATGGGATTTTTTATAGCCATGAGAGGGGTAGATGGACCGTTGGTTTAACATCTTATCTGAAAGGGTTGCAGTCTAGCTGACAACACTATAAAGGCTGCTCTTTGCTCAACTTCTCAAGAGATACACTTGAGTGAGCCCAGGCAGAGTTCCTTCCTAATTTTGTCCTTGTTGAAAAAAAAGTTACTTTTTATACATCTTTTTTACTTGAGTTAATTCACCCCCGCCTGTTGATAATTTTTTTTTACTTTGAGTCGCGTATTACAACTGCATTCATATAAAGCATCACAGGCACAATTTTGCCAGAATTAACAAGTCATTAATAGACTGAAACTATTTAGAATTTATCAAAACACAAAACTCCAGAACAATAAGGATATTGAGAAGTGATAATGGCCAATCATGTTTGACTTCAGTGTGTTTTGCAAAGGAAGGTCATGCTCCAGTGGGTCTCTAATTAAATTACTCAGTATAATAACTTCAGATTCCCTTTTTTTCCTACTCCCGTTACTTCTCAGGTGCTTTAAAACACACCAGTGACCAAAGCAAAACATATTTTAATTCTCATTTTAATAAAACCCGAGTCATGGGACCGAACAGGATCATCTGCCACACTGATGAAAGCAATTGTATGTGAAGCAACGGAAGGCCCAATTTAACAATTCAGATTTTCAACTTTTTTAAAAGCTGGGGACAGTCAGAACTGCAAAGGACACAGTAAAAATATCTCTGCCATGATAATGCGGAGCATTAAAAGCATTCTACATTCTATAACAAAATAAAAGCTTAAAATTTTTACATTTCCAATTCTTCTGCAATAAACAGAACATAATAGGAAGCAGAGAGCCCATTTTATTGCCTCTGTAAGGAAATTGCTATAACTCATTCATAACCTGATTACCTACAGAATAGGTTGAGTCACTGTTTCCTATTATGTATCCTCCATATGTCAGAATACTTGGCAACAGCCACTGATATTGGGAAGCATATTTATAGATTAAATCTATTAGAGCACTGTCCATTATTCATCAGCTCCCTAGGCTTTGACTGCACCAAAGAGAATTAACACAGTGCAGGCATTTAAAAATTTCTAATTTTGGGACTTGAGTAGATATTGATATGGCTTATCATCAGAATATCAATACGGCTCAAACCACAAACGCAAAAATGCAGCTAGTTTTTAACATTTAAATAAATTAAAAGAAATTATATTTCTTCAGCTGTTTAAATACATTGTACGCTTTCCAGGTAAGAGAAAAAAACCTCAACTTTGATTTAGTCTGAGGCTATTCCTTTGAGAGAAATATATTTGCAACTTAACTTATCCAAGTCGAATCGGGTGGGGGGGGGCAGGGGGTGTGGGAGGCGCAATAACATCAAAACCTGTGACTTTCCCATTACTCAATGAGTCACAGGGAAGCCTGTAATTGGTTTGCATTCTTCTCAAGGTCATAATTGGGGGCACAACCATCCCACTTATTAAAAATTATTTGTTCATGGGATGTGGGTGTCACTGTCTAGACATTTATTGCCCATCCCTAAGTGCTCTTGTTCAGAGGGCATTTAAGAGTCAACCACATTGCTATGGGTCTGGAGTCACACATAGGCCAGACCGGGTAAGGACAGCAGACTTCCTTCCCTACAGGACGTTAGTGAACCAGATGGGCTTTTGACAGCCGGCAATGGTTTCATGGACTTTTAATTCTAGATTTTCACTGAATTCAGATTTCACCGTCTGCCATGATGGGATTCGAACCCGGGTCCCCAGGCCATTACCTGGGGCCGCTGGAACACTCTGGCATCGTAGTCACATTGGGCTGGATTAATGGACCCCGTTACAGAGGGAGACATGGCAGCCAGGCCCACACAATCATGGGAGATGTCCTGCGCCAGTCTCCCCACAGCGGCAAAATCTCCCCCCACCCCAGCCACCTCCCCCCCAACCCCCCCCGCCCCCGGATTTAGTCAGAGGGTGGGAGGGGCTGTCACGGGATTGCCAGGCACTGGTGGCAGGTTTTCAATTAGGCTCATTAATGAGCCAATTGACACCCATTTTCCCCGTGTCCACCACAATTTAGCAGGGGCTCAGGGATTTAATGGAAGCTGTGCAGGTCTCCTGCACCCTCAGAAGGCCATCTCGGGGGGGGAAGGGGACTGCAGTCCCTCAGCATTATGGGGGAGGTGGTGGTATCGTGGTATTGTCACTGGACTGGTATCCCACAGAGCCAGGATGATGCTCTGGGGACTCAGTTATAAATCCCACCACAGCAGATGCTGAAATTTGAATTCAATAGAATCTGGAAATGAAAATCTGATGATGATCGTGAAACCATTGTCGTTAAAAACCCTGGGCCCTGAAGAAGTGGGGTGGTGGGGGCTCTGCAGTGGGGGGGGGGGGGGGGTTGCGGTTTAAACCCATTCAAAATCAGACCTAGAAATTATTAATTTATTTATTTGCAACTTAATTGGTGACATGTTCCCATAGTTAATTGGTCACAACTAAGGTCACCATTCTGTTTCATATAGATTCCTTAGCGAAGAATTCTGACTAGTTGGCAGAATGTTAATCTGTTTTTCTGCAGAATGTTTACTGATCATTTAATTGGTTATCAATTGATCATTTGAATTTGTTTTATTAAGTCTTAGTCCATCCTCAGTGGGCAGAGTTGTCCGCTCTCATTGGCGGTGGGAGTCATGGTGGGCGTTGAGTGGCCCTGAAGAAATTGCAGGGGTGGGGGGGGGGGGGATTTTAAACCCATTCCAGAACGCTTCAGAGCTCTGGAGAGTCACAGGGACTCGAAACGTTAACTCTGTCTCTCTCTCCGCAGAGGCTGTCAGACCTGCTGAGCTTTTCCAGCAATTTTTGTTTTTGTTTCAGATTTCCAGCATCCGCAGTATTTTGCCTTTGTATTGTATTGTCGTTAAAAACCCATCTGGTTCACTAATGCCCTTTAGGGAAGGAAATCTGCCATCCTTACCTGGTCTGGCCTACATATGACTCCAGACCCACAGCAATGTGGTGGACTCTTAAAAAAAAATGCCCACTGAACAAAGGAATTAAGGAAGGGCAATAAATGCTGGCCTAGCCAGCGACACCCACATCCCGTGAATGAATTTGTTTTAAAAATCAGGCCCTCTCTCAAGGGACCCAGCATTGGGCAGGGAGTGGTTGTCAAAGGTCACTGTGCCTCCAACCACCCTGTGACTCCCACCCCACAATACCCATCCCATCTTTGGTCTGGGGATCACACAATGATCCTGGGCCTCACATGGAGTTAGAGCAGCCACCGGTCCTGCTGGAAGGGCAGCGTGGCGGGCAGGACCTCCATCGCTGTGGACCTCAATCGCAGGGAAGGCCTAATAGCATTTGATTACATCCGATCTTGTCTACAGAGCTAACAGGGGATTCCTGCCCGTCCTTTGACAGCTATGAGAGACCCCCATCAGCCTGACAGAATCCCGGCCATTGCTGGTCCAGTTATGAGCCTCCTAAATACAAGTTTGCTTTTGAACTGTACCATACAGATAAGTAAACCCATTTTCTATATATTTCAAATAATTTTTACAAGAAACATGCATAACCAAAGTTTTATTTATCACATTTTGAGGCTCTCTTGTACAGTAATGTCATATTTGGACCATTATTGTTTTATTTTTGCGACTTAATCCTCATCATGTTTAATTCTGAAAATGTAATTTACCGCAACAATTTCTCCTAGAGTCTCTGGACATCATGCCAGGTTTGCACTAAGTGCTGTAGCAGGCAAGATAAAAGATGCCTTATCTGCTGGCCACAGTGGTGGGTTTTCACACTGTATCATCCCCTTCCCACCTCATAAGTTATGCAGCGATGGGAAGCACATCGGCTTGCTGGTGGGCGGCCTCCAATTTGCCCTCCATGCCATTACCTCGCCATTTCCTCACACCGGGCACCAAATTTAAGCTGCAGCCCCATGTACACCTGCCAATGTTTGCAGCCCAGGACCCCTCTGGCGAAGACATGGCTCCAAAAGCAAAGGAGAGTGCAGCTCCGTGATTCGGTGACACATCCCTTTGGATGTGGTGGAGGCCCGTAGTGATGTCCTTTACCTCCGCTCTGTCCACGGGAGGCCCATCAGTCTCACCACTCTGGCTTGGGAGGTGGTGGCAGAGGTGGTCAGTGTCACAAGAGCTTGGCCATCCAGTGCAGAAAATGGACAAATGATCTCACCCGTGCAGCCAGGGTAAGTTAACCATCTCATCACTCTAAACTCACCCACTCACAAGCCCATTACACATTCACTGGCATCTCACTCATTGCCAGCCCAAGGGACATCACCACTTACTCTCTCTCTCACACACCCTCACATCTTCATCTGGCCTCATCACCTCTGGAGACTGTCTCCTCAGCCCTCACCATTGTGAGGCCACTTGCACAGATCAACATGTGCCCCCCACACACACCCTGGGATTACCACGCCCCCCACCCCTTCCCCAGTACAGCTCTTGCCCTGCAGCCTCTTCCCTTGCCTGAGGCCACATCTCCCCCTCCTCCAAGCAAGCCCTAGCCTGGCAGCTGTTGAAAAACCACCTCCTTCTTACCATTGGTCTGGTACGTAGAGACTTGCCTATGAGCCCCCTATAAGTGATGTGGTGCCACCTGAGAAACTTGGCGCTTATGACTGTGATTGCCGACTGAAACAAGGCAGACAAACAAATCTTGAACAAAAACAGAATTACCTGGAAAAACTCAGCAGGTCTGGCAGCATCGGCGGAGAAGAAAAGAGTTGACGTTTCGAGTCCTCATGACCCTTCGACAGAACAAGTTCTGTCGAAGGGTCATGAGGACTCGAAATGTCAACTCTTTTCTTCTCCGCCGATGCTGCCAGACCTGCTGAGTTTTTCCAGGTAATTCTGTTTTTGTTTTGGATTTCCAGCATCCGCAGTTTTTTTGTTTTTATAAACAAATCTTGAAGTCTGGAGTGAAGTGCAGCTCGCCAGGTGCATGTTGGCGTGATGTGCCTGGATGATCCAAAGAGGAGAGGGGAATGATTCCAGCGAGCAGGGCTTATAATGAGACATTCAAGTATTGAAATTAGGTTCCTGACGTGCAGCAGTGGGAAACCTAGCCCGCCATTGACGGGTAGAGCGGACAATCGCAAAATGGTTTCACGATGGCATTAAACCAATTTTTGGCCTTTGCGCCATATTGTCCACTTACTTCCGCCATGACACCCACCGCCAATGGGACCGGACAACTCTACCCTCTGAGGATGGACTAAGACTTAATAAAACAAATCCAAAGCTGATCAGTAAACATTCTGCAGAAAAACACTGCCCAACGGATTAACAGTCTAGTCAAAATTCTTAGCTAAGGAATCTATATGAAACAAAGTGGTGATCTTGGCTGTAACCAATTAACAATGGGAACATGTCACCAATTAAATTACAAATAAATAAATTAATAATATCTAGGTCTGATTTTAACCGTCCCCCCACCCCCCCCCCCGGCAACTGGTCCAATAAATGGGACGCTGACACATTAATTTATTTCACTCAAATAACCTGATCTGTATAATATTGTGCTGAATAGCACCAGACTTAATAAACATTTAGTTTTCAACTATCAGACAATGCTTAGTTTGAAGTAGTTAAATGTAATTTTTTCCATATTCAGACAAAAGCCGGATGCAGACGAAATCTCATTAATTATATCAAACAGACATTGGAAGTTTAAAAGGATGATTTTTCCATCAACTTAATACGTGTATTAATGAAAGGAAAATATGAAAAAAAAAGAATTCCAAAAGTATTACATAGTGGATCGTGACTCTTATGGAAGGGATCGTGGAATAAGAACCTTAAAACATGGGTAAAGATGCCAGAAAAATCCTATTATGGCTTATTAATAAAAATGGCTGTTAAACTTATTCAGCCACTTTAAACCGATGGAAATAATGCATCGGTACAAATCCCAGAATATCAATGGGGTAAAAATAAAATGTGGATTGTTTCGCCGCCTTAATAACTTGTCTTGTAGTAAACCTCCAGGAAGCAGAAATGTATTCTTTCCTTGAAGACAACAATTAATTAGATCACTGGGCACATCCCTGAAAAGCAGCTTTAGCAATGAGAGTCTAACATTGTTAAAATAGAACCAGGACATTTTGTAACTATTTATAGTCTTTTGCTTATATTCTATGGGCACGCTGTGTGTTGAAAAATAGACTGATGGAATCCCATGGGCTTTTATAATGAAATGCGTCCAGTTACTTCTACAATAAAGCATTAATACAAAAACAAAGACAATCCTACAACTTTCACTTAATGTCATTTCTACAAGACTAAAGGAAGGACACAACAAGAGACTGTGGCAAAAGCCTGAACAGAAGTCCAAATTCTGCAGAATCTTTCCTTTGAGGTTTAATATTCTAAGCATTGAGACACATTCCCCAGATTTCCTCTCTTAACTTCCTTCCTCACACTAGTTATTCGAACACTAATGTTCGTGACACTGAATATTGTAAACACCAAGATACATGCTTTATTTCCATCTTAACTTATCCAGAAGCACAGAAATGTGAACTTAAGGCATCTGTCCCTTGTTTTAAACCAGGTCCATGTGCCCAGCTGTAACCCTTTCAAAACAGGCACCTGCACATGTGACATCCTTTCAGGAAACAAGGTAAAAGATACCAGATTACAATCACAGTATCTTTACAGTGCAGGAGGAGGCCATTCAGCTTATCAAGTCTGCACAGGTTCTCTGAAAGAGCATTTCACCTAGCCCCACTCCCCTGCCTTATCCCTGTAACCTTGCACATTCTCTTTTTTCAGGTAGCACTCCCTTTTGGATACCTCGTTCGAACCTGCCTCCACCACCTTTACAGTAATAGTACCTGTCTAGCAATAGTTCCCAGAAGTTAGGTGGAAACACAAAAGGGGTACACTCTGAATTTTGGTCTAACTGAATCATCTGTCCCAATGATTGTCAGCAAGTTGTGATACTTCCCATCAGTTATAAGGTAATCAAATGCTCCCTCGCCCCATTCATTTCTTCCTATGTAAAATAATAAAAAGAACATTAAAATGTTGTGCAGTAAAAGTGTGTTAATTGTTAAAAAAAGTCAGATAGCATTTCTCCTGTGACTCTTAACACAGAAGCTATTTCCAAACATGTCAAGTGCCTGTAGTTGTTAGACACAAAGCACATTGTAAACATTTAAATTCTCGCGTGAACTAATGACTTCAAAGACAAATGCGTTTTAAATTTGATGTTCCGTTTTTTTAAGGATGATTTTTAAGGCAGAATCTTCAACCCCTTTATGGAAACAACAGATACACACACACACACACCAGGGACTAGAGCCTGCCACCACACCAATCCTTACTGGGTCAATATTACTCACTAAGTGATTCAGTCACTCCCGTAGTCGAGCCAAATCCATGTCGCTCAATCGAGTTCCTGACTCAGCCCTGGAAGAGAGTGAATCATTGAAAGGAATTGAAAAAATAACGTTTAAACCGGCCAGAAGATTGAAAATAAACAGATTGTTCTGCTTTAGATTTACGTGTAAAGTATTTATACTCGACTAAATAGAGAAAATAAGTATATATATATATATATATATATAATTTTTTTTTACCCAGTACATTACACATTAATACATCACCCACACACTGAGGGGGTCTGTACCGAGTTGTTGAGGATTCGCAAGCTGCCCGGCAGTAGAGGACAGTCACATCTCCCAGTCAAACTGATGAGAGGCTTCGTCCGCCGCTCACACACCACCCGCCAGCGAGCCGCTCCCTTTCACTTTCTTTTAACTGGAAACTAAACGACACAGTGTAAAAAATGTTGCTTCTTTTTAAAAAAAAAATAAAGTGCAAAAAAATGGAGGTCGGTGGCTGGAGAAGCGGAAGTGCTGAAATGTGCGGTTCACATTGATCAGCAGCAGCAGCAGCAGAGAAGCAGCAACAGCAATACAAGCTCGACAGCGCCCACAGCGCAGGGCATTGGAGAGTGAGTCAGCACTGGGCTGGCCTCCTCTATCAACCTGGTATACTCAGTATCGCTCACCCAGTGACTGCTGTACTCAATATCACTCACCCAGTGACTGCTGTACTCAATATCACTCACCCAGTGACTGCTGTACTCAATATCACTCACCCAGTGTCTGTTGTACTCAAAATCACTCACCCAGTGTCTGTTGTACTCAATATTACTCACCCAGTGTCTGTTGTACTCAATATCACTCACCCAGTGTCTGTTGTACTCCATATCACTCACCCAGTGTCTGCTAAACTCAATATCACTCACCCAGTGCCTGTTAAACTCAATATCACTCACCCAGTGACTGCTGTACTCAATATCACTCACCCAGTGTCTGTTGTACTCAATATCACTCACCCAGTGTCTGTTGTACTCAATATCATTCACATAATGCCTGTTAAACTCAATATCACTCACCCAGTGACTGCTGTACTCAATATCACTCACCCAATGACTGTTAAACTCCATATCACTCACCCAGTGACTGCTATACTCAATATCACTCACCAGTGACTGCTAAACTCAGTATCACTCACCCAGTGACTGGTATAGTCAATATCACTCACCCAGTAACTGCTAAACTCAATATCACTCACCCAGTGACTGGTACACTCAATATCACTCACACAATGACTGATAAACTCAATATCACTTTCCCAGTTAATGGTACACTCAATATCACTTTCCCAGTGACTGCTAAACTCAATATCACTCACCCAGTGACTGCTAAACTCAATATCGCTCACCCAGTGGCTGCTACACTCAATATCACTCACTCAGTGTCTGGTATACTCAATATCACTCACCCAGTGGCTGGTATACTCAATATCACACACCCATTTACTGGGTATGCTTATTATCACTCACCCAGTGGCTGGTTATACTCAATATCACTCACCCACTGATTGATTTACTCAATATCATTCACCCAGTGACTGGCATAATCAATATCAATTTATCCAGTGAACTTCATACCATTGGCCCAGTGCCTTATATAACCAGCACCCCTTCCTCAGAATCTGGTGCAGATAGCACCTTCACCCAGTATCTGTTGCAACTTGCACCAAATGTCAATGTAAGCCCAACGACACTGGGATTATGCTGGTAAACCCATCAGAATTTCATGAATGTGCAGTAAACCCACCCCTCATCATTAATACATGGTAATCTGTGTTTGTCAAACTTTGGAATTGGTGAATTCTAGAAGAGGAAGTTTGTGACTTTTATCCTGTTCAAAAACTCAATGTTTTTTTCTATATTCATTTGTGGGATGTGGGCGTTGCTGACTAGGCCAGCATTTATTGCCCATCCCTAACTGCTTTTGAGAAGGTGGTGGTGAGGCACCTTCTTGAACCTCTGCAGTTGGCATACCAATGAGATATAATCTCTGTCACACACAATGAATCTTATGATCATAGACTTTTCATTCTCAAACCCAAGTTAAAGAAAAATGAAAAAGTACATTGTCAGCAGAAGGTACTAATGAAGAGTCATACGGACTCGAAATATTAACTGTCTTCCTCTCCGCAGATGCTGTCAGATCTGCTGAGTTTTTCCAGCTATTTTTGTTTTTGGTTCCGATTTCCAGCATCTGCAGTTTTTTGCTTTTGTCAGCAGAAGGAGTCGGTTCACATTGCTAATACTTTTCTAAATCATATTTATCTTTATCATGTTTATCTTTACCTCCTGAATGTAAATGCAAAGGTTTGTCCCGTACTCACACCCTTCCAAAACCATTTGGATTACTTGGCATGGTGCATTTACCATTAGGGATATCTCATAGCACACATACACTTAATATTCAGCTTGCATGAAGTGTTCATATCTGCAACATTATGGGGATGAAATTGGTCCATGCTGGCTCAAATCCACAGTCCATTTTACACTGCATCCACTTTCCATTCTATTCATGGGATAATTCATGAGTCGTAAACACAGAAGAAGCAGAAAATGTCCAGCAGATCAGGCAGCATCTGTGGAGAAAGAAGCAGTGTTAATATTTCGGTTTGATGATATTTAATGGACCAATTTCACTCTGTAAAGCAACCCTTTCGTTGTCTAATGCTAACAGACTTGGAGAGTATTTTCAGCATTTTTTGATTTTAGTTCATATGTTCAGTTCATTTTGTAGTTTTTATTTACCTCTGCCCTGTTTTGTTGGATAGAGTCAGAACTGTGTTTGGCAACTGCACCTGTGGTGTATCTTACAAAACTCAATAAAAATCTGAATAAAACTTCAGAGTAAGTGTTTTGTGGTTATAGATGTAACATCCACTGTGTGTGAATTTACCGAGTAGCCAATTTAAGTAAATTTATAATGGAACGTCCATCAGAGATGGACTCCTAATGGTTTATTGCCAGGGCTAAATTTGGTAAGCAAGGATTGCAATGAGCAATTACCCAGCACCCAATCAAAGTGATGGAGGCAGCACACAAACTTCAAGCTGCTGCTAACTATAATGACACTGCCATGCAGCCCAGCCTTGACGGCATTGCTGAGTCACTGCAAGCATCAACAGGGGGTCCCAGTTCATGTGAGGCTAGCGCCACTTAAAGCCAGACTGCACCTCTTAAAGGTGTGCATTCTGGTGGCAGTGAGAGCTGAAGTTTCTTGAAGAAAAATGAGGAAGACCAGGAGCAAGGTACAGAAATGGCACAACAGGCATGCCCCAATTTCCCCAGATACCACACTGGAGTCTTTGATGCAGAAGTTGCCCAGGAGGGAGGTTCTCTCTCTTCCCTCAGGAGACTAGGAGGCCCCCTCCAGGCACATTGTGAGATGGCAGTGGGGTCAGATAGACAAAGTATCAATGCAGCAGTCTAGCCCTGAGGATTTCAATGCAGTGCAAACAAGAAGTTTAATGACCTCACATGGGTGGTGAAGGTCAGTAAGTGAATTTTCAGATGCCGTATCCTGCAGCACTAGCCTTGCACACTGCTCCATTCACCACACCTCCTTAAATCATTGACTTACAATCTCCAGCAAGCACAACTTCCTCAACGTTCATATGCTTCACCTTACCTTCAGACACTCAGCAATGCTGGAAGCTGCACACCCACATCCCACACACACTGCCAGCTATTCCGCTGTAGTACGCACATTGCACCACACTTGTAAGCATGAAAAAAAATAAACACCACACTCAGTATAATATAGTTTTGCCTTTTGGTGATAGTGTAAAACAGCCAATATCTGATCAGCCACCTGTTAAACATCACTCCTGATTTTGATTTCTATTGATTTTGATTTCTATTGATTTATCATATTAAGTTAAAATGGTATCCAATGTGGGCAGCACTGGCTAGGTCGTTTCAGAGGGCAAACGGGAATCAGTCACATTGCTATGGTTTTGGAATCACATATAGGCCAGACCAGGTAAGAAAAGAAGGTTTCCTTCCCTGAACGATGTTAGGAACCAGATGGGTTTTTATGACAATCCGATAGGTTCACAATCACTAGCTTTTCAAAAAAAAATTCCAGATTTTTTGAACTTAGTTTTCCCAGTTACCATGGTGGGATGTGTACTCATATCTCCAGGTCAGAGGCCCAGGGCACCAGGTTACTAGACTAGTCATACAATCACTGTGCTACTGTTCCCTGGTTATTGGATTAACTGGAAACTACTCCAGTACTGGCTGAACATAATTAAAGTTTCACAATTTGTATTGGAACATAGTATCAATTAGTGTTTCTTATAAACTGATACCAATTTGATTGTGCATTAGGTTAATCCTAACTCTTCCATTGTTGAATTAATGCTGAACTGCTCTGCGTTAAATTAATGATAGCTACTGCAAAACAACAAAGGGTGACAAAACAGCATTTCTGAAATGTAAACAATCAAAATTCAATTTGTGAAAATGCAAGGAACACAAGATCAACCAGGAAAGAACATACCATTAACTAAATCAAGTGGGGAAGGTGGTGTGTAGTGGTAATGCCACTAGAGTTCCAGAGACCCAAGCTATTTCTCTGGGGGCATGGGTTCAAATGGCAGCTGGTGGAATTTAAATTCAATTAATAAAACCTGGAATATAAAGCTAGTCTCAGTAATGGTGACCATGAAACTCTCATAAGCTGTGGTTAAAAACCCATCTGGTTCATGAATGCCCTTTAGGGAAGGAAATCTGCCATCCTTACCTTAGTCTGGCCTATATGTGACTCCAGACCCACAGAGATGTGGTTGACTCTTAACTGCCCTACCAAGAAAGTGACTCAGTTCAAGGGCAATTAGGGATGGACAACAAATGTTGGCCTTTCCAGTGGTGCCCCACATCCCATGAAAGAATATATTTCTAAAAATGTGCCCTGCAATCTTCTTCACTAATCTTTGCAGCAGTATTTACTTCAAACAGTACGTGCATAAAGAATGTGTAACTTATGAAAAGAAAATAAATTTAGCACACATTCAAATATTCTAAATTTCACTCAAGAAACTGAGTTTTGAGAGGCAAATGTTTTGCATTTGCAAAGTGCACTCAGTAGATAAACATTGTTGAAGCCAAAGGAAAGCAGACACAGTGGTGTAAAATGGACTGCCAACTTCATTATCAACACTACAGGCATGGATCAATTTCAACCCAGGAACCCTCTAGACAGAGACTCTTTGCCCAAAGTGAATAAGGGGTGTGTAAATTCTAACAACAACTTGTATTTATACAGCACCTTTAATATAATAAAACATCCCAAGGTGCTTTGCAGGAGCATTATGAAACAAAATATGACATTCAGCCACGTGAGACGATATTAGGTCAAATGATCAAAAGCTTGGTCGAAGAGGTAGGCTTTGAAGGAGTGTCTTAAAGGAAGAAAGAGCGTTAGAGAGATGGAGAGGTGGAGGCAGGGAATTCCAGAGCCGGGTGACTGAGAGCATGGCCATCACTGATGGTGCGACCATAACCGGGGATGCTCAAAAGGGACAGAATTAGAGGAGCACAGATACCTCAGAGAACTGTGAGGCAGGAGGAAGTTACAGAGACAGGAAAGGGTGAAGCCATGGAGGTAGTTGAAAACAGGTATCAGGATTTTAAAATCAATATGTTGCTTGACCGGGAGCCAATGTAGGTCAGTGAGCACATGGACGGTAGGGGAAAGGGACTTGATGTGAGTTATGACATGGGCAGCAGAGTCTTGGAGGACCTCAAGTTTACAGAGGGTGGAATGTGGAAAACCAACCAGGAGTGCATTGGAATAATCACATCATAGTACAAAGAAAGTTTCATGATATATACACAACCATACCAAGTAACCCAATGGTCTTAGATGGGCGTAAGCAAGAAATAAGTCTTTCCATTTTAAGATCAGCAATAATAGAAAAAAGATGAATCCACTGATGTTCCCAGTGGTCTCAAACTATAATTTGATCTTACTAACAATACATGAAAAGAGAAGAAACTGGAAACACTCAGCAGGTCTGGCAGCATCTGGGGAGAGAGAATCATCTCAGATCAATAACTTCTTGTCAGGACCTGGAAGGCTTTTGAGGTGAGCGGTTTATAAAAAGGTAGTGAGCCAGGAGAAAGGAAGCAGGAAGACTAAAAAAAAACAAAGATTTGTGAAGAGGTGAAAGACAATAAATGGTGTCACATGAATGAAGCTGTATTTTTACACCTTGTGTATCACTGTGATCATTGTGCTTCTAGTTAAACCTAGGGGGTGCTGTGGAATTTAATTAGGAAGTGTTCCCAGTTTTAGGCAAAGGGGAGAGGTTTAACACAGCCATTTCCATTGGATTCACAGAGCTCAGTCCTGTTCTTCCTATAACCGTACTACGCCCAGTAGATTTACCCCAGTGGTAGAGTTGGCTTGAGCCAAAGCACAGCATATAAACTGCAGCTAACAAAGCCATCCCTTTTTCATTCCCCTACCAGTGATGTTTTGAGTATATGAGAGGAAGCAGTTAACAATCCGATGCTCTATTCACACTAATTCAGCACCTGGTTACCTGGATGCAAACAACACAATTTTGTGACCAGATCGTAAGGGCTATAAGAGCAATGCCATAATTAGATGGATTCAGAATGGGCAAGTTTGGCAATGGGTTCTATTCATGTGTTCCCTTTTAATCCAATGTAGGCTTGGCTCAACATCACACACCTCATCCATACCGATGCTAATCAAGCACTTGTGTTAGCCATTGCTCTGTGGGTAGCACTCTTACCTGAGAGGGTGAAACTAGGGGGTTTAAGTCCCACCAGAGACTTGAACACAAAAATCTAGGCTGACACTCAGTGCAGAGGCTCTGTCTGCCATATCAGGTGGACATAAATGACCCTAAGGCACTGTTATGATCCCAAGGGGAGGGGGAGCATTAACCTTTTCAAAAAAATTCAAACTCCCAGTTATTACCTGAAAGGACAGTGGCACAGGGTTTCGTGTTTTAAACATTAACTTTTACTGCATGAGAGTTAAACAATGCAAGTATTTCTAACAACACCAGATTTCGTAAACCCTTAAGGCAGGATTTTCTGGCCCCGCCCACCACCGGGATTGTCTGGTGCCACCGAAAGTCAATGGACCTTCGGCTGGCTGCCAAATCTCCTGTAGCAGGTTCCCCCACGATGGGATGGAAAATCCTGACCTTATTCCTTAAACCCAAAAACCTTAACAGACTGCTTCCCGTTCTGTTTTTATCTCCACCCAGTTCACCAATACTTTCCAGGATCTTGAGGGTCCTTTCACTTCTCCTGGGACCAAGACAAGGCGTGCCACAGCCCTCAAGAATTCACTTTGACTCTCCTCAGTTTCCCAGTCTGTAATTTAAAAGATACAGAGCTCTCTCTGTCTGAGGATTCCACTGGCCGATCTATTCCACCGGCTTAACCAAGCAGATCTGACTGTTATAATTCCTCGTGAATTTGGGTTTTTCATTCCGAGCATGGACCCCCACTCACAATTTCTGCTTAATGACTCCAGTAAGGAACAGCCCAGTTCCTAAAGCCCTCGGTGCTCCTTGTGCTGGCTGCCGGCCAATGGACAACCACCTTCTCACAGCCTTCGAAGCTGGCTCATGGCAGTTGGCACTCTCTCTGTCCGTGTCTATGAGAAAACACACAGATAAATCCAACACAGAAGACTGCCTCCCTGCCAACTGTTCCCATGGCAACATGGCACACTTGAAATGTCCCAGATAGAGATCTGGGACATTGAGTTCACCTTATCCTACATTTAAAAATTCAATTCCCAAAACTAAAAGTTATATCCCTAATACATTTGGATCATGAAATTACATGTTCATAACTGCACTATCTCAAAGAAGAAGCGGGGAGTTATCATCAGTGTCCTGTATTATCGCTCAATCAACATCATAAAAACAGATAATCTGATCTTTATCATATCGGTGCACAAATTGACTGTCACATGTCCTACATTACAATAGTGACTACACCTCAAAAGTACTTCATAGGCCGTGAAGTGCTTTGGGACATTCTGAGGATGTGAAAGGCGCTATATAAATGCAGGGATTTCTTTTTTTTCATGAAATGTGTGTTACTCACACAGTCCCATGGTAGTTTTCCAACTAGTCATGTATTGCAGTAAAATTCCCCTGTACAAGGTGGTAAAATCAATTCCAGTGTCACTTTTGCCCCAAGAACCTTGACCTATTTTCTGCTGCCTCCTGTCTGTGGCAGTGTGCATTACATCTTTGCCAGCCAACAAAGGAAAATGATTGACAATAAGTAAACTTATTCCATCATAATATAAGCACATTTAACACAATCCGGAATGTGTCCAAAGCAATAACAGCTGTCATGCTAGATTTCTGATGGTTTACACCACCATCTCTGACATATACAATATTTTTCAAACGCATATTTTAAATTTAGTTCTTTAAGCACATTCAGCATCATTTAGTCAACATTATACCAATATTTTCCTTGTTACTTTAACCCAGTGTTCTTAATTCAATATCCACAAGAATGGAGATTATTTCACTAATTTTAACAAATTATCTGTTAAGAGCTGGAACCGACACAGGTGAGAAACCAAGAAATGAAACCGGAGAGGCACAAGCTGATAAAACATAGAAAGGCTGTCAGGAAATGACAGAGGGAAGCAAGTGAGGAGGTAGAGAAACAATCAGCATTGCAAGGCAGTCAGAGATACAACATCATAGGAGATCGAGGGGTAGTAATAAGAATGACAGAAGTCTAGAATATATGCTTAATTTTTTTAAAAAGCACCGTAGAAAAAGGTATTGTAAACATTGGAGAAAAATCATGCAATGCTTTAAGATCACCATCCGTTGCTCCCGTTCAAAGCATAGCCCAGTTAGGAAATGGGTCTGATCTCCAAATTCTGTGATCGTTACATATCCATACCTTCATTTCTGGAACATGGGATCTTTGTGGCTGATCCTCCCCCTTGCAACCATTGACCTTTGCTGAATTATAGTTCAACATACTATTCACCAAAGTAGACATTTGGGAGTAGAATTTTTAGGACCTCACAAAGTATTACAGAAGACACAATATGGAGTCCACTGCTCGTTGAAGAGATAATTGAAACCATAGACTCAGCAGAGTCTACCATCAGCAACAGAGGTAGCTGATTGTAACACATTGTTAATTTTCTTACGACATCGGCCCTCACTGACTGTGCACAAATAGCCATTTAAACATTTAGCAATTCAACCTGCAGTATGACCAAGGATTCTCTACATGACAACAGGGACCCAAAGTAATTCATTGTCTGTGAAGCACTTTGGAATGTCCTGCAGTCGTAAAATAGCCTATAAATATAAATGCAAGTTCCTGTTCGATTGATGTGCAAGTGATTTGCACCTCCTGACAGACAATGATGTAAATCGATGTATGCATCTCAAGTAGTACACACCGTGCTTTCATTATGAGACAATCAAATGTGACACAGCTCATTGAAGGAGAAGGACATTTGGAGTTCTGGCTGCTGGGAGGTATAGTCCAAGCAATGGAATCATGATAGACGACACTTCTACACAACCCCTGTACCCCAGCAAATAGAAAGGAGCATATGTGTGAGCTGTGACTGTCACTGGGCAAATGTTTGGGCTGTTAATACAATACTTTAGGTGTCCCAGTGAAGGTGGGCATTAGGCTAAAGCTGCCCATTGTGGTCATACCCAGAGGTCTCTCATTGGGGTTAGATAAGGGGCACCAGCAGGGAATGGACGAGCAAAAGGATGATAGTGTGCAGGAGTCCTCAGCCGGATTTCGGTACACACTGCAATGGGCTGTTATCTATTGGACGTAGCTTGTGTGATAGGGGACTGCTTATTTTAAACTTGGCAACGAGTGGTTCACGTATGGTTTGGTCTCCCTTAAAGAAAACCCTTCGTCCTTTTCTGCTTCATAAAGAAATCCCAGGTGATAATATATATTACAAATTAAATCAGAAAACGTTGGAAAACACACAGCTGGCCCGGCAGCATCTGTGAAGAGCTAAAGCGAGCTGATGTTTTCAGGTTGATGACCTTTTGTAGAAATGAATGTTGTTTATTAAATGGGTGCATGTGACATGAGATATTTGGGTACCAGTTCTCAATGTGTTCTCTGTAATGTGGGTTTACAATCTGCTTCACATTGTGGTCTATTATGCCCTCCAGTAAAGTTGTTCTGTACCAGGGAGTATGGGTTCTGGCTGCCAGCGGAGCATTTACATCTGCAGCTAACACTGATACACCTGATCTGGTCCCAGCTCTTCCCTATTGCCAAAATCATTGGGATTCTTTGCTTTGTGGGGCACTGCTTCACACCGAGGATATAAGAACAGAAGAACGTTCCCAGGCGGGAGCTGGAGTTGTGATCATTCAGCTGCCATTCAATAAGATGCCTGATCATGCACCTCAGCTACACCTCCCCGCACTATCCCCATATCCCTTCATTCCCAAAAATCTGTGCTTCTCCAACCTGAATATACTCAAGGACTGAGCTCTCTCTGATAGAGAATTCCTAAGGTTAACAACCATTTCAGTGAAGAAATTTCTGCCCATCTCAATTCTAAACAGCTGACCCTTTATTCGGAAACTGTGGTTCTCTGGTTCCAGATTCCACAAACAGGGGAAATAATCTCCCAACATCTATGTTTCCAAGCCTCTTCAAGATTTTATATGATTCCACAAATAAGTTTAATTCTTCTAAACCCCAGGAAATATAGGTCTAGTCTACAATCTCTCCTCGTGGGACAAACCCCTCATCCCAGGAACCAGTCTAGCGAATGGTTGTTGCAGTCACTCTAAGGTAAATATATCCTTCCTGAGGGAAGGAGGTCAAAACTCTATTCATACTCCAGGCATGGTCTTTTCAAGGCCCTATGCAATTGCAGTGGGACTTCTTCACTCTTGTACTCCAATCCCATTGTAATAAATACCAGCATGCCCTACACTTTCCTAATTACTTGCTGTACCTACATGTTAACTTTCTGTGATTCATGTACAAGGACTCTCAGATCCCTCAATATCAACATGTGGAACTCTCTCACCATTTTCAAAGTATTCTGTTTTTCTACTTTTTCTTCCAACTTGGATAACTATTCATATCTCCATATTATATTCCATCTGCCATGTTCTTGCTCACTTAACCTGTCTAAATTTTTGCAGTCTCTTTGTGTCCTCCTCACAGCTTACCTTCTTATCTAACTTTGTATCATAAATAAAATTGGATACATTACAATTGATCCCCTCATCTAAGTTATTGATATAGACCAGCGCTTCCCAAAATTCTTCCCGATGTGACCCCATGTTAATGCCGCAGATTTCTTGTGACCCCCAGAGTGAAAATTTAAAAGTAGGATCCTCATTATTGATTCAATAGGATTCCAATTATTAACATAATAGAATCATGATTATTAATACATTATGATCCTGATAATAGATGCAGGATGATCTTGATTATTGAAGAAATAGGATCTCTACAAAAAAAAATGAACACCTATCTTTTTACAGGCTTTTTTTGCAGCAGCAATTGCGCCTCAAGGAGCAGTCCATTAGGCCAGGACTTCCAACAAAAGGAAAGTGAGGATTTAAAGGGGCTTTGTAGCTGCCAGTAATCTGTCTGAGCTCCATGACAGGTATTGCTGCCTCTGAGCTCACGACCCCAAAATCTCATCTCCGGACCCCACTGTCAGTGGTGACCCATATAGATTGGGAAGCCCTGATATAGATTGTAAATGGTTGATGCTCAAGTACTGATGCACTTTTGCTAATGGAGATGCCAGAAGGGAAAGAAAACACAGTTTGGACCACGTCTCTTACTTCCCAGTTTTTACTGCTGTTCCATTTTAAGGAATGCAAGACCAATTAGGACCAGTATCCATATTTCCCAGTTTTTAACTGTTTCTTCGTTCTGAGTAGGACAGGATGGGATGGGGTGGGGCTCCCACCTGTGACCTTGACCCATTCTCCTGGGTTGAGAATCATTACCCATTGGAGAGCAGCTGTATCTCAGTTACACAGAGATACATCTGCCAGAAATAAAGTCAGCTAAGTTTTTATTCCTTAGCAGCCACGGATCTACTAGTTTTCTTATGGTTTTACATATTGTAAAAGAAGCAGCCACCATTTCTGCTGTTTTACTGTTACTTAACCAAGTACCAAATGTTGCAATTAGTCCATTTCAGTAGAGCTTATGATAGCTTTAGTTGTACCAAGTTATTTCCCCATTTCTTGCAAAAAGGCAGGTTTTAAGGAACCTTAAAACAGATTTTATCTTAAGATTCTCTTTGGGATTTACATCCTTATTTTGAACTTCCCCTTTAAATAAATTGGGCAAGAGATCTCTTCCTTAAAACTTATTATTCCTGGCCGCAGAAAGTTACAAAGGATTTGACCTTTTCTGACGGGAATCTGTCCCAATGCAGCCTCACTCTCCCGAAATGGAATTATTGGTGTGTTCCTCTCTCAGCTTTCTTCCGAAAGTTTTGAACAGTAAGGGCAGTATAGTGGAGCCAGTGTGGGGGGTCATGGTCTGCCTAAACATTTGGCGATCGGTCACTGTGGGCTAGAGGACCACATCCATTTTGTTCCTTGGTGCCTTCATCTTGGGGCTCCAGAGTCACCCTGACAAACAGTGCCACTCTCCCAACTCATTCTTCACGGTCGCTACGTTGAAGGGTCTCCCATTTAAGACAGAGATGAGAATAAAGTGTTTTCCCTCAATGGATCTTCGGAACTCTCTTCGTCAGAGAGCGGTGGAGGTAGGGCTGATGTATATTTTTAAGACAGAGGGGGTTAGATTCTTGACTAACAGGGGGGTCAAAGGTTATCAGGGGTAGGTGAAATGTGGAGTTGAGGCCACAATCAGATCAGGCATAAGGGCCCGAATGGCCTACTCCTGCTCCTAATTCATATGCTCATATATCAGCATTGCCCAGCTCCCAGATCGGACACCCTTCTGCCAAGTTGACCAAATCTCAAGTTTCATCCTCGGGCTGGTCGAACCTTGCTATAACACTGATTAAGCGATAGAATTCACACAGTATTTCTCTGATTGCCTCCTTTAGGACACTACTTAAAGCCTACTTCTTTGACCAAGCCTTTAATCACCTTTCCTACTATCCCCTTTCTTGGCTCAGTGTCAAATCTTGATCGACCATACTACTGTGAAGTGACTTGGAGCATTTTATGACACAAATGGCACTATATCAATGCAAAAACAGAATTACCTGGAAAAACTCAGCAGGTCTGGCAGCATCGGCGGAGAAGAAAAGAGTTGATGTTTCGAGTCCTCATGACCCTTCAACAGAACTAGGTGAATCCAAGGAAGACTATATCAATGCAACTTGTTGGTGCTATTGTGAAGCCCTTGGCCTCTTATGTAGCATTGCTGCCAGCTACCAATTGATCTCCGATTGGGAACTCCACCTTCACCAGGCTGTAGATGTGAACCATCTCTCAACACAGCAAATACAGCCCGATTCGCTGCACCAACCCACCTCAGCACATCATAACTTTCTGCTTAATTGTTGTCCCATTTTTAATGGATTGGAAGTCTCCTCTCTTACAGCTCTAAGTGCAGAAGATTGAATAGCCTCAACCCATTTCCTAGATCTAAAGGACACGTGAAATCGTTAGGAGGAAAATCATGATCAACACAACGGAGTTTTCCAATACAGTGTTTCACAACTGAGGTCTGCAGACCCCTGGGGGTCCAAAAGGGACTTTCCAGTGTCCACCTGTTGTAGGGTGTTGTATCTCACTCGGGAGGTCTTAATGAAGTCTTTGTAGTCTTATGTAGGTTAACTGCATATATTTATTAACTTCTTTTTATTCATTCATGGGATGTGGGTGTCACTGGCTAGGCCAGCATTTGTTGCCCATCACTAATTGCCCTTGAGAAGGTGGTGGTGAGCTGCCTTCTTGAACCACTGCAGTCCATGTGGTGTAGGTACACGCACAGTGCTGTTAGGGATGGAGTTCCAGGATTTTTAACCAGAGACAGTGAAGGAATGGCGATATATTCCCAAGTCAGGATGGTGAGTGGCTTGGAGGGTGGTGGTGTTCCGATGTATCTGCTGCCCTTGTCCTTCTAGATGGTAGTGGTCATGGGTTTGGAAGGTGCTGTTGAAGGAGCCTTGGTGAGTTCCTGCAATGCATCTTGTAAATGGTACACACTGCTGCTACTGTGCGTCAGTGGTGGAGTGAGTGAATATTTGTGGATGTGGTGCCAATCAAGCAGGCTGCTTTGTCCTGGATGGTGTTCAGCTTCTTGAGTGTTGTGGGAGCTGCACTCATCCAGGCAAGTGGGGAATATTCTATCACACTCCTGACTTGTGCCTTGTGGATGGCGGACAGGGTTTGGGGAGTTAGGATTCCTATCCTCTGACCTGCTTTTGTAGCCAGAGTATTTATATGGCTAGTCCAGTTCAGTTTCTGATCAATGATAACCCCCAGGATGTTGATAGTGGGGGATTCAGTGATGGTAATGCCATTGAATGTCAAGAGGCGATGGTTAAATTCTCTCTTGTTGGAGATGGTTATTGGCTGGCACTTGTGTGGTGCTAATGTTACATGTCACTTGTCAGCCCAAGCCTGGATATTGTCCAGGTCTTGCTGCATTTGGCCATGGACTGCTTCAGTATCTGAGGAGTTGTGAATGGTGTTGAACATTGTGCAATCATCAGTGAACACCCCCACTTCTGGCCTTATGATGGAAGGAAGGTCATTGGTTTGGCAGCCTGCTTCGCCATTCATTAAGATCATGGCTGATCTGTTTGTTTTTCGAGTTCCACATTCCCATCTACCCCCGATAACCTTTGATTGCCTTGCCTGACAAGAATCTATCTACCTCCGCCTTAAAAATGCTCAGTGACCCCCACCTCCACTCCTTTCTGAGGCAGAGAGTTCCAAAGTCACACAACCCTCTGAGAGAAAACCATTCTCCTCATCTCCGACCTATAAGGGTGACCCCTAACTTTCAAACTGTGCCCCCTAGTTCTGGTTTCACCCACAACAGGAAACATCCTTTCCATGTCCACCTTGTCAATACCGTTCAGGATCTTATATACTTCAATCAAGTAAGCTACGAGAACTATGTGCGTATATACAGTAAAGGATTCAAGCTAGGAACTGTCTCCATGCTTGCCTGTACACACAGCTCTGTCCAACACTAGACTGACCTCTACGTGCGGGTCATGTATTCTCTTACATCACTGTGTGGGCATTACTATACTCAGTCCCACATTAACTCTATATGTGCTAGGCCCCTACACTACCCCACCAAATATCAAACAGCATGTGAGTGAGCGATAGCGGAAGGATGGTTTAATGCTGGCTGGGAGGCAGGAGTACAGTCACCGTATGTGAAACGTAAAGCATCTCACCTGAAAGATTGCCAGGGTAGACCAAGAGAGAGGAGCTTACTACTTAATCTCAAAGAAAGAATGTCAAAATACCAAGTTGCATATTATATAGTTTCACAATATAGATGGGGTCTCCATGATTACAAATCCATTTTAAAAAGGATCCTTCGACAAAACTGTTTGAGGAGCTTTGTTCTAATATCAACGCACAGCAGTTAATGTCCTCACCACAGCGCAGCCTTGGTAAATTTCAGCTTCAAAAGCAATCTGTCTATGTACAGATTTCAAAATGATGTAAATTTGTTTAACTTTCTTTATAAAGACCTGCAATAATAGGTGTGGAAATGAGCTGAGAGCTTGTTCCTTCATCTATTTAATTGTTCGAAACTCAGGAGCTCACTGGCAGGGTCTGGGCTCTCTCTGTAGGTCATCATGCTGCATTTACCACATATTGCAGAGTACAGATCTAATCAGCTAGCGCTAATTAACTAATGACGGGCAGTTAAACTATGGGAAAAGCCAGACGCTGGAGAAGGAATAGCAGCCAAGATGCAGCAAAACTGCCTCATAACATCTGGTCATGCAAATTAACTTTTCCAACCAAAATCATTTATTTGACTGGTCAATTATCCATCTCATTTTCACCCTCCCCAGGTGCCTCACGTCACTGTAAATGGGATCCTGGCTGTTGTACCCTTAATCATTACAATAAACTACATTTTCTAAACATCCATGTTCTCGCAAACCAAAACTCTTGAATGTTTGCCAATGTTGAAAGCTGCCACTGATTTTATAGGTTTTAAAGGTTCATCCCCCTCTGCGTTATTTTTAAAGGGAAATAAGTTGAACTTAGTGGTGAAACCACAACCCTCAAATGAGTTTTGAGTAACAATGCAAATCAAGTTGTATATTTGTTTCCAGGAGTTTGGTCAATAAGCAATAGCAGGTCAGCAGCATCCACCATGGATCAGTGGGTAGTGAGCATGCCTTTGGCTCACAAGGGCTGTGGGTTCAAGATCCAGTCTAGAGACTTGAGCCCAAAATCAAGACTGATGCTCTGGCGCAGCACCGAGGCAGTGCTGCACTGTTGGCGATGCTGTCGTTTGGCTGAGGCTCCACCTACCTTCTCAGCTGGTTTTAAAAGATCTTGGCCAGAATTTTGCCGTCGGCGAGTTGTGGGCGGGGCCTGCTCGCCGAGGCGAAACTGAGGCGGGATGACATCGAGAGGAACCCCCGACGTCACCCCGCCCCATTTAAATATTCAGCAAGGCAGGGGGGTGGGGGGGACGGCGGGGGGTGTGGGGGGAGGGACAGTGAAATCAGCTGGTCCACCCGCCGACCTGTCAATGGCCAATTGAGGCTATTGACAGGATCATTAAGACAATTAAAGACCTGCCCGTCCAACCCACCGGCGGGATGAGGTTTCATGTCTGTTTTTAAAAACTTTAATAAACTTTATGTGATATTTCTTAATATGTCGCATCTCGTGTGACATGGTCACATGAGGGGGGACGTGTTAATGATTTGTTTATTTTTCTATTTTTTAAGTTTATAAAACTTTCAGCACTTAGTCTCAGGGAGCAGTGCGCACTTTGACAGTTGGCGCTTCTTGTCGAGCAGAGCGCTGGGCGGGGCCTTTAATTGGCCCGCCCACTCAAAATGGCGGCAGGGCCCCGTTTCGGCGGCGGCGATTGGCTGCCTACACTATGCTATACAGTAATACACTACACTATACAGTAATACACGACACTATACAGTAATACACGACACTATATAGTAATACACGACACTATACAATAATGCACTGCACCATATAGTAATACACTATGCTATACAGTAATACACTACACTATACAGTAATACACGACACTATACAGTAATACACGACACTATATAGTAATACACGACACTATACAATAATACACTACACTATACAGTAATACACTATGGTATACAGTAATACACGACACTTTACAGTAATACACGACACTATACAATAATGCACTGCACCATATAGTAATACACTGTGCTATACAGTAATACACGACACTTTACAGTAATACACGACACTATACAGTAATACACGACACTATACAATAATGCACTGCACCATATAGTAATACACTGTGCTATACAGTAATACACGACACTATATATTAATACACGACACTATATAATAATGCACTGCACCATATAGTAATACACTGTGCTATACAGTAATACACTATACCATATAGTAATACACTATGCTATATAGTAATACACGACACTATATAGTAATACACGACACTATACAGTAATACACGACACTATACAGTAATATATGACACTATATAGTAATACACTATACCATATAGAATACACTATGCTATAGAGTAATAGACTACACTATACAGTATGACACTACCCGTCACACCATGCAGTAATACACTATACAATATTACACTATACATTACACTACACTACACAGTAATACGCTATACACTACATTATACAGTAATGCACTACACACTACACTATAGAGCTATACACTACAGGTTACACTATGCAGTATTATAAGATCATAAGAAATAGGAGCAGGAGTAGGCCATTCGGCCCCTCGAGCCTGCTCTGCCCCTCAAAAAGAACATGGCTGATGTGGTCTCAACCCCACTTTGTTGCCTATGCCCCATAACCCTTGCTTCCCTTGTCAGTCAAAAATCTGTCTAACGCAGCCTTGAAGATATTCGATGACCTGGCCTCCACTGCTCTGTTTCTGGTAATTCGGCCTTAAATTTCCTCAGGTGGCCTGGTGTTATAACTTGTTTTATAATGTTTCTGTTATAATTCACCATTAGAGGCAACACTGACAGTGTTGTCTAATACGGTACCAAAGCTGCCTTCTCTGGGCCTTGAGTGCCCTCTGCTGTCATCAAGCAGCAGTACATGTAAGTGCAGTATCTGAAACATAGGGAAGAATTTCTACCCCCACCTACACCGCCCCCCCACCCCCACACCCCCCCCAACCCCCACCCCCACCCCGTGGATGAGGTTTTCATGCTTTTTCTGAAGCCTGCCAGGGCTCCCAGCCTGTCTGCCAACCTTAAGATTGGACGGGCAGGTCCATTAATTAGTTTAACGACTTTGTCAATGGGCTCAATAGACTGTTGACCGGTCGGTGGGTGCACAGCTAATTCGGCTGCACCCCTGCCAACCTGAACAGTGAAATGAGGCGGGGTGATGTCGGGAGTTCCACCCGATGTCATCCTGCATCATCTTACACGTCGGCAAGCAGGACAACCCCCCCCCCCCCACCCCCACCAACCCCACTCACCGACCTGAAGATCCTGCCCAAAATTACAAGAACTGCCGTGTGGCACATTTAAATTCTGCTTAAAACCCTTTCCGAAAAATGCTGGGGCCTTTTTATTTTACATTCTGGCATAAGCTAAAGACGAGGCCATCACTTTACTCTTGATCCTAAAAACAGCAGGGTTATAATAGCATTACGGTGCATTCTGCTCTTGATAATGCAAGGTCATCTTTTAAGAAAAGAGAGACTTGCATTTATATAGAACCTTTCACGACCACCGGACATCTCAAAGGGCTTTACAGCCAATGAAGTGCTTTTTGAAGTGTGGTCACTCTTGTAATGTAGGGATGCACTGAAAGAATATAAATTCACAGTCTCTTTACAGCTCAGAAGGAGGCCATTCGGCCCATTGAGTCTGCACTGGCTCTCTGAAAGAGCATTCTACCTAGTCCCACACCCTTGTCCTAACCCCATAACCACATTCTCTCTTTTCAGATAGCAATCCAATTCCCTTCTGAATACCTCGATCGAACCTGCCTCCACCATCCTTTCAGGAAATTTGTTCCAGACCCCAACCACCCTATGGTGGAAAAATTTACCTCACATCACTTCTGCTCCTTTTGTCCGTTATTTTGAATCTGTGCCCTCTAGCTCTTGATGTGCTCTCGAGTGGGAACAGTTTCTCAATATTTACCCTGTCCATACCCCCTCAGGGTCGTGAACGCCTCCATCAAGTCTCTTCTCAGGCTTTTCTTCTCTAAGGGAAACAGTCCCAACCTCTCCAATCTATCCTCATCGCTACTGTTCTTCATCCCGGGAATCATTCTGAAATCCCTGGAATCATTGTGCAATAATTTGAATTAAGCAATGCAAATAATATGGCGATGTGGGAAACTGGTGCACAAGGTTGAATTTTCAGACAACCTGAATGCTGTAATCTATTGCTGATCTCTGAATGCCCTTGAGAAGCTGATTGGCTTATCTTAATTATTGGAGATATGAGCAGGATAATTGTGAAACCTTTTTCTTGAAAACAGACTCCTTTCTGAAGCTTCGCTCGTTGAGATGACCAATCTATCTTATTAAGTTAACTACTTGTCTTTTTTCTATGATGCAGTGAACAGCCTGGGCCTGGTATCCAAGCATACTAACACTTAGCCACAAGGACCTGGATTTTACAATCATTAGTGAAGCAAGGGCACTTGATGCTGACCTCAAGGAAAGTTGCCCCCAGAGATACAGCAATCTCTGTGGTGTGATATTCCCTTTCCCCAACAGCTGTTTAAATCTGGCACCAAGTCAAGGGGAACTCCAGATGTTCAGCAAGCTGTTACAACCACAGCTGATGTTATTCACTGAGCAGGCTAAATCCCAGAGGGAAATTTGTCTGAGTGATCATAGCATTTTTTTTTGCATTTCGATAACTACTAATCCCGGAAACGTAGATTCCCAGTAACACTCTTAGGATTTTAAAAATAAAAGATTTATTAACAAGAAGAAAAAAAAACCTTAAGCACACTAAATTAAAATTACACGGTTAAAACAGTCTTATAAAACATTCCACCAAAACACCCATTTGGTCAGAACACACAGGTAAACTACTTGGCAACAGCTCCCTTATAGATTTTAATCATAAAAATCCAGTAATATTACTCAAGGCAAAAACTGCTGTCATTTTATTAGAGAATACCACACAACTTCCGTTCTCTTTCACTCCGCTGTGGAAATTCCAGAAAGAAACAGATTGCTTCCTAAAGACAAAGAGTTTTCTGGCTTGAAGCTGCTTCACATTTACAATTTCCCTCAGCACTGAGCTGGTCTCAGGACACCTCCTCAGCACAACCACCTACAGCACAACTAAAACATATTTCCTTAAATATTCTTTTCCCTTTTCATCTTAGACTTCATTGTCCTCAGTGCCTCTTTGAACTCAATTTTTCCAAAATATAAAAATCTTTCATGTCTTCCTATTGCTTCCGCTTTCGATTAAAATGAAATTTAATAATCTTCCCTTGTTTACCTATGAACCCTTTGTAAGTTTTAAAAGTCCCTTGTCACTTCTAAACTCCCTTTGAAACTTGACAGCTGAAGAGTCAAGTTCCGACTTATCTTATAATGTAAATTTCAAACCTAATCTATTTACTCGTACATTCAAATCACCATAGTCTCTCTTTACAAATGCATGCATCTAGCGCCTTTACCTTTCATCTCTCTGCTCCCACAGACAAGCTGTCATTACTAACCATCCCCCAGTTTAATTACACACACACACACACAGCCTCCTTTACCGAATATTCACAAAAATAGTTTTTTTAAATCCATCTTCACAAAGCTGGTAAACAGCCAATCAGGTTGAAGTATTCTCACACACAGCAAACCAGGAAGTTAAAGGCACTTAATATCTTTCACTTTTAATTTAAATTTCAGGTAACAAAATAAATGATCATGATTGGAGACGTAGTTGCTGTTATAATGGAGGAAACACAGCAGCCAATTTGCTCGCAGCATGTTCCCACAAACAACAATGTGATAATGACCAGATAATCTGTTATTTTTGTGCTGTTGATTGAGAGATAATTATTGGCCAGGACTCTGGGGATAACTCACCTGCTGTTCTTTAAATAGTGCCTTGGGATCTTTTATGTCTACCTAAGAGAGAAGATAGGAGCCTTGGTTTAACATCTCTGCATTAACTTTTGTGCTTATGTCTCTGGGTTAGGACTCGAACCCCCAACCTTCTGACCCAGAGGTAAGTGTTCTAGCAGGTGAGTCACAGCTGACATTCTGAATAAGAATCTGTGCAACTTTTTGTCAATGTGGGGAAATTTGGCATTCCACAAATACAAAATTAATTTTTCAGGGCCAGTGATGGTGTTCAGTAGTAATTATGAAATTAGCATGCTGACAAAGTTCCAGCAACACCTCACTTTTTTCAAGGGTTTCACAGCAGGACCAACAGCATTGGAACAGAAGACCTCACCGATCAAACTGATTTCCATTGATCCCATTGGGGAGAGCCCCGACACCACATCCTCCAAGAGACAAAGAATCACTGGCAGCAGCTCCTGGGTTTCCGAGTCTCATTGTGCACATGAAGGATTCCAGAGCCTGCTGTCAGGTTCAGGGCAATAATACGGCAAACGCCGACTGTTTCGCAACCATCACACAGCAAATTCCAGGTCGTTGTTCGTTAAGATGCTGGTTTGCAGCTTTTCCACACACCTGGGGCAGGATTTTCCCATTGTTGTGGTGGGGGTCGGCACCCACACATCTGCATGTAAAATGACACGCGGTGATGTCGGGCGAGTGTCCTGATGTCACCGCGCGCCATCGCAATATTCGGCTGGGCAAGTGCACGATGATGTCCGACACGTACCCGCCCATTAATTAACGGGCTACTTAAGGCCCTTTAGTCTTCAATCGACGCCGATTTTTCGCCGCCCGAGCGATCTTTGGGTCAGTGCACGGGCGCAACAGGCAGGCGGGTAGGAGACGTTTGTATTAACCTCATCCACGGGCGGGAAAAGAGGGCTCCGTGGGGTCGTGAATCTGCTCTGGGAAGTATTTATTGTTGAAAGTTTTATAAAGTTGCCTGTGTGATCTGCAGTGCTTCAGAACACATCCCAGCTGCTTGTTCCAGACTCTTAACCTTCAGGTCCGCACTCTGCAGTGAGGAATCTGTTCTGGGCCTGCAGGTTTCAGGAAGCCTTCCCTTAGCCTGGGAATGGGAGCTGATCTGTCCCACTGGAGGCAGCTCCTCTGAGTGGGGAGGGAGGGGGAGGAGGACAGGAGTGCACATTCAGCCTCCAGGGGAGCTACCTTCGGGAGGACAGGCACAGACACAAGGGGCGCAAGGCCAAGAGGTTGTCCAAGGCAGAAGGGGCCGCAGAAGACGCCACCATCTTGCTGCCAGGGTTTACAGGCAGAGAAGCAGCTACCTCAATATGTCAGAGGTGCAGTGCTGAAGGAGGCTCCGTCTCTCAATGGAGACAGTCAACTATATCTGCCAGATGATTGGCCCTGAGATCTCCCCTAACTGTGTGGGCGGACACCCCATGCCAGCGGCTCTGAAGCTCACAGCTGCCCTCAACTTCTATGCCTCTGGCTCCTTCCAGGGCTCGGTGGGTGATCTTTGTGGTGTCTCCCAATCAGCTGTCCACATGTGTCAAGCAGGTTACAGACGCTCTGTTCAGACGGGCATTGATCTTCATCCACTTCCACTGGGTCCAGGCAAGTCAGACACAGTGAGCCAGAGGCTTCGCGGCCATTGCTGGCTTCCCCCGTGTCCAGGGTGCTATAGACTGTACACATGTGGCCATCAAGGCACCAGCAGGTGAGCCCGGTGCCTTCGTCAACAGGAAGGGCTTCCACTCCATGAACGTACAGATAGTGTGTGATCACAGGATGCTGATTCTACAAGTCTGTGCAAGGTACCCAGGCAGCTCCCATGACACCTACATCCTCAGATACTTCCAGGTGCCGGGGCTCTTCAGTGCTCCAGCTCGGCTGGATGGATGGCTGCTGGGTGACAAGGGCTATCCCCTCAGAAGGTGGCTCATGACGCCTCTCCCCATCCAAGAACAGAAGCTGAGCAGCGGTACAACAGGAGCCAGGGCTCCACAAGGGCTATGGTGGAGAGAACCATCGGTCTTCCAATGCCTGGACCGCTCAGGGGGCGCACTCCAGTACCCCCCAGATCGTGTCTCGGTGATAGTGGTTGCATGCTGCACCTCCACAGTCTTGCTCTGGAAAGGGGGGACACAGCGGACGATGAAGATGTTGACGCAGTGGCTGCAGCTGCACACGATGTGTCCAGCTGTGAGTCCGAGGATAAGCACAGGGAAATGCTGAAGGGGTAGACGCTGACCTGGGACTACCCCAGGGAGGCAGGGACACCTGGGAGGCTTTAATCCAATGGATCTTCAGCTAGAACACCACATATGGACCTCCCGGACAAGCCTGGGCTGTAGGCTCCATACTCAGCACCCGAGTGCAAAATCTGCCAGGTTATGAACAGTAACTAAGGGCCTTGTTAATAAAGCTAAATATCCAAAAAAGCACTCATTACAGTTTTGGAAACCATCTACATGCAGAAGAGGCACCCTCAACCTTGGTGATATATCTGAATTTTCTGTCTCCAACATAGCAGCTTATTACAAAAAAGGCAATAAAATCATAAGGACCTCACCTCAGGCTAACTAAAAACCACCAGTGATAAACCCGTGATGTGCCGAAGGTGCCTTATGTTTACGTTTCCGGGTGCTGCGTCTTGGTGCTGCCCCATCGCTGGGAGTGGCATCTGAGACAGCTGCTGACCCTCCTGTCCTGTTGGCCTCAATGACCTTGTCGATTGTCCTCTGGCCTGTGGAGCCTGTGCTGGCCCCGCTTGGGAGGGAGCTGCCAGTTCCACAGCTGGCACCTCCCCAGTCACCGCAGCCTCACCAGATGATATGTTCACTGGGAGAGGGGCAGAGGAGCTGCCGCCCTCATCCGGAGCGCCCTGAGAGGTGCCCGGAGAGATGACAACGGCTGCGCCGAGGTGAGGTTGCTTCAGACCTCCCTGCTCACCGTGGATGGATGGGCACTGAGCTGGGAAACTTGATGCCCACACCATCTCCCACACTGGCAATGACCGGTTGAGGTCAATGCTGATGTGAGGACTTGATGGTCAGAGAGCATCCCCAGGAATCCCTGACAGGTCTCCTGGAGCAGCCTCTCCATGAGAGTCACCACTATCTCCATGGAGGACACATGGCGCTTGGACATGAGACTCATTGCTTCAGCGAGCGTCCGTGTAGACTCCTCCACCACAGACACCAAACCAAGCATAGCCTCATGTATCTCCCCCAGATGCTCCCGCACACCCAGCCGCATTTCCTGCAGCTGCTGCATCGCAGACGACTCCAGAGGCTCATCATCAGGTACCAAATGTTTCTGGTCCTCTGCAGTCCTCCGACTGCTGGCGCCATGGGCACCCTCTGTCTCTGCCAGTGAGTGTGAAGTGCCCTCACCGCTGTGCCCCAGGGCACTAGCCATTGTTCTAATTCCCACAAAGGTGCTAGTATCTGCTCTGGTGCCTGCCTGGCAGAGATGGTGTGACGCTGGTGAGACTTCAGGCCCCTCAGGTGTGAGAGGGGGGATCTGCTGCTCCTCCTCCCAGCCCTGCTCCACTGATGCTGAAGGGAAGATCAAGGACAGTGGATCACTTCGCATGGAGACACTGACAATGGGCATCCCTGTCCCCTGGATCATTATGCGCTCATCCTTCCACAACCAATGGTCAAGCCTTGTTGCAACAATAACTAATGTAACATTCAGCAGTGCCATGGCTGTTGGGTGAACAATACTGACCTCACTGTTGGGCATAAATACTTGGCTGTAGCACCCCAGCCTCACCAACACCATTGGGCCTGGGTGCATGGTGCCTCTCCAAACCTAGGGCCTCCTTCCTGAAATGACCTAGAATGGCGATCAGTGGCTGGTCGCCACCAGTCCTCACACACTCTGCCGCGTTATGAACATTCTTCTCCTGAAAATGAGAGAAGAGCAGTGATTAGTGCAAATTGCACATGGACTCTGTTGGCGCACGGCCCACCCCAACCAGAGTGGGACATATCTGGGCTCCAGTGTCTCCTCACCCCACTGATGCCGAACACTCACACAAAGATGCTGGACCTGTTCCCCACCCCCTTGGATAAATGCTGCCTACATGACATTAGGCACCACACGGTATATCCTTCCATATCAAGGAGGCGCAAGCATGTGGAGCGTAGAGGGCAGCAGATTGTTCGTTGCCAACGTCACCTTGAAGCTCCCCTCCCAGCATCTCATCACCCTGACTAGGACATGTCCTGGAGTTCCAGCACTGCGCCCAGGTGCAGCTCCTCCAGGCTGCCCCCAAACCTGAGTCATGTGGGTCTCAGTGTAACACATGCTGCAGGGGAAAAACCCATCTCCTCATCACCCTCTCAGGCTGACATCGGCATGGGCAATATCTGCTGGCCCACCCAGCAAAGGGCACATGCCATCAATGATTCAATGCAGTCCCTACGCTCAGACTTAGTGGGGCGGGCAGCAGGGGGTATGCCAACCTGCTGGGTTACATGACCAATGCCAACATGGTTCTCACCCTGCCAGAGTGCAACAAGTCATTGAAGCGCTTACGACACTGGATCCAGGTGCACTGCACCACATCGCAGGAGTTCACCACCTCCACCACCCCCTCCCAGGCACGTTTCATCATATGGGGGGGGTCTCCTCCTCCCATCCTGGTGGACCAGCACCTCCCACCGTGCTGCCACCTCCTCAAGGAGGACAGCAAGGCAGTCATCAGAAAAACAAGGGGCGCACTGGACCCCACAGCCTCCGGCCTGGCCTGTCCCACTGTCCTACCCTCCGGCCTGGCCTGTCTCACTGCCCTACCCTCCGGCCTGTCCTGTCTAACAGCCTTACCCTCCGGCCTGGCCTATCCCCCTGCCCTACCCTCCGGCCTGGCCTGTCCCACTGTCCTACCCTCCGGCCTGGCCTGTCTCACTGCCCTACCCTCCGGCCTGTCCTGTCTCACTGCCCTACCCTCCGGCCTGGCCTGTCTCACTGCCCTACCCTCCGGCCTGTCCTGTCTCACCCGAACCCCTCTGCTGTGGCCTTGCATTGACCATTGTGAGCAGCCTACAGGAGGCTGTCAGGCCTTGATTCAAACAGGCTGCCGGGTCGCCATTGGGCCTGTGCACCCCTCGCCACAGCCCACACACACCCGCTACCCTCGGGAGTCAGGAAATACGCTGGGTGGGCCTTAATGGGCAGGCCCGCGAAAAATGGCGGCACGGACCCGATTACGGGCGGCGATGGGGTCCACACCCACCAGCTCCCACACCGCACCCACCCCCGCCAAACGGAAAATTCAGGGCCTGGAGACAGAGGGGCAGCCACGAAGTAGACTCCACCTGGCTGAGGTTCGGTAGCTAGTACGGCCAACGGGGAAACTCTGGGTTCTCTCTGCCCTCGGCGACCCACATTCCCACTCCCACAATCCCCACCCTCTAGGCTCATGCTTCAAGCATCAGCAAGGTGAATCGGGAATGGTTGAGACTCAAATTTGGCATCAGGCACAAGACGAGCTTTAGCCAATCAGCAGCCCCATTAGCATCTCATCTAATTGTCCTCACTGTTGAAGAGCAATGAATATAGCTGTAGTACACCATGCAGCCACTAGTTAGCACTAAACGAACACTAAATAGTGATTCTTCATTGAAAGAAAGGCAGTTCCAAATAAACAAGACTATTGTTTGTAGGGATTGTCCCCTTTAAAGAACCATCAAGCTACCAACTATTTTTAAAACATAATCGCAATCAGGAGCTCAGCTGCTATAATCATAAAATCTACTCTCGATCATCAGTAAAGTAAGGGAAGGGGTCATCAACAGTGCTACCAAGTGGCACTTGCTTAGCAATAACCTGCTCACTGACGCCCAATTTGGGTTCCATCAGGGTCACTCAGCTCCTGACCTCATTACAGCCTTGGTTCAAACATGGGCAAAAGAGCTGAACTCCTGAGGTGAGGTGAGAGTGACTGCCCTTGACATCAAGGCAGTATTTGACTGAGTGTGGTATCAAGGAGCCCTAGAAAAACTAGAGTCAGTGGGACTCAGGGGGGAAAACTCTCCACAGGTTGGAGTCATACCTAGCACAAAGCAAGATGGATGTGGTTGTTTGGATGTCAGTCATCTCAGCTCCAGGACATCACTGCAGGAGTTCCTCAGGGTAGTGTCCTCGGCCCAGCCATCTTCAGCTGCTTCATCAATGACCTTCCTTCCATCATAAGGTCAGAAGTGGGGATGTTCGCTGATGATTGCACAATGTTCAGCACCATTCGCAACTCCTCAGATACTGAAGCAGTCCATGTCCTTATGCAGCAAGACCTGGACAATATCCAGGCTTGGGCTGACAAGTGCCAAGTAACATTCGCACCACGCAAGTGTCAGGCAATGACCATCTCCAACAAGAGAGAGTCCAAACGTCACCCCTTGATGTTCAATGGCATTACCATCACTGAATCCCCCACTATCAACATCCTGGGGGTTACCATTGACCAAAAACTGAACTGGACTAGCCATATAAATACTGTGGCTACAAGAGCAGGTCAGAGGCCAGGAATCGTGTGATTCCCCAAAGCCTGTCCACCATCTACAAGGCATAAGTCAGGATTGTGATGGAATACTCCCTACTTGCCTGGATGAGTGCCACTCCGACAACACTGAAGAAGCTGGACACTGTCCAGGACAAAGCAGCCCGCTTGATTGGCAACACTTCCACAAACATTCACTCTCTCCACCTCCGACGCACAGTGGCAGCAGTGTGTACCATCTACAAGATGCACTGCAGGAATTCACCAAGGCCCCTTAGCCAACACCTTTCAAAGCCACGACCACTGCCATCTAGAAGGACAAGGGCAGCAGATACATGGGAACACCACCACCTGCAAGTTCCCCTCCAAGTTATTCACCATCCTGACTTGGAAATACATCACTGTTGCTTCACTGTCACTGGGTCAAAATCCTGGAACTCCCTCCCTAACAGCACTGTGGGTGTACCTATACCACACGGATTGCAGAAGTTCAAGAAGGCAGCTCACCACCACCTTCTCCAGGGCAACTAGGGATGGGCAATAAATGCTGGCCCAGCCAGCAAAGCCCACATCCCATGAATGGATAAGAAAAAATCCAACACTTCTGAAATATAACAAGGCCACTGTCAAGAAATGTGAAAGTAATTTAAGAATCAAAAACTGTTTTCAGGGAGAGAATGTGTAGTTCTGAGGTTCCAGAATCTGACACTATCCGGGTCTATGAGGAGCTGATTGCTCTTCAGAGGTGAAGAACCCCGAACATCATCAAGTCCATCGTTAGTAATGAGAGCACTAAATAAGTTTAATCCTGAAGCATAGCTGTATGTGGGTGAGGTAACGCGAGTTAATGTCCACCACTGTAGCACCGGTCTGCACAGTTCGCTCCTCTTAAATTCAAAGTAGTTTAATTTAGATGATCCCATGATTCAATTTTTGGAATAAAATTCTTACCTTCCTACACTATTTGCACTGCTTACTTTGAAACAGTGGAAAACTCAAATCTTTCTAACAATTAAAAATAATCTCAAATTATTAGGACTGAGCTGCAAATTTTTTAAAATCATTTTGAAAATCAGGTGCTCGCCCCCCACAACTGGATTTTTGGGGATCAATATTATATATTACCCATTGAATCATTCTGCACCCTAATTAGCCATGAATAACACTCTGGCCTCCACTTGTGTCCATTGTTTACATAGAACTGCTATTCAGTGAGATCAGGACTGATCTGCAACCTAAGCCCATAAATGTATCTTTTCTTGATTTCCATGAATACCTTTGGCTAACAAATATCCATCAATCTCTAATTTAAAATTAACAATTGAGCCATCATCAATTCTTGTTTGCTGAAGTGAGTTACAAACTTTTGCCACTCTTTGTGTGTCGAAGTGCTTCTGAATTTGACTTCTGAAAGGTCCAACTCTAATTTTTAAGACTATGTCCCCGAGTCTTAGAATTCCCAATCAGGAGAAACAGTTTCTCTCCCTCTCTACCCTACCTGCTCCCCTTAATATCTTGAAAACTTGGATCAAATCACCCCTTAGCCTTCTAAATTCCAGGTAATACAATCCCAGTTTGTGTAATCCCTCCTCATCGTTTAACCTTTGGAGTCTGTATGCCATCCTGATTCACTATAAGGTCAGTATATCCACCAACAATCAATTCTTTAATTCCCTTTCGATGGCCACTCAAGCTGCATGGAGACATTGGCCCTTTGGGAGACATTCACTGATGTCCTTTAGAGAAGGGAAATCTGCCATCCTTACCCGGTCTGGCCTACATGTGACTCCAGACCCACAGCGATGTGTTTGACTCTTAAATGTCCTCTGAACAAGGGCAGTTAGGGATGGGCAATAAATGCTGGCTTAGCCAGCGATGCCCACATCCCTTGAATGAAAAAAATATTAATTTGTTTTGAAGAACGGCACCAAAGTATCATCTGCCTTCCCGTACTAAAGCCCTGGAGGGGGGGTGGTGGGGTGTTAGACTGACAACCTCAAATACAGGAAGTATTCTCGAAAGCTGTTGACACAATCGTGTGGGTTTACCACATGGCCTTTGTCAATGAACATAGCTGATCAATGAAGATGGTACATTCCTCCAATGTTTTGCTGTCATTTGCACCGTGACTCATAAAGCAGTGTGGGGGGGGGGGCGGGCGGCACTGAAGGAGGCCATTCGACCCATCGAGTTTGTGCCATGCTAGGCACAAAGGATATCTGGTGGTCCCTGACATCCAGTGTTGCCATGACCGGTGGAGAGAGGCCTTTCAATACTGACAAGTCCACCAAGCACGACGCAGGTTTCAAATTTTTAGCAAGAGATTTGAGGAAAATCTGTTGAACTTTGTAACAAGAGAGTTGCCTCATTTTCACGGCAGCTTGAAGGCTGCCGGCACCTCTCTGGGTCTAAGAACACCTTCTCCCTGGCTCCTGACAGACTCCTCAATGGAGGCCTAATGACACCAGGCCGAAGATGCACCTCAGTTCAGCTAGCACGGAAAGTCTAGGCTGATATGACATTTCCACAAAGCAGGGTAAATTATGACTTTGGATGATGGGGTAAAAAGCAGATAGCGAATGGGCTGCCCAGTTTACATCACTTCAGATTTTTATTTTCATTGACTTCCATGGAAATAAAAATTGCAAAGGGGGTGTAAAACAGGCTGAATCATTATCACTGGTCTCACATCAAGATGTACCCCACACACACCTCCCCTCCCTCTCGCTCCCATGTTATTGGATTATGACGTTGGGGTAAATTACTGGAGTTATATTAATTGACGGTCTAATTGGTGAAGATGAGCTGAAGAATTACCCAAAATTGTGTAAATGGTCTGCTCATGTTTGCTTTTGGGTCACCTTTTTTATGCAGTGAAGTGATAATGAGGGACTGAAGCATTCATCAGCCCTGCCAGACTAATCACAGTGTGCATGGTACATCAGAGATCAAGTTCTGTCTGTGAGAAACATTTCCTAATCCATCTCTCATGCCTGTGATGTCTTTAGGCTCTGGTGTCTGCATTGTTTTGTACCTTGTGAGTAAATAATGTTTTGAAACAAAAGAATTAACAAAACTGGTGTGAACAAGGTTAATGAATGAACCCAACCGACACAGAGTGTGGCTTTTACAGAGAAAGCTGTCATTTGTCAAATGGAAACCATGCTCAGAGAATTCAAGTAACCAAAACATTTAGGTTTCCACGTCTGTTTTTCTTGCGCTTAAATTTTCAACAGGGCTTTCACTCCCTCCTGCCACACCCTTTAAAGAGCATTCAACACCACCCCCTACCTTAACCAAACTACTTAAAGGGGCAGTCATTTCCCCTGCCACACACCCCCCCCCCCCCCGCCTTAAAGGGCATCCACTCCCCCTTGCCACACCCCTTCCCAATTTTCTCCTCCAGTGCCTTTTTAAAAAAATTTTCTTGGGTTGTGAGCATCGCTGGTAAGACCAGCATTTGTTGCCCATCTCTAATTTCCCTTGAAAAGGTGGTGAAGAGCCGCCTTCTTGAATCGCTGCAGTCCATGTGGTGTAGCTTTGCCCACAGTGCTGTTAGAGGCGGGTGGGCGGGGGTGGGGGGGGGATTCCCAGAGTTTTGAGCCAGCAACAGTGAAGGAACAGTGATAGAGTTGGCTTGGAGGGGGGATTTGTAGGTGGTGGTGATGTCATCAATGTTGATGATGTTAATCCTTGCTGGAGTATTTCAATTGGTGAAGCCACCCTCTGTTGCCTCACTCAATCTTCATGGGTTGACCCTACCCAGTTAATATTGGTGGAATATCTCAAAGTGGGAGGGGCAGGGGTATCTCTTGGAGTAATCCTGCCCTGGTTGACTCTACTTTGAAGAAATAGTGAAATCATCAAGGCCTCTTTTATGTACTGGCTAATTAAACAGACTTGTTAGAAATGTTAGTCCTGTCTGTTTATTTCCATGCTGTTTTTATGACTGGCTTTAAATGTTAATTGATGAAAACATTTTCATCAACATGGCTTTGAAAAATTATGAATCTGAGAGTGGAATGAAGTATATTTGAGAGAAGATGCATTAATTCTCAGTTAAATGCAATCTTAGTGCTGCTAACCCCTGGTTTGTGGGTCACATGAAACAGTGGCAACACCGGAGTAAAGTTGTTGGATTCACAAAGGGCTACCAGCCAAGAAAGAATGACTTGCATTTATATAGTGCCTTCCACAGCCTCAGGATATCCCAAAGCACTAATCAAGCTAATGAAATACTTTTTGCAGTGCAGTCACTGTCGTAATGTAGGAAATGTGGCAGCCAATTTGCACACAGCAAGCTCCCACAAACAGCAATGAGATCATCTGTTTTAGTGATGTTGAAAAGGGATAAATATTGGCCAGGAAACTGGGCAGAACGCCTTTGTTTTTTTAAAACAGTGCCATGGCATCGCTCAGATCCATCTGAGGGGGAAGACAGAAACTCAATTTGACTTCCCATCCAGAAGGTGGCATCTCAACAGAAGAGTTCTCACACAATAGTGCACTGAAATGTCACCCTAGAGTTTGTACTCGCATCTGTAGAATGGGGTTTGAACCTGGAACATTCTGACTCAGAGGGAGAGAACGCTACCCACTGAGCTGTGACTGAGACTGGAATAAAAATTGGCATGGAACTGGTCTGGCAAGTTTAGTTTGGCATTACCATCAACTACACAAAACCCACACATTAGGAGTTTGGAAGGCTCGTGTGCCTTCGATCACTTTTGTAGACTCACTTTGAAAGTTTTAGTTGGCCTTCTTGTCCAGGTAAAGGCACAGTAATGTGCCTGGGAGAACAACTGAAATATCCCTACACCTACACAAAATCTGTTCCCAGTCTTTGATAAGTGGTAAGGCTTCATGATGGCCCTTGTTCTAATTTTAAAATGTTAAGCAAGTTTATTAAACAATGAGCAGGCCAATGTGTAACAACAAATTACCATCTAGATACAGTCGAGATTCTATTCCCTCAAAGGGGGAAAGAACAGTAGGTCACAAAACTATCATTTACAAACAACTTCCATATCAACAGCTCCTCTCCTTCATACTGGAGTCAGCCTGAGCCTTCACAACTAATCCAACATCCATTACATAGAGTATACAGCACAGAAACAGGCCATTCGGCCCAACTGGTTCATTCTGGTGTTTATGCTGCACTTATGAACCACTTCTTACCCCTTTCCATCTAACGCTATTAGCGTAACCCACTTTCATACTCCCCCGTGTGTTTATCTAACTTTCCCTTAATTGCGTCAATCTTCTTGTCAAGGGAAACAACCTAGTAGGACACTATCCTCCCAGTATCAATGCATCCTTACAGATCAAGAAATTTATGAGTCCTTTTTGGCTTGGCTCGAACGTGAGGGTGGGCTGAGACTAAGAATCACTGTTTAAAATAAAAGCAAAATACTGCAGATCAGAAATAAAAGTAGGAAGTGCTGGAAACACTCAGCAGGTCTGACAGCAGCTGTGGAGAGAGAAACAGAGATAACGCTTCAAGTCCAACCCGTTCTGAGCTCTGAAGAACAGTCATGCTGGCCACAGTATAAAAACCGTGCCAAATGCTTCCTTTGAGCAGTGGATAATGATGGGAGCTCGGATCTGCTAAAAATGTCTTCTAATTCCAACTGTGAGGCACATCATTTATAGGGAAAATTTATTTCCTTAGAACAGCAGCTAATCTCACCAAATTCCTTTACCAATATGGTCAATAATTATACATAACTCAGGTCGATGATGGCAAAGCTGTTGATGTGGTGAAGGCATTTGTTGCAACGCTGTACAACAGACGTGTGAGCAAAGTTACAGCTCATGGAATGAAAGGGCCAATAGCAACGTGGATACAGAATTGGCCAAGTGACAGAAAACAGACAGCAGTGGCCAATGGATGTTTTACACATTGGAGGAAGGTTTGTAGTGGAGTTCCCCAGGGGTCAATATTGGGGTCCTTGCTTTTCCTGATATATATTAGTGACCTAGGCTGTGGTACTTAGGACATGATTTCAACATTTGTGAATGATACAAAACTTGGAGGCATTATGAACTGTGAGGAGGACAGTGCAGAAATTCAGTGGGACATAAACAAGTTGCTGGGATGGGCAAACAGGTGGCAGATGAAGTTCAATTCAGAGATGTGTGAGGTGATACGTTTTGGTAAGAAAAACATGGAGAGACAATATAAAATAAAGGGTGCAATTCTAAAAGGGCCGCAGAAGCAGAGGGACATGGGTGTATGTGTGCATAACTCATTAAAGGCGGCAGGACAGATTGAGAGAGCCATTAATAACATATACTGCATCCTAGGCTTTATTAATAGGGGCATACAGTACAAGAACAAGGTTATATTGAACTTGTATAAGACACTAGTACAGCCTCACAGAGCGTTGCATCCAGTTCTGGGTGCCACACTCTAGGAAGGATATGAAAGCATTGAAGAGAATGCAGAAAAAATTCCTGAGAGTGATTCCAGGGGTGAGGAACTTCAATTATGAAGATTGGTTGGAGAGAATGTTTTCCTTGAAGAGAAGATAGAGAGGAGATTTGATAGAGGTGTTCAAAATCAAGGGGGGTCTAGATGGAGTAGATAGGGAGGAACTTTTCCCATTGGTGAAAGGATCGAGAACCAGACAGCACAGATTTAAAATAATTAGTAAAAGAAGCAAAAGCGACATGAAGAAAAACTCAGCGAGTGGTTAGGGTCTGGAATGCACTACCTGAGTGTGAGGTGGAGGCAGGTTCGATCGAGGCATTCAAGAGGGCATTAGGCTGTTATTTGAAAAGGAAGAATGTGCCGGAAAATGGCAGGAGAATGGCACCAGAAGAAACGTTCATTCGGAGAGCTGGTGCAGACACAATGAGCTGAATGGCCTCCTTCTGCACTGTAACAATCCTGTGATTTATTGGGTGATCAGGAGTTAGCATCATGGTGGAGTCAACATGTTAAACCCTAACTGCACTGAGCAACCTCCCAGATTGCTGGAGGGTGAGTGGGGCGTCCATCTTTCAAGTGATTCTCGGATGGTCTGAGGGCCCTTAGCTTCTTCCTCGGACAGAGGCCCGAACAATCCCCATCCACCACTACTCTCCGTCTGGCTGAACTTGTTCTCACACTGAACAATTTCTCCTTCAACTCCTCTCACTTCCTCCAAATAAAAGATGTGGCTATGGGTACCCGCATGGGCCCCAGCTATGCCTGTCTCTTTATGGGGTATGTGGAACATTCCTTGTTCCAGTCCTACTCCGGCCCCCTTCCACAACTCTTTCTCCGGTACATCGATGATTACTCAGTGCTGCTTCATGCTCTCGTCGGGACTTGGAAAAATGTATTAATTTTGCTTCCAATCTCCACCCCTCCATCATTTTCACGTGGTCCATCTCTGACACTTCCCTTCCCTTTCTTGACCTTTCTGTCTCAATCTCTGGTGATAGACTGTCCACCAATATCCATTACAAGCCTACCGACTCCCACAGCTACCTCGACTACAGCTCCTCACACCCCGCTTCCTGTAAGGACTCCATCCCATTCTCTCAGTTCCTTCGCCTCCATCGCATCTGTTCTGATGATGCTACCTTCAAAAACAGTTCCTCTGACATGTCCTCCTTCTTCCTTAACCGAGGTTTTCCACCCACGGTCGTTGACAGGGCCCTCAACCGTGTCCGGTCATTCTCCCATGCATCCGCCCTCACGTTTTCTCCTCCCTCCCAGAAACATGATAGGGTCCCCCTTGTCCTCACTTATCACCCCACCAGCCTCCGCATTCAAACGATCATCCTCCACCATTTCCACCAACTCCACCACCACCAAACATATCTTCCCTTCACCCCCCCTATCGGCATTCCGTAGGGATCATTCCCTCTGGGACACCTTGGTCCACTCCTCCATCACCCCCTACTCCTCAACCCCCACCTATGGCACCTCCCCATGCCCACGCAAAAGATGTAACACCTGCCCCTTCACTTCCTCTCTCCTCACCATCCAAGGGCCCAAACACTCCTTTCAAGTGAAGCAGCATTTCACTTGCATTTCCCCCAACTTAGTCTATTGTATTCGTTGCTCCCAATGCAGTCTCCTCTACATTGGAGAGACCAAACGTAAACTGGGTGACCGTTCTGCAGAACACCTGCGGTCTGTCCACAAGAATGACCCAAACCTCCCTGTCGCTTGCCATTTTAACACTCCACCCTGCTCTCCTGCCCACATGTCTGTCCTTGGCTTGCTGCATTGTTCCAGTGAAGCTCAACGCAAACTGGAGGAACAACACCTCATCTTCTGAGTAGGCACTTTACAGCCTTCCGGACTGAATATTCAATTCAACAACTTTAGGTCTTGAACTCCCTCCTCCATCCCCACCACCTTTCTGTTTCTTCCCCCTTCCTTTTGTTTTTTCCAATAATTTATCTAGATTTTTCTTTTCCCACCTATTTCCATTATTTTTAAATATTTTTAAATCTTTTATGCTCCCCCACCCACACTAGAGCTATACCTTGAGTGCCCTACCATCCATTCTTAATTAGCACATTCGTTTAGATAATATCACCAACTTCAACACCTCTGTGTTCTTTTGTTCCATTGTCTGTGACATCTTTTGATTATCTGCTCCTATCACTGCTTGCTTGTCCCTACAACCACACACCCCCCCTCCACTTCTCTCCCCCCACCCAACCACTCCCCCCCCCCCCACCTTAAACCAGCTTATATTTCACCCCTCTCCTTGGATTCACCTAGTTCTGTTGAAGGGTCATGAGGACTCGGAACATCAACTCTTTTCTTCTCCGCCGATGCTGCCAGACCTGCTGAGTTTTTCCAGGTAATTCTGTTTTTGTTTTGGATTTCCAGCATCCGCAGTTTTTTCTTTTTATCTCCTTAACGCTGCTTTACTTACTATTTCTACTTGTTGCAAAAGACCATTGGAAGGGGAGAAAGGTTTTTTTTTTCATTTTATTAATGTTGCTTTTCCCTCTGTGATGAAGCACAGCAGCTCTGATACACATCGGGAGCATCAAGTCATTGCAGCTACAAAGAAAGACAATACTTGAAGTCAAAGTTTCTTCAAAGAACCCCCATTGCTCTAAGCCCCCTCCGCATGTAAATAACATTAAAGTGGTATCAGAATTGTAACACCGCAGGTCCATCTTGTCTGCTTCAGCTCACCTAGTCTCACTCCCCCCACCCTCTCCCTGTAACTCTTTCGAGTACAAACCCGTTTCTATCTGTTTCAGATGAAGTTACATTGTTTCATAGTTTGCCATTGTGAGATTTGAACTCTTGATCTTGGGGTTACAAACCCAGTACCATAACCACTTGGCTATTTAGGCCAAGCCTCCTCTCTCTGTAACCCTGTACATTCCTCCTCTCCATAGAGCAAGTCTCATTCCATTTTGAACGATGCAACTGAACCTACCTCCACCACACTCGGGCTGTGCTTTTTAGGCATTCCCGTTTATAATGGGAATATTTTCACAGCATTTTACTATTGCTACCTGAGCAGCTTTGAGTTGCGAAATGTTAACCACAGGCCACATGCTTTTTTTATTTGTGGTTTATGTTGTAAACGTGGGTGTCATTGTTGTGGTGCAAGTTTATTAACTTTGCCTTAGAGGCTGGTGAACTTTCTGATAGTTCACTCCTTGTTAAATGCCGGATAAACCAAATGGCCCTTTATCTTTAAACTGTTTCGAAAATACGTGTAAACACTTCCACAACAAGGCGACAATAGTTTCAGGGCGAAAATAAATTATTTCAGTAAAATGATCAGTTTTACTAATGCCCATGTTCCGCCCTTTGGAATTGGCTCTGCGAGTCCGCCTTTTTGACTATAATTTTCATATAACCCACAGATATTTGAACAAACAAATTGGTCTAAATTTCAAGGAGACACACGCACACACAAGTTTAACTCTTGTGCAGCTATTACTGTTGTATGGTCAGTTTCTGATGCTGCTCTTAAGCTTCGATAACCTCATCTGACGGCAGCAGAGTTCAATACAGGCGAGCAGGCTGGCGGGGGAGACTCACTGCATTGATACAGTGACCCCCACACAGGGACATCAGCCGCTATTAGTGAAGCTGTTACATTTTAAAGACCGAGCGCATCAGGATTTATTGGGAGAAAACCGGAATAATTCCAAAGGGCGCGTGAGTGTGTGCTGGTGGGTTTTGGACTGACAGATAGATGCGGGGTCGAGAAGTTGGGGAGCTCAAGTCAGAGGACCGCCACTCAATTTATAGGCGTCTGCAAAATTCTCAATCCAGTCTGGCCCGCAAATTCGGTGCGAACCCCCCCCCCCCCCGCCTCCGACCTTTGCTCAGAAAGATGCCTATGTCCCTACTGCTGGAATTAGATGCAGATTGTGAACGGTTCCTACTCCACCCCCTATTAGTTTAATGACGACCGCATCAGCAGCCACAGGTACTCCATATACATAAAATACTCACCTTTCTTGTGTAAAAGGCGATTGCGTTTTAAGAATGGATTAGGAACTTTGCATATTTAGCTTTGCCAGGGAAAAATAACTGGTCCCATTTTAATTTAAGGGTAAACTGTGTGCATGGTCTGGTTTGTATATGCCAATGTAACAATTGGGCACCATCTAATCTTCTGTAAGAACATCATGTATCCTTATTTCGTGAACCTCCAAAGTCCCAGCAGCCAGTTGCATGGGGAGGAGGTGGAGAGAAACAGAGTTTCGAGTCTGTGTGTGACTCACCTTCAAGGGCTCTGTTTCTCTCTCCACAGATGCTGCCAGACCTGCTGAGTTTTTTTTTCCAGCATTTTCTGTTTTTATCGCTCAAAGGAGACCCAGCTAAGTAATCCCGAGTGAATCAGACGGTAACCAGACACACTGTATTTTACACGCCAGACTTGTTTTGCTATGACTATATTTACCATGATTTTATTGACTCTGTTACAGGTCATGCAGCAGTCAGCACACAACTGCCTGCGCTTTCCATTAGTAACCAGAAGATGTGACACAGCAGAAATTCTTCAGGTCGCTAATTTCCTTCGTTCACCATGTGTAGCGAAATGGTAAACGCATCGAAAAGGAAATACTAGAGAAAATCTTCACCAGGACGCCGAGAGCAATCTTTCCAACCGTAGTTGGCTCACTGTGGGATTCGAGTAATAACACAAAATGGCATTATCCTAAGAATGTAGGAAGTTGATTTTAATAGGAATTATTTTTAAAGCTGTCATGAAAAAGGACCAGGGAGGAGTTAAAGGAAACCAAGAACTATAGAAATTGCTGAAGAAAGAGACAATTTTTGTCGAAGCTTTTTGCTTGCACTCATCAGGACAATTCACAAGAAAATACCAATGTCGGGGAAAAAACCTATTTATACTGTATGAGAAGAGAGTGTTGATTGGTTGGCAAGTGGACTCTGATTGATAGAGGCGTTGATGACTGACAGTTAACTGCCAAGCATTGTTTGAAATTTAAACCAGGTAGCTTGATTCTGATTGGTCAAGACAAGTCAAGTTTTGCAAGCACCCAAGACACAATGTCTAACATTTAATATGATTCCGCGATTCCACAGCATTTGCCAAATAATCCTCAGTGTGCTAGGAATTACACTGACAACCAATTTAAGAATGTCAGTCAGGCTTGCAGTGTGGCACATTTATGTGTACTGGAAGCTACATATATTAATACACAGGTCCCTGTTCATTGCAGACAGAAAGAACATGTCCACCCATTGCGCCTGTTTCAGCTAAATAAAATAAGTGACAGCCATTCGCTGGTTCATTCCCCAGGGCAATATCTTGACTAATCAAAGTCCAAGTTGCCTGGTTTAAATGTCAAACAATGCTTGGCAGTTAACTGTCAATCACCATCAATTGGTGCAGTCTCCATGACAACACCTTTACTACCAATCAGAGTCTGCTTGCCAACCAATCAGCATTCTCTTCTCATACAGTATAAATGTGTTGTTTCCCCTGACATTGTTCTTTTTTGCAAATTGCCCTGATGAGCGCAAGATGAAAAGCTTTGACAAAAAATGTCTCTTTATTCAGTAATACCAAAGTTCTGGACTACCAAACGGCTATAACTGTAGAAATGTAAGTGATGATTCTCAGAGTTGTAACAAATTTTCCTTAAGCTGAGCACCAAAAGTCACCTAGGTGAGAAGATGAATTAAAAACTGAGAATACATGAACATAATATAAAACCCACATATTGCATCATTTTAATCCATGTTTTAAGTGAACCTTTAAAATGACCTGTGGTTAGATATAACTAAAATACAGTAATAATAATAAGCAACTCAAAACATTCGAAAATGTAGTTTCCCATGCACATCTCATACTGTTAAAGGACCGAGACCCATTGTTATCAGTATCAAACTACAAAATCCAAATATAATACATCTTTTAGCTTGCCTTCATTTACCCTACTAGTTACATCCTCGAAAAAAGTTAATAAATTTGTCAAACACAATTTCCCTTTTGCAAAACCACATTTACTTTGTCCGATCATACTATAATATGCTAAGTGCATTGTTAAAACTCCCTTAATAATAGATACTAGCATTTTCCTGATCACTGATGTCAGGCTAACTGGTCTGTAGTTCCCTGTTTTCTCTCTCCCTCCTTTCTGGAATAGCGCTGCCACATTTGATAACTTCCAATCTGCTGGGACTGTTCTAGAATCTAGGGAATTTTGGGAAGTCATAACCAGTGCATCCCACTCTCTCTGGGGCTACCTCTTTTTGAACCCTACGATTTTGGCCATCAAATCCTGGGGATTTATCAGCTTTTAGTCCTTTAAGTTTCTTCAATACTTTCTCTCTGCTGAGAAATGAAGATTCTGGAAGTCCACAATAGTGCTTACAAACTACATCACATCACACAGAAATTATGTCTTGTTAATATACAGTATTATTAATATTTAGCTCCTAAATGATAGTCTTATATTCTAACTTGTGGTTGTCACTGTTACTGGAAAGGCCCTGATGTAGACAATATTAGGAATTATACTTAATCAACTTGGAACTTATACAGACAAGTACATGTGTTTGCTGTTTTTCTTAACATGTGAGGATACCTGAGAGAGATTGGTCCATTCTGTATGGGCTGCAGCATAAAGCCAATGATTATTAGTGAAAAAGATTTCAGACATCAGTGGATGTCTTTAATTTTTTCCATGATTATCTATCCCCATAGCTTTTAAACAACTTTCAAAATGCCACATGTAGCTGGAGGCTGGTAAACAAAACTGTGTTTGTGTGGTTATCTGTGCAAATAAGGATTTTTAAAAATTAATTCAGGGGATGTGGGTGCCACAGGTAAGGTCAGCATTTATTGCCCATCCCTAATTGCTCATGAGAAGGTGATGGTGAGCTGCCTTCTCGGATACAATTGGGAGGCTTGCTAGGCCATTTCAGAGGGCAGTTAAGAGTCAGCCTCTCTGCTGTGGGTCTGGAGTCACATGTAGGCCAGACCGGATAAGGATGGCAGATTTCCTTCCCTAAAGGACATTACTTGGTTTTTACAACCAACCAGTAGTTTCCCCCTCAAGTTTATTGATACTAGTTTTTTTATTCCAGATTTATTTAATGAATTTAATTTAATTTACCCAGTTGCTTTCTTCTTCTTGATTCAAGAACAGTGTCAGTCTGAAATATCCACCCAGAGCATCCCAAAATGCTGGCAAAATACAGGTACATGAGTGTAGTTTGCAAGTGTGCATATATGTATGAGTGTATTGGAGCTACCCTGTTTAGCTCAAAAGTTACTCCCCAACTGCAATTTTCAGATCTAAATAAACACGTTATCAATGCTGGAGATCTGAAATAAGTTCAGGAAAGTTTGAAACACATACAGCCAAGTCAGGGAGGAAAGAAAACAGATAAGTTAACACCTGTATTAGCGATTCTGAATTGGAACAGTTTAAGAATGTACTGCCTTTTGGTAAACAGGGGTAAACATTTTCCCTGACAGCTCTGATGAAGGGGAGTCATATGGACTTGAAACATTAACTCCATTTCTCTCTCCACAGATGCTGTCAGGCCTGCTGAGCTTTTCCAGCATTTTCTGTTTCTTTTTGACTATTTTCCCTGGTGAGTGAGCTGTCGTTAATGTTCAGGATCATGGCCAGACGAAGGAAATGAGGTTGGGAGATGTTTCTCTATGTTAATATATGGAATGTCTCGCCAGAAATAATTCTGGAACCTGACCCCACATAGTTTTTTTTTAAAAAAGAGAAAGCCGACAAACAATTCAAGAAGATTTTAAAAAGGGGCAAGGGAACTGTGACTAAATGGGTTGTCCATTTCCAGAGCGACCAGAGGAGGGATGGGCTGAATGGCCTCGTTCTGCACTGTAAAGACCAATGTCTGATTGTCTGCATTGACCATATTGAAATGACTGTAATATTCAGTGATTGTATTGATGCACCATGTGTAAAAGTTGAATCTGATTGTATTTATGTGATGGGGATTTTGAAATGTTTTGGAATGTTCTTCCAGATATGTTATGCATAAAATATATTTTTCAAAACAAGAAAATTCTATGATTCTATGGAAGGTAGAAACGGAAGAGTTGCTTGCAGCCCTGTCACCTCAATCCAGCATGTATCAAAGAGGAGCTCACTGTGTTTCCGTTCTGCTGAAAAGAGCCGTATGATTTTCGTCTTCCCTGTCCTATTTTTCCATTTCTCTTATCTGAGTTTCAGTTCGTGTGTGGAAATTAGATTCTGGGCACAAATTCGTGGCCAAAACACGAGCGTGTCCACACACCCACTGCAGGATTATACAAGGATATATATATATATATATATAAATCCAATAATCGGTTGGTTATATTCTGCACATATTGAAACAACTTCAAGATATCCAGATCCTGAGCAGCGAAAGGGCAGAAATAGTGCCGTATTCAGTAGCGAAACCTTTGGTCAATTATTACCTGTCCAACGCAAATATTACATTCATTTTAACACCTGTCTCTCGTGTGCCATTCTTTGCATTTGTTAATTAAACGCTCCTTTATCGATGTATATTTACGATGCGGTATTTTCACAGTTAAGGAAGTTATCAGAAGTCTTCCTCGATAGAATCGTCCTCGATAGAAACCTTAAAACGGCTTGAATCGATCAATCTGCTTAGTGCACCCCTACATTAATGTTGGGATAACTTTGTGAATGCTAAGCTTGCGGTGGGGGTCTATTTTGTTCCCTTTGAACAATAATAATTCCTAGTGATATTTAAAATTCACTTTGAAAACTTCGGAAGAGCCGTGTTTCGATGTAACGGGGCGGTTAGTTAGTTACTCGGCGAGATAACGACTGATCAACCCCACAAAAGCTGGCGAAATTCTGCTCGACTTGTATCAATTCAGAAGTGAACTAAACTAAGAGTGGGCCAACCGCCCTCGGGAAGTCCAGGGACGTGCTTTGTAGCAGTGCAGTGTGATTAATAGAGTATAGCCAGCCAACAGGTATCATTTTAAATGCAGTGTGCAGACATCCGTTTATTAAATAGAATCGCTTTTTAAAAAAAAGAAACACACATCATTAGGAAGGTCAGTTTCTCTCCCTAACAGCACTGTAGGGTGTACCTACACCTCAAGGACTGCAGCGACTCAAGGATGGGCAATTCGATAAAAAAAGTTGGTCAAGTCGGTGACGCCCACATCCCATTAAAGAATAATTTAAAACAAAACTTAGACCATGCAAATTGCATAATATTAAACCGTCGCTGGTTGGTTGGTTGGTTGGGACACTCATTATTTGCCTAAAATGATCATTATTGGCGCGGGGGGGGGGACTTTACCGATTGGGGAACAAGCGTACTTTACATTCAGGCCGATAGAGAGGCAAAATCTTACTCTTGGCCTGAAAATTAACATCACAAATGGTAGGAATTGATTTTTAACGATTGTCCCCGCCCTTGTGTCATTTAATAGGCGGAGAAAGTTAATTTTGTCATTTTTAACTGAATTTTTTTTCCCCCCACAAAAAAATCAACAGCTGACTTTGAATCGATGCAAAGACGACACCGGCAAGGATTTGACAAGAAGATAAGAGTTTCGCCAACTTCCAACCTCTCGTCGCCCCTGATGTGGGGAAAATTTTGTCACAGCAGGAATTAATTTTTCCAAGAAGAATTTTAAACACTGGAACAATCTTAATCTCTATGTTCCCTAAGGATTCATTTGAGGAAAATCTGTTGAATTTTTAAAAAAATTAAATGTGAACAAAGACTGCATTCATTGTACACCTCCTGTGAAAATTCCCCGGTGGAAGACTAACAGGAATATTACCGGGAAGGTCGCCTTAACAAGAACCAAGATATTGCCAGATCCAAGCGGCCAGGTATAACGCCGGTAAACCTGACTGCCACGCAAGTATTTATATACTTACACCACCGAAAGTCCATCGGATACACCTTCTACCCTCCGGTGGCTAACGATAAGGGAATCGTTGACTAAGCATAGCGAACAATATCCGTCAATTAATCTACAACACATACGGTGTCCTGTTGGTTTAATCACGTGCTTTTAATTTGGGCACTCGTTTCATACTCTTTCAGCTCAACTGGGCTTAGTACACACTGTACATCACAGCGCTATAACCCAATAGGGCTATACACGGTACACATTGTACAGTACAGCACTGTAGCCCAATAGGGCTATACACTGTACACACTGTACAGTACAACGCTATAGCCCAATAGGGCTATACACTGTATACACTGTACAGTACAGCGCTATAGCCCAATAGGGCTATACACTGTATACACTGTACAGTACAACGCTATAACCCAATAGGGCTATACACTGTACACACTGTACAGTACAGCACTGTAGCCCAATAGGGCTACACACTGTACAGTACGCTATAGCCCAATAGGGCTATACACTGTATACACTGTACAGTAAAGCACTATAGCCCAATAGGGCTATACACTATACACACTGTACAGTACAGCGCTATAGCCCAATAGGTCTATACACTGTACACACTGTACAGTACAGCACTGTAGCCCAATAGGGCTATACACTGTACAGTACAGCGCTATAGCCCAATAGGGCTATACACTATACACACTGTACAGTACAACGCTATAGCCCAATAGGTCTATACACTGTACACACTGTACAGTACAGCGCTATAGCCCAATAGGGCTATACACTATACACACTGTACAGTACAGCGCTATAGCCCAATAGGGCTATACACTATACACACTGTACAGTACAGCGCTATAGCCCAATAGGTCTATACACTGTACACACCGTACAGTACAGTGCTATAGCCCAATAGGGCTATACACTGTACACACTGTACAGTACTGCACTGTAGCCCAATAGGGCTATACATTATACACACTGTACAGTACAGCATACAGTGTACAATAAAGCATTACAGACCAATAGGCAAAATGTGGCAAATTGTGCGGCTCCAATACTCAGATTCTCGCCGTTATGCACGTGTGCTTGAAACCTTATGTGGGCTTGCTGGCGAAACTGTAAGGAGTAAAAGTAGTGACCGAGAAGCAGTCTTAGTGTTTCACATCCTTGGCCACTGAATCTTGATAGATGTTTAAATAAATATGAATTATCTGTATCATATGGGTGTGTGTAAGATATCTTACGCTTAAATAGTGGCTAAAATACTATTGCTGTAGCCACAATGTGACCGGTCAGCGATTTCTCATGGTCAACACTGATGTACAACGTGCACTCAAATTTGAATATTAAACTTTTTCTTTAAAAAAGTGTACATAAGCAGGACAGGGCTGGTAGATGTGAAACCGCATCTTACAGTTTTGATTGTTGACAGTTTTTAAATCGAATTGTCATAGCTAACGCTGCAATATGCACCGTTTATAAATCATCGAATAACTTGACTATCTGCAGCTGAACTACACGATGGCATGGTAGATAGACGGTCCTGAAATGGGATTAGGCATTTCCATGGTTCGCTACAATGTAAAGCCACCTGGTCTGATAGCGCCTGTTTTGTCTGAAAGTAATTGACTGGCCAGGTGCGAAAGGGTCAAACAGTCAAAACAAGGCATCCGCGAAAGAGTTCAGTTGGCGGGATATGAAGAGTGCATGTTTTCATACATGTTAAAATGCCTAGAGAGAGAAAAGAAAAACACGCGATCCACACACCCCTTTCGTGCCTGGCCGCTCGATAGTTTTCAGACATAACAGATTCTGGAAGACCAAACAGAGGTAGGAACATAGGAACAGGATTAGGCTCTTAGCCTCTCCAGTGTTCAGCCGTTCAGATCACGACTGACCTGTATCTGCGAGAGAAAAAAAAACAGGTACAATGTTTGGCACAAAAAATTGTAACACCGTCTGGGATAAAGGTTCTGAATAATTGAATAAGCCACACGCGTCCTCAGTTCTTTTTCAAACTGCTTAGAATGTGATCGGTGATAAAAAAAAATAAACTGGCAGAAAAATGTGAGTTATTGTCTAGTGAGGACTTAATTATGGTGGCTGACACCCAGTTTGCTTTCTGTAATGCATCATCGTAATAAGTTAGTACATTAATTACATCCTGAAGATAACAGATTGTGGAAAATACATTAAACTGGAGCGCTGGTATTTCGAAACCATCGCATTGCGAGACACATTCATGCAAGGTGGTGCTTGCTTGAAGATTCGGACACACACACACACACACACACAGGTATAAAGTTTTATCATCCAAGGTGAAAGTATTTTACAGGGACCTTTCTGAGAAATGCTTAAACAGCAACAGAGGGAATCTGCTGTACAATTTCCACCAGTCGCAAAAAAGGAAACCGTGACTTTTGAATAGATTCGAAAATAATTAAAGTTTTAATATTAAAATAAATCTGGTGTTACGCAGATCTTGCAAATCGTTTTTCCCCAACTCATAATGATCAAATACACTCACGGAAACTGTAAGCACAATTTGTGGGTAACAGTATTTTCCCATTGATTATATATTTCCTACAATGGCAAGTGATTCTCCAGTTAACCATGTCCCCTTCACACCAAACTGTGAATGGCAATTGTCTTGAATTTTGAAAATCACACATTTCTAATATATTTGATATTAACAACTCGGTGTCACACCAGCGCATCTTGAACATTTCGTATTTCTCCTTTAAAACCACCTGCAATTAAGTTCGAAAAGTTTTAAGATTGAGTTTGAATCCTCTGTGTGTAAAATAAGCACAGTTGGTGATACTGCAATAAAAATAGAATTAATTCCGGCGATATGTCGTCGACCCGAATCGATAACTGTTTCTCTCCCTCCACATGTTGCTTGATCTGAGCATTTTCTAATTTTAATTTCAGATTTCCAATATCACGGTATTTTGTTTTTGATGAATGCTGTAAGATCGATACAATGAACGGTATTCCAATAAACTCGAGCTATTGAAAAAAACACCCACCGAATAAAATCGGTAATTATTTTTTCGTTCACTCTTTTAAAGCACAGAATGGCTTCACTTGTCTTGCCACTGAATACACCCATCGGTTTGACAGTCATCTCATTTCACCTACAGAACATGACAAATTTTGTTTGTTAGGCAGTCAGACCTTCCGAAAACTGCCTTGGACTTTTTTAAAAAAAGTTATTCGTTCACGGGATGTGGGCCAGCGTTTATTGTCCATCCCTAATTGCCCTTGAGAAGGTAGTTGGTGAGCTGGCTTCTTGAACCGCTGCCGTCCCTTGTAGTGTAGGTACCACATTTAACAGCTCCCCGATTTAACAAAATAAAACTGGCCGTTCTATATTTTTCAAGATGCTGCGGTTTCGCGTCACTGTTACAATCGCCCCTTAGATGTCCGCGGTTGAAAGGTTTTCAATCCCGTGTTTGACGCAATAAATGTCAGTTCCCTTAACGCTCATCTAGCTTTCTAGATACATATTATTATTATTAAGGAGCAGAGACACGATTTATATTAACGAGTCTCCCCTTCCATCTTTATGTACCTGAAAACAAAAATCTGGTGCAATCCTTTTTAAATCGCTTATGTTTCCAAATATTTCATGGAATCTGTGCAAGGCTACTTTCTCTAAATAAGTATGACAGCTTTAACACTAAGTGACTAATAAAATTAAAGGAAATTAATAAAATTTCTGACTTCCGTAGCAATTAATAAAACATAGAATACTACACATATTTACAATGGAGTTAGATGTTAAACTTCTAAAAGCGCCCTCATAATTTAAATCAAAAGAAGCGGTAACTCTTTACGAAAATATATTAATCACAATATGCTGAGCCCTTAAGTAAGAACCCTTAAAAATATTTGCATTTTATTGTCACCCTTGCAATTTGAACTTCTTGCAAAAGATGTTGTTACATCAAATCCGTGCTGAGATTGAGTGACGATTAACAATTTCTCACAGGACTATAAAACACTTCAGGGTTTCCGCTTCCCCAATATTAAAAAAATCAATAATGATTCCTGTTTTGCGAACAGGCTAGCTAGCTGCTCCAGCGAGTCAACGCTTCAATTTGAGTTCTTCTCCGAATTACTGTATTTTCTTTAATTTACTGAAATACAAGGATATGCAAAAAGGTGGGTGAATAGAAGCAGAAATCCCCTGTGTGTCAGAAAATAGACCCGAACAGATCCTCTGATGGTAGCCGGACCGTCAAAAATCTACGGATTCACATTTACTTTCGCTTGAAGATTTTTTTTGACATAAGTGAATAAAATGGTTTACATTTGTATGTTAGGACTCGATACAGCAAAACTCCAAAATTATCAATTTTTTTTCGATAGGTACATTGTTTAACACAAGTAAATGAGCTGTACTCGAATTGTACGTCGCCTGTTAACATATTACCTGGTTGGAAGAATATAGTTAGGTTGCTGGTTCTTCAACAGCGAGTAACATTAAAGCTAATTACACTAAGACTCTTGGAAAAACATTTATTTTGACAAAAAAAGTACACAAAAGTGCTATGCATCGACACTTGTCATTGGTCCAAAACCTTCATCTGTTAGAACGTCGATAAAGTTTTAACATGGGAACTTATTTTTTTTTAAAAACTTTTTGGTAGAACATTTCGATTTACCAAAGACGAACAGATCAAAATTCACAAAGTACAACATACGGTCAAACAATTGAAGTAAATAAACCGTGTCAACAATTTCAAACAACAAACTCTCGGGGTTTATTTTTTAGTCCAGTTTTTATTCCTCTGAAAAAAAAAGCGAACGCAAGTTTTCGGCCCCCATTTGGTACCACAACCCAGGCTCAATGTCAGCTTTAACTCAACCTTTTGTCTTGTTTGACATGCTGGCTGTGTCCACTTGATTTTTTCCCAGCAAATGCACCTCAGTTTGCAAAACCGGAAGAACAATTCAAGCTTTTTTTTTGGCACTTTTAAAGAAAACGTCTTACCACCAGGAGTGATGATATGCACTTTAAATGTCTTGGAAAGTTACATATCCATTCTGGTGGCCATCGGTCCATATTCCCAATACGAGCAGTGCACTACTGGCACCTCGGGTTGCCGGGCGCATGAGAGCTGGTATCCGCTGCTCGCTGCATGTGCCCCCGGGCTCATCTGTTGGCTCATACCGCCATAGGGGCTAGAGGGTCCCGGGACTAAAGGCAAGCTCTGCATTCGAGAATAAGGGCCGTAAGATGAGGCGAGTCCATTCATCTGAACCGGGCTGACGTTGCCATTGGCAGCCTGGCAGGACTGGTGGTAGGTCATCGAGGCAGTCGACTGTCCTTGGCTCATTGACCACGAACTGCTCGCAAAGGGGGCCTGCAGGTACTTGGGAGTTTGGTAGTAAAACGGGTCCGAGTAATTCACACACGGCTTTCCAGGCAGAAAGGGGGATGAAGACGGTCTGTACGGCCTCTTAACTCTCCTTCTCCTTCTGTAATTCCCCTTATCAAACATGTCTTCAAAAGCCGGATCCAAAGTCCAGTAGTTGCCCTTCCTCTCTCCCCCACCTTCTCTGGGAACTTTGACAAAACATTCGTTCAGGCTAAGGTTGTGCCTGATGCTATTTTGCCACCCTTTCTTGTTTTTTTCATAGTATGGGAACTTAGCAACGATATACTGGTAGATGCCATTGAGAGTGAGCCTCTTCTCCTGACTGTCCTTTATCGCCATGGCTATTAAGGCCACGTAAGAATAGGGTGGCTTCTGAGAAAGGTCAGCCTTCTCCCTGGACTCCTTGTCCCTGGTCTTCTCCAGAATTGACTCGTCTCGAACAGAGGAATCGTCGCTGACCCCTTCTGGATCATAGCTCTCCTTATCGTGAAACATTTCCATCGCTTCAACGCCAAATTGGACACGGGCTTGAACCGTAAGTTTCCAAGAGAGATTGGAATGCCTTCCTGATCTACACAGAACTCTGCCCTCTTCTGAAAGCCCTAACTTCCAGCCCGTGAATCCTCGCCCCTCCCACTAAATGCTCAATGGCTGATCGCTAACTCATTTAAATATGACCAATGGTAATTTTCTCTAAGGGTTACTCTGAGGTCAAATTAACGCACAGTTGAGATTGCCTGAACACCATTCATCCCTCCTCCTACCCGTAAATACAAAGGGAAGGGGGGGGGGGGGGGGGGGGCGAGAGAGTTAAACTGGATACAGTTTAATAGCTTTAAGTAATTTATTGTTTCTCTCATGTCTGTCAGCACCTTGCTCAGGTGTAAAGAGAACTTGCATCGGTGTCTATTTTAACATGTTTCAAAAGAAACACTACACAACGTTACTTTTGTGTAATCCTCATATCAGCCTTTAAGCAATTTACACACCCTATGCAAATATACTGTAAAAACTAACTTAGCCTGTTAGACATGCAGTAAACTCCCTTAAAGGTTCACATGAGGGTTAAACGTAGTAAAAACAATACAGTGAGTTTTATTCCAATTTGAATCACAGCTCAAACTGGTTTCACACTTCAAGGTACAATTTACTTGCTGACTCCCATTATAAGCGGCGATAGAGGGAAGAGAGGTGATTGATGGAGATACGCGGATATGATTGGGATCACGTTCGGCTCTGCATCTGTCAGTCGAGGTGGCAGAGGGAGAAACTAAATTCGGCTTCATCATTTTTCCCCGAAAATGCCGCTTTGGGGAGTAACAGAGCCCGTGATAATTCTTGCACATTTTAAAAAAGTGATCTCACACAGAATCGGGCCGATGAGTCACCGGCTGAGGCGCTCACAACCTTTCCTGATCCTTTAATTGGCGAGGGAGAGTTGGAGTTGGCAGAGTTCTCCCTACAACCAACCAGACACCGGCGTCAACACAGTCCCTGCCTTTTTATTTAGATTGTCTTGGCAATAGGGGATTAGAGTTGGCACTGCAATGCACCCATCACGTCGAAAACTTTTGAAATTTAGTAAAGCTTTATTAAAATATTCATTGACTAAATAGTCTAACGTCTCTGGGAGGCGAGACTGCACCTGCCGCTAATGATAGTGCACGGAAATCTAATGAATAGTCTTGCTCTCCCCCCGCCTAGGCAGTTTCTTGTCTTCGGTGCTGGGAATCTACTTCCTGGATTCCCCAATGATTAACACAGTAATAAACAAAATAACAACGTCCTTGCATTCCAAGCTGTTAACCGTTGAAGCAAACGATTTTACACACGTTAATGTCTGTGCCACAGCTAAAAAAAGGCAAAATAAATTAGGATGTGCTAAAATATAATCCGAAGCAACCAACCAGTTTTTAATCACAGTTAACAGTGAACTGCATGATTGGCAAATAATCACACCACAAGATGCTAATATTGCATTCTTTGGGCCATATCATAGTCGATAAAAGTCTCGCACGATTTCAGACTCTGGATCCTGGGGTAAATCTGTCCAGATGTGCAGGGCAGCGCCGCTTTCACACGACAAAGCGCAACATTGAGGCGTGAAAGACTCTCTAGTCCAAGAGTATTATTGCCTGCCCATCAGCACCGTGATGGGGGGGGGGGGGGGGGGGGTGCATCTTTGTCCAGGGCATTCCAATCAGCTATCGCAACTTGGGGCAAAATAAATCAAAGGAACAGGAGGAGGCCATTCAGCCCCTCGAGTCTGTCCCTCCATTCAATGGCCGATCTCCATCTAGCTGTCTTGGTTCTGTAACCATAAATATCCTTATCCAGCAAAAATCTACCAATCTTAGTTTTTAATTCGTTGCAAAGCAATCAGCATCAAATGAGAGATGAAGGTCAAGGTAAGACAAGCCCACAGATGAAAAACAATGAAGTATAATCTAAACCTCTGTCAATAACTAGAGCTCTAGTCGTTTTATTGCAGTGAAATACAGAACAAAAAGTTACATTTATTACCCTAAAAGGTGATTTGTCATTGAATCCGTATGTAAAGACAGAGTTAGACTTAGGGAAAACTTAAGTGTAATTCAATAAATATGGGAAAGAAGTCCCATTATTCGTGTGTGGGCTGTAAAAATAGATTTTTGGCGCAGCCAAACAGAACGTTTCCCTCTTTCAGTATGTGCTTATTGTCTAAACACTTCCTTTCCTGGGGGGGAAGTGGCAGCAGGCATGAGCCTCAGCTTCCTTCTGCCAGTGTGAATGGTGAATGGGCCAAACCTCTCCTTGTTCTTAGACAATATGCAAGGGGGTTGGGGCCATTTAGTTCCTCTTGTACCATTTTACATTTTGGAACAATAACAGGTTAGATCCGAGTATTTTATAAATGGTGATGAGCCAGGAACAGTGGTGATTTGAGGCTCCATGTACACAGATCACTAAAATGTGATGGTCAGATACCAAAAATAATTTTTAAAAAAGCAAATCGAATTCTAGCCTTTAGACATAGAGGGCTAGAATATAAAGGGATATAACGTAGATAAGGAATATAACATTTTGCCACAGCTGTACAACAACTTGGTTAGACCAAATCTGGAATATTGTGTACAGTTCTGGACACCACACCTTGGAAGGGGTGCAGTGCAGTTTCACTAGAATGTTACAGGGGTTCCAAAGATTAAATTATAAGGAGAGATTATAAACCTAGATAAAGGTAGGAGGTTACAGAGTGATTTGATTGAAGATTTTAGGATTTTGAAAGGAATTAATAGAGTCGATGGGGAGAAACCTTTTCTGATGGTGGGGGCATCCAGGACAAGGGGATGTAACCTTAAAGTCAGAACCAAGTCCTGGAAGAGAGAAGCATCTCAGCACTCAAAGGGTGGCAAAAATGCGGAACTTTCGCCTACAAAGAGAAGATTCTAGCTCAATCAATAAATTTAAATCGGAGATAGATTTTTGGTTGCCAAGGGTATTGATGTGTGTGGTTAAGATATAGATCAGCCATATCTCATTGAATGGAGGAAATAGGCACAAGTCAATTAATGGCCTACTCCTGTTCCTATGTTTCTCCCAAATATAGCCCTACGACCTGTGTGGGTGACACTGCCCAATGGAACCACATGTTTTAAACATTTCTGGACTTCAAAGCCAACAAGGTACAATGTACACAGTTGAAAGGTTACCTACAACAATTCTGAAAGAAGATCAGAATGGCAAAAATTGTATTCTTGAACCAAAGTTGCCTCTAATCTGCAAATAAATTAAACTCACACTGTCAAAACTATGAAAATGAGCTTTCTTTGCCACAAGCTCAGCAAGTGTACACCATGTGTGTAGGTTGTGCATGTTTTGTTCAGTTCTTTATTCTAAATAAAGCTCTGTGGGACTCTTGACACTTTCATTCTGGCAATGACAGCAGGATATACACAAAGGTGCTGTGTCTTTTTCAAGCCCACAGCTCCTTGAATTTTTCCTGTTGCTTGGGGCTTTGAGGATGAATGTGGGAAAAGTGATGGCAAACCTTGTGACTCGAAGTTATTTCCATGCCAGATTCACATGATTAAAGTTTGCATTACCAATTTTTATTGTACTCTGATATTAATACTGGTCATATAACAAAAATGTTCTCTCTCATGAACTGCAAGAAATAACAATGTGTCTAAACTGCAACTTTAGCATCACTGTGAAGCATCTCCAACTTTGTAGAAATAGATGTTAACTATTGCAGCAATAATTTTACTCATGGTCTGCTTGCAAATAGGTATAGGTTACATGGGTAGCCAAATGCCTTTCCCTCTGGTTTTCTGTCTCTATATTTCTATACAAAACAAAGTCAGACAAGCAGCTCAGCACTATCCAGGACAAAGCAGCCCACTTGCCCAACACCCCATCCACCACATTACACGTTCACTTCTTTCAACACCAACATACAGTGGCAGTAGTGTGTACCATCTACAAGATGCAGTGTAGCAACTCACCAAGGCTCCTTTGACAGCACCTTCCAAACCCATGACCTCTACCACTTGGAAGGACAAGGACACGAGACAGATGGGAACACCAACACCTGCAAGTTCCCCTCCAAGCCACACACCATCCTGACTTGGAAATATATCACTGTTCCTTCACTGTCGCTGGGTCAAAATCCTGGAACTCCCTCCCTAACAGCACTGTGTGTGTGTACCCATAACACATGGACTGCAGCAGTTCAAGAAGGTGGCTCACCACCACCTTCTCAAGGGCAATTAGCAATGGGCAATTAAAATGCTGGTCTTGCTAGTGACGCTCCCATCTCATGAAAGAATTTTTAAAAATCACATGCATTCAAAACAAAAACAGAATTACCTGGAAAAACTCAGCAGGTCTGGAAGCATCGGCGGAGAAAAAAAGAGTTGACGTTTCGAGTCCTCATGACCCTCAACAGAAACAATTCTGTTGAAGGGTCATGAGGACTCGAAACGTCAACTCTTTTCTTCTCCGCTGATGCTGCCAGACCTGCTGAGTTTTTCCAGGTAATTCTGTTTTTGTTTTGGATTTCCAGCATCCGCAGTTTTGTTGTTTTTATTTTTGTTTTTATCACATGCATTCAAAACTGCTCTTAAAATAGACTATTTGTTTTTTCTAAAGGGAACATGGCATAGTGACTGAAAACACAATAACATAACTAGCTAAATACTTCATAAAATAAAACAGCACCAAAATGGGAAAACAATAATAGCACAGATACAATGGGCTGAAAGGCCTCTTTCTGAGGCATAACTTTTCTATAGTTCTATGATAGAGTGCATTATCATTGATGGTGATGCAAACTTCCATGGTATAAAACTAGCATGGCAATTCATCTGAGTCACAAAGTTTCCTATCACTTTCATGCCAGCGTCTTTTAAGTGTCATCAGAGAAAGATTTGAAATTCCATCCTAATGATCATTGCAGTCTCTGTCTAAATGAAAGTGCTAACAGTTTGAGATAAGCGATAAGTATCATTCACCAGTGAGCATTTGAAACCCCAATGCAAACATTTAAAAGCACAGCGTTTGCTCTACAGTCTTGTGCATATGTTCCGATGTAGCAACTGTAATGTAAATTGGGGGGAAGTATATACATTTATCACTCATTTTTACATTATAGTTGCAGAGAGAGTACTGTAAAATAAATCTTTCAATACATTTATTTGATGATTGGGGGTGAATACATTTCCTATGACTGACAAAATTGTGAATGAGTTATACAAATTTCTCTTACAGGTGGAGCAAACACCTTATTCAGTGCATTTCTATGCCTTGTATTTTTGCCTTGTAGGTGTTCCAGCTTCCTGTTATTTTCTTAAAGCTTTAGAATTAACTTGACTTTGGTTTGATACAGTGGTCAAACGTTTCCTGTTGTGCAGGACACAGCACTGTGAAGTGGGGGAGTTATTAAGTGGTAGCCTTTTTAATGACAGAAACACTCCATGCTGTTGAATACAAGGAACAGCTGTTTGAGTTTTGTTTTTAGCTGATGGTGGTTCAGAAGGAAGTAGTTCCAGCTGTTCTGCTCCCTCGTGAAAAGGGAATAAGATTCTATCCCACTAACATGAGAACTCAGCCATTTATAGCATACTGATCACCATTATTTATATATATATATATATATATATATATATATTTTATAATTAGTATGATGGAAGAATTATCAGGACTACAATAGATAATAAGCACTAAGGAAACAGTAAACAGATAAATAAATATTGTCATTAATTTGATTAGGGAATAAAATTAAAATTAATTAAGTAAATATACTAATATTAAAGGGATCCAAGTTGTATTGAATAAAAATCTGATACCTAAATAGGAGTAAAGAATAGTAAACTAAATACATAGCATAAAATTATATATATTATCTCAAATATAAGTAGTTGAACTTTTAAGCAAAATTATGGGACAACTCAAACCAGCTTTTTTTTAATTCTTTCATGGGATTTGGCTGTCACTGGCCAGGCCAACATTGGTTACCCATCCCTAATTGCCCTTGAGAAGGTGGTGAGCTGCCTTCTTGAACCACAGCAATTACTGTGCCATGTGGGAACTCCAGAATGCTTCGTGTGTTCCAGATAACCATGTCTACATGAAGTGTCTCCAGTTGCTCAAACATAAGTTCAGGGCTATAAAAACAGAAAATGCTGGAAAAACTCAGCGTTCAGAAGAGTCACATGGACTCAAAACATTAACTCCGTTTCTCTCTCCACAGATGCTGCCAGACCTTCTGAGTTTTTCCAGCATTTTCTGTTCTAATTTCAAATTACAGCATCCACAGTATGTTGCTTTTACATAAGCTCAGGGTTTCTGAGAGTGAGGGTGACTGGAGTGAGTGGGACAAGGCATGCAAATGGCTGAGAAATTTCCTGGAGCGCACATTTGAGGATGCAGTCACAGGCAAATGGAACCTGTTTCAGTCCTTCAGGCTGAGGCACTGGGAAACAGTGATCACAATATCATCAGGTTTCGCGGAATTATGGAAAAGGCAGAGGAGGAAAAAAAGGTAAAAATATTTAACTGGATGGAGATAATTTCACTGAGTTTGAGAAGGGATGAGAAAAATTGAGATTAAAGGTCAATAGATAAAATAGTAAATGAGCAATGGGTAGTCTTTAAAGAGGACCTTGTTCTGGGACAAACTGAACTCATTCCCACAAGGGGGAAATGAATGGCATTCAATGATAAATCTCCCCAGATAATTAAAGATCCAGAAATTAAACAGAAACAGAACTAGAAGGCACATGATAAATCAGTAGAGAACCAAACAGACCATAAAAAGTACAGAGAAAATAAAACAATGAGGCAAAGAGAATAGATTAGTGGGTAACATAAAAGGAAATCCAAATGTCTTTCGAAAACAAATAAAATATAAGATTGTAATCAAAGGAAGGGTTGGGATAATCGGAGACTGAAAAGAGGACCTTCTTGTGAAGACACTGGACATGACTGAAGCACTAAATGAGTGCTTTACATGTCTTCATTAATGGAGAAGATATTACCAATGACACAGGAAAGTAGGTAATCGAGAAACTGGATAGGATAAGAAAAGGTGCTAAAAAGGTTGTCAATATTCCAAGTAGAAAAGTCATCCCTGTTTGGAGAGTTGGTTGTGGAAAGATCAGGTAGAAATTATGGATGTAATGACTGATCTTGCAATCCTCCTTGGAGATCGGGAAATGGTGAATTTCAAATATTAAACCCCTTTTCAAAGAAGGGGAGGGAGATAAACTCAGCAAATACAGCCCGTTCAATCTAATGTCAGTAGCTTGGAATCTTTTAGAGGCACTAATCCAGGACAAACTTCATTGTCACTTAGAAAAATGAGTTAATAAATGAAAGAAAGTACTGATTTGTTAAAGGCAAGTCATCTTTGACTAACATGATTGGCATTCTTGAAGGCATAACAGAATAAGGGTGAGGGTGGAGGAAGGTAGTGTGGTTGATGTTGTGTATATAGACTTTCAAAAGGCTTTTGATAAAGTACTACATAATAGGCTTGTTAGTCCATGGAATTAAAGGTGCAGTGCCTGCATGGATACAAAACTGAGAGAAAGAAAACGGAGTGATGGTGAACAGTTGTTTTCCAGCTTAAAGGCAAATGAAGTAGGGACGTTCCCCAGGGGCCAATGTTGGAACCACTGCACCTATAGATAAATATTTATGACTTGGGTATACAGGGCATGAATCTAAAATTTGTAGATGACACAAAACTCAATGTAGTAAGCAACGAGGTTTGTAACTTACTGTAGAAAGACATGGACAAACTGGTGAAATGGGCAAACATATGGCGGATGCAATTTAATGCAGAGAGATGTGAAATCATACATCCTCAGTAGGAAGAAAGAGGAGAGGCAATATAAACTAAATATTGCAATTTTAAGGGGCTGCAGGACCAGTGATACCTGGGCGTGTATGCACACAGATCTTTGAAGGTAACAGCCCAAGCTGAGAAGACCTTTTTAAAAAAAAGCATGTGAGATTCTTGGCTTTAAAAATAAAGGTACCGAGTATACAAGCAAGGCAGGAATGCTAAGCCTTCATAAATCACTGGTTGTACCCAGCTAGAGCAGTGTGTTCAATTCTGTGCAACACTAGGAAGTATGTCAAGGCATTAGAGAGGATGTACTAGGATGATATCAGGGATGCAGGCCCTCAACTAAGGGTGCGGGACTTCAGTATGTAGAGAGACTAGAGAAGCTGGGGCTGTTCTCCTTCGAGCAGAGAAGGAGAAGGAGGGATTTAATATGGGCATTCAAAATCATGAAGGGTTTTGGCAGGCTTAATAAGGAGAAACTGTTTCCAGTGACAGGAGGGTCAGTAAACAGAGGTCACAGGCATAAAGTAATGGGCAAAAAGAAAAACCAGGGTGCAATGAGGAGCACATTTTTTTTTTATGCAGCATGTTTTTATAATCTGGAATGCCTGAATGGCTGTGGAAACAGATTCAATAATAACTACTGAAAGGCAATTGGATAAATACTTGAAGGGGACAAAAGGTGCAGACCTTTGGGGAAAGGGCAAGGAAATGGGACTAATTGGATAGTTTTTTCAGAGTCAGCACAGATACAAAGGGATTGATGGCCTCCGTCCATGTTGTAAACCATTCTATAAATATATGATTATTGTTCCATTGTCATCTTTCCAATAATTTATATCAAATAACTTGCACTCTCTTTAAAAGTAACTCGATGGGACTGCAAATTGCTTAATGGGAAATGTCTCTCAGTTGAAAAATCCTTTGGTTTTGGTATAATTTGAGAAGTCATTTTATCTTCCAAACGCATAAATATTTAAAGCGCAATTACGATAATGTCTGAGGCATTATGACACACAATAGGGATTAGTGCAACATAATTACAACTGAACTCCAGTTATGTTGATATGGTATTTTTTTAAAAGATTATACACACATTAAAAATGCATCAATAAGCTGTAACATTGTGTTCCAAATGAGTCTCTTAGCTGATACTTGCTGCCTGCTGTGTGAATGAGTGCAAGGTTTACACCAAGATGATTTGAATTGCTGTCTGTAAACAAAATAATTTATCTAGGATAGTCAGTATTCCCTACTTTGTTTACTCCATGAGTGAGAATCAATGAATCCGCAAATTATGAAATAATGAAACCACAAAGATTTTGCTGATGAGTCGAATGAATTGTGTATTCCCTATTGCCCGCTCTACACTCTGTAACAAAATAAATTTACATTTAGTGGGTCTCTTTTACATTGTGTTGAGATAGAGTGGTTAAACTGGTGACAGTGGCTTCTTCAAACTAGTCTTATGGGAAGATGAAAGGAAACTCTGTACAATAGAACAATATCTGGAAAAATAAACAGGGCATAATAGGACCTTACTGTATGGAATTGTTTATCACAGGTACAGGTCTAAAAAAACAAATACAGGATTAGACCTGTTTTAATACATATTTTTGTCTGTAAAACTTTTAAGAATTATTTGCTCAAACATTATGCAACTAAAGAGCATTTATGACAATTACACATTATACAAGGGCTTCTTTTGACTGAAAAAATACAGAACCAATTACTTCTATCAAGCGAATGCAGGTGTGAACAGATTCTCTAAGAATGTACTACACTGTAATATAGATTATCTATAAATGTGTTGACATTGTTAATAAAATATCAGTATGACATAGTCATTCAGGCCCAACTGTATTTCCCTGAATGATTGCTGATGTGACAATTTCTCATACAGACAGTAACATTACGCTGGAAAGCTTCATTTATTTTTACACCATAAACAAAACCTTCTTATAGTTTTGTTCCTCTAACCAGTGAAATTAACAAAGGGTTATGGGAAAAAATATACTTATCAAAGTATTTTGTTTTGAAAATTGGGCATTCTTGTTAGTGAGTGACTTAACCATAATGCCCAAATATTGCAATAAGATGTGCTGCTGAACAGATAATCTGTGTATATTAGTGATGTCGATTGAGGAATATATATTGAACAGGGCATACAGGAGATTTTCCTCCTTCTTCTGTGATGGTGTTATGATAATGCCCAAACATTGCATAAAATAACTGAAGGCTGAGAACATGCTTGGAGGGTTCAGTTCAATCTAGGGGACTCTGCTAATTTATTCAAGAAGTATTCAAGATTCCTCTGAGATAAAAACAAAAAAACTGCGGATGCTGGAAATCCAAAACAAAAACAGAATTACCTGGAAAAACTCAGCAGGTCTGGCAGCATCAGCGGAGAAGAAAAGATTTGACGTTTCGAGTCCTCATGACCCTTCGACAGAGTTCTGTCGAAGGGTCATGAGGACTCGAAACGTCAACTCTTTTCTTCTCCGCTGATGCTGCCAGACCTGCTGAGTTTTTCCAGGTAATTCTGTTTTTGTTCAAGATTCCTCTCGCAGTTTGTAGGTGATTGTGCATTGTATTAGTCCAGCCAACAGAGAGGTCTATTGTCTGAACTCCAAAGTGCTGGAAACCATAGCTTCATTATCACATCATCATCGTAGAGGAGGAAGGAAATTCTCCCCTATGCCCTGGCCAATATATATTCCTCAATCAACATCACAAAAATAAATAGATTATCTGTTCATCACCACATTGCTGTTTGTGGGAGTTTGCTGTGCGCAAATTAGCTACCATGGTTCCTACGTTACAACAGTGACTACACTTCAAAAGTACATAATTGGCTGTAAAGCACTTGGGGATATCACGAGGCCATGAAAGATGGTATATAAATGCAAGACTTTTTTTTTAAACATCAATTTATGTACATATTGAAAAGAGCAATGGGACAGACAGCTGGGAAACATGCCTGTTTAAATCCTCCAGTCTGAATAGCAACCATTAACTATTACCATCCATTTTCTGTCTTTTAGCCTGATTCCTGTAGATACTGCCACATTCACTCCGATACTGTAAACCTTAATTGTATCAACAAGTCTTCTATATGACACCTTCTCAAACTGGCCTTGAAAATCCATATACATAACATCCATTGCATTTTCTTCAACAATTCACTCCATTAGTTATCCAAAATTCTTAAATTTGTCAAAGACTGCATGTCTTTTACAAATCTCTGCTGGCTGTCCTCTATTAACCCACCATCCATTAACCCTTTTTAAGTGAAGATTAATTTTATTCTATATTTATTTACCTGCCAATTAACTTTTAATAAAAAGCAAGTGTCAGCCAGAATAAGCGTACATTGCTAGTATTAGAAACATTGAAATCTGAGTTTAAAGTTCCAAAGCAATCCAATGGACTTTACAACTCTTGGCTTCAGTGCATTTGGGAGTCAGATCACAAGCTTGACTCCCAAGTTATACTGCATTTCCTTGCACTCGTGCAGCAAAAACTACTTTTGAATCAACCTGACAATGTAACTTTGGCAATGTGAAAGGAGTTTGGTATTTTACACAACATTTTCTGAAATGGAAGTGACATTTCACTGTATGACATGTAACACGCAGCCAATTAATTTCAATCTGAGTACTGTAAACACTTAATGCCAAAAACATATGTCAGAGAATCATCATCTTTTCTCCACATCATGTGACAGAATTCTTTGAAAAGTGGAAGACTGGTTTGGTTGCTTCTTTCCCCTTGTTTCAGTCTGATTTATTTTTTTAAAAGCACAACCCCACAATTAGGCAGACTGATCAAAGAAATAAAAAGACCAACCTGTCTCAGTGTGTGCGTTCTTCAGTAACCCACATCTAAAATCAAAATGAAATCATTTGGGTGCAACTACCAACAGGCGTAATCACAAATTAAAAGCAGTTAAATCCCTAATGCATGCATTTCAGTTGGTAAATTTTGCATTCACAGCACCTTGCTTTGAACAGCCTGTGAGCTGTAATGTTAAATTAAAGGGCATAGATTAAATATAATCCCATTAAAGACAGCCAGCTTCTTTTGTAACAGACAGTGGCATTTTTACTGGGTTAGAGAGGCTGAGGTTTGAAATACATCTCACATCCACTTTGCAACATTCAAATTTACATATTCTTGCTTCATTTTAAAGGTTAACGGGAGGTAAGGTAGCACAGTGAGGTTGACAGGTCAGGATAATAGAAATGGGAAACATAAATAGAAATACTGGAAACACTTAGCAGATCAGGCAGCATCGGTGGAGAAAGAAACAATGTTAATGTTTCCAGACCGAAGGCTTTTCTCTCTGCAGAGTTGCTGCTGAGTGTTTCTCGCACTTTGTTTTTATTTCAGATTTTCAGCATCTGCATTTTTTTGTTTTTATTATTTTAATAGAAGAAAGAGTCAGGATAGAGATTTTAGGCGAACTTGCACCACATAATTTCAATATAAATGAATATTTAATGCTACAAAAACAAAAAAAGCTTTAACCTATGGCATTTTATTTATTGAGTAATATTATGAGTTTGGCAAGCACATTTCTGATTTAATTTGTGTGGTTTAATGTCGCATTGGGAGGTGAAGTCAAAATTACACTGTGAGCTGAATGATTTCTTGCATTGGCAAGGCTGATGGAGGGAGGAGTCAGGGAGTCAGGGCCTGAGGTGTCAGTGCATGCCACTGTAAGCACTGTGGGAAGCCTGATGATTTAACCAAATGTACATCAATAATAAAATATCAAAAGGATTTATATTGGATTTATATTAAAGAATGAAGGAGGAGTAGGAAAAGAGTACAAAAGCAAGGGAAATTATATAACAGGATGATAAGGTTGGAAAGCATTTAGGAGTGCATAACAAGTGAGAAAAAAAATGGTTGAAGGCTTCATGAGAGTCAGAAGGCAAACATCTAAATTTATTTTGAAGGAGTTGGAGTGCTGCTCACTCTCACATTGGTGACACCATGTTCTGGGCCAGGGAACAGTACAGTTTGAAGCAGAGGGATGCTGGAGCTGGGGACTGGAAGCAACTGATCAGCGGCGGTGTTTTTTTAAAATTCATTCATGGGATGTGGGCGTCCTGGCTAGACCAGCATTTATTGCCCATCTTCACATTACCACTTCACCATCGCCACCTCCAGCATGTGTATGTTAACCATTGACTAAATGCCTAAATGATGTCACACAAATAAGATGTTACAAATGTTATTGTCCTATGTGTAGCCCTGAGATGCACCTCAAATATTGTAATTCCAACATTAAAGGTAAAAAATTACAGTAATAATTGTTAAGTCAAAAATAAAATCAAAATGTCTTTTGTCAATGTTATTGTTTTGGTTCATACGTTCCCTATTTAATTCTGTCCCGTTCAAAACATTTTCTGTGTTTTCACTTTTTCATTTGGCTGTGTCAGTGTTGATAAGCCATCCTGAGTTTACAAAGATCAATGAAATATCATGAACAGGTACAGAAAATAATCCAAAAGACTAATGGAATGCTTGGTATCTAGAGGACTGGAATACATGGGGGTAGAAATCATGCTGCAGTTATACAAAACCCTGATTACACCTGGAGTATTGTGAGCAGTTCTGATCATCACACCTGAGGAAGGATATACTGGTCTCGGAGGGAGTGCAGCGTCGATTTACCAGAATGAAACCTGGACTCCAAATGTTTAATTACAAGGAGAGATTATACAAACTAAGATTGCATTCCCTGGAATTTAGAAGGTTAAATGGGTGATTTGATCAAAGTTTTCAAGGTATTAAGGGGGATAGGGTAGATAGAGAGAAATGATTTCCACTGACTGGGGAGTATAGGACTAGAGGGCATAATCCAAATATTAGAGCCAGTACTTTCAGAAGTGAAATTAGGAAACGCTTCTACACACAATGGGATCTTTCTTCCACAAATGGCAATTGATGCTAGGTCAATTGTTAGGTTTAAAAACTGAGTTTCTAGATCTTTGTTAACCCAAGGTATTAACGGATGTGGCACAGAGGTCATGAAGTTTGATCACAGATCAGCCACGATCTCACTGAATGATGGAACAGGCTCATGAGTTAAATGGCTTCTCCTCTTGTTCCTATGTTCTGAAGTTGCTCTGTGGACATTGAGTCAGCATGTAGGCCAGACTGGGCAAGGGGGTTGATTTTGTTTTCTGAAGGTCTTTATTGAACCAGCTGAGTTTTACAAGGATCAGTCAGCTTTTGTGGTTAATTTCATGGTGCTAATCCACAAATTATGAGATTAATTGAACTCAATTTCACAACTTGTCATGATCTCTCAACCTTTGGGCTGTTGGTTTTCCCACACCTTCCCCCGCTACCATAGCCACTGGCTATTGTGTTCACTTTTCTGTTACACAGGTTATTATGACCACCTCACTTCTAGATATAACAGAAAAAACGATCTGTCCTAACCACTTTTACTGCTCGATAATAAAAAACTGCCTTCTGGTCATAAGGTTAGAACACTAAAGAGCCTAGAAATATATTTAAGCAAACAGTCAGTGTATAAACACATTACTTTGTAGAGAGGTTGTGCAAGGTTGGATATATATTAGACTCAATTAATTTTTGGTCATGTATCTATGTAGAATTCCTCCCCACAAGACTAAATGGATGGGGTACAGTCCACGATGAGGTAGTTCTGAAAAAAAGTAACACCATCATTAAAGAGAGGTTAGGGATATTGGAAACATGATCTATATGCCACACAAGATATATTAGGTAATAGTCGCTTCATTCAACTTTAAAGTAGTTTTATTCACTCAGGGCAAGCAGATTTTCCTGCGATTTTCTGGTGGTAGCAACAATTCTCCACACCCTCTGTTGTGAAGGGTGGAATTAACTGGATTGTCTCTTACTCCTCTTCCCAGAGGTGAATGGAGAATATGCAGGTGTATTGCCCTCCCATATCAAATTAGCCCCATTTACAGAGTCATTTCCTGTCTGCAGTCTCAAGCTTGGATTCTATTGTTTTCTGTGCCAGGACCATGCAAAGCATTTGTCACGTCAGGAGGGTGTTTTTATTTTGTTTTCATCACCCATTTACGAATAGGAATGCATTACAGCAAGAAGTAACGAAAGAGTGTAGGAAAGACTGTAGCAATAATGTATTGGCCATTAGTATGGTAATGAAGGAATGCAGTGGAAGCAAAACATTTGAAAAACATAAATTAAGGATGAGTAAAAGGAAAATGTTCTTTTTAAATAGAAGTAACTGCACCAAACAAAGGCATATGAGGGGTGCAAACCCAACGGAACAGCGGAACTAAAGCAAGTAAGGATGTGAATTTTAAATGTGTTTTTACATGTGTAGTGCAGAGTAACGCCAGCAAGAGACCGTGGGTAGAAATATTGCCAATTTCTAATTGGAATTTCAACTGACATGATCTTTAGATGTGAAATTGCTCGAGTCTTGATGGGCTGCACTCGACACAATAATGAACATTTTCAATAAATTACTATACTTTAATTGATTACTGAAATTATAACTATATATCTAAAATACTAAAATAGAGTTTATGTAAATAAGGAGAACAGTGCACATGTATAAAACATAAATCAGGTGTTGTTTAAAATGTATAATGCTTCGCATTCAGAATATTGAGAGCAAAGTGACGGAAGGGGTCATCGACTGTGCTATCAAGTGGCACATACTTATAGCTCACTGCTCACCTACTCACTTGCTCACTGATGCCCAGTTTGCACTCCGCCATGGTTACTCAGCTTCTGACTTCATTACAGCCTTGGTTCAAACATGGACAAAACAGCTCAACTCCAGAGGTGAGGTGATAGTGACTGCCCTTGACATCAAGGCAGCATTTGACTGAGTGTGGTATCAAGGAACCCTAGCAAAACTGGAGTCAATGGGAATCAGGGGGGAAACTCTCCGCTGGTTGGAGTCATACCTAGCACAAATGAAGATGGTTGTGTTTTTTGGAGGTCGATCATCTCAGTTCCAGGACATCACTGCAGGAGTTCCTCAGGGTAGTGTCCTAGGCACAAACATCTTTAGCTGCTTCATAAATGACCTTCCTTCCATCATAAGGTCAGAAGGGAGCTGTTTGCTGATGATTGCACAATGTTCAGCACCACTCGCCGCTCCTCAGATACTGAAGCAGTCCATACCCAAAAGGAACAAGACCTGGACAATATCCATGTTTGGTCTGACAAGTGGCAAGCAACATTCGTGCTACACAAGTGCCAGGCAATGACCATCTCCAACAAGAGAGAATCTAACCATTGCCCCTTGACACTCAATGGCACTACCATTGCTGAATCCCTCACTATCAACATCATTGACCAGAAACTGAACTGGACTAGCCATATAAATACTGTGACTATAAGAGCAGGTCAGAGGCTAGGAATCCTGTGGTAACTCACCTCCTGATTTCCACAAAGCCTGTCCACCATCTACAAGGCATAAGTCAGGAGTGTGATGTAATATTCTCCACTTGCCTGGGTGAGTGCAGCTCCCACAACATCAAGAACAAGAAGCTCAACACCATCCAGGACAAAGCAGCCCACTTGATTGGCACCCCTTCCACAAACATTCACTCCCTCCACCACTGATGAACTGCAGCAGCAGGGTATACCATCTACAAGATGCACACGGAAACTCACCAAGGCTCCTTAGAAAGCACCTTCCAAACCCACAACCGCTACTATCTAGAAGGACAAGGGCAGCAGACACATGGGAACACCACCACCTGGAAGTTCCCCTCCAAGACTCTCCCCATCCTGACTTGGAAATATATCGGCCGTTCCTTCACTGTCGCTGGGTCAAAATCCTGGAACTTTCTCCCTAACAGCACTGTGGGTGCACCTACACCATGGGGACTGCAGCAGTTACAAGAAGGCAGCTCACCACCACCTTCCAAAGGGCAACTAGGAATGGGCAATAAATGCTGGCCTAGCCAGCGATGCCCATGTCCCATAAATGAAGAAAAAAATGATAAAGTATTAATGGTGGGCTGTTTCAGTAGAGCATAAATTGACCAAAACTGGATATTGACATTTTTCTAATGTTGTACAATAGCTTAACTAAAGATGATTTTGATTCCAGCCTCTGTTATTTTGCTGTCAGTACAGCTTCCTCCTCACTGCCGAGCCAATGATACAACTTAACCTCGGTGGAAATCTAGAGTTTGCCTCCCCACCACTCCCAATATGTTTGGATGAGGAGGGCCAGGCCAACGCCCAGTGAGGTGGCCAAGTGAACCATGAGAAGACCTTCTCTTCAGACGCCTCAGGAATGTAAATCAGGTCAAAGTGAGTGAAGAATGGGAGGGACCTTACAACCCTAGAGTACTTTCCAAAGCCCGCCTTTAATTGAGAAGAATGTTTAGACAATATGGACCCTGGTGGAAGTAATGACAAGGAAATTATTTCACCAGGGATTCTGATTGCCTCCGAATTTGAAGGTGCCAGATATAAGCACTGGGTGGGCTCAATACTGTTGAAAACCCAATTGGAACTTCATTGGAATCTTCGCCTCACGTTTCACCTTTAGTGGACGATGTGACATCATGGTAAAACATAGGAATTTGACATCCATCAAAACAGAAGATGCTGCAGACCAGCCACAGCCACTCCCTCCCAGGATTAAATGACATGGAGAGGTTACGCAAAATATTTCTCTGGAATTTAGAAGGTTGAAGGGGTGATTTGATTTTTGAGCTTTAAAGGTGAACTGATAGGGTTGATTGGGAGAGATTATTTCGGCTGCTTGGTGAGCCTAGGACTAGGGAACATAAGTCGGAAAATTGGAGTCAGGCAGCTCAGGATTGAAATTAGGAAACACTTCAATACACAAACCAGGTAGAAAATTGGAACTCTCTTCCCCAAACTGAAATGGATACGAGACCAATTGTTAATTTTAAAACTGAGGATTTTGTTCACCAAAGGTATTAAGGGATATGGGGAGTGGGCGGCGGGGGGGAAGATATGGGTTCATTGAAGGGCAGAACAGGCTCAAGGGGCCAAACGGTCTTCCCCACCCCCCAACCCCTTCCCATGCTCTTCAGCGTCTGTGAAAAGATGGGTTAAACTTTTGGATGGAGATTTTCAAACCAGCATTTTTCTTAAACCTCCCATACTGACCAGCCCACTGCTCCCTATTGACATCTTTTACAGTTGCTTTTATGTGCAGTGTAACATGAAGTGCAATTCCTCCACGTATTGATTAGATACCTGATCCAGAATTCCCCAGTAATCGTAATCCTGGCGCAATAGATTTAAAGCGAAACTAAGACTGCCAAAAAAAAAGAAATCTGCAAAATTCAAAGGCATGGTGGCTATTCACAGTTTTGGGGAAATCACTCTCCCAGACCTGAACACAGGAACAAAATGTTAATCCAAGTTGGAAAGTGCCTCACCAACCGTATTAGGGACAATGAACACCAAAGGGCAGTGTTAGCATTGTTGTTCCGGTAGAAATATTGTGTGCATGTCCTAATATTTCAGGTAAGCGAAGCTGGGGCAGCAGCCTAGAGCCGGCAGGCGTGGAATGAAAGAAGCTTCTATTTTGGCTCGGGCGGTTGGATTTATGAAGTGTCACAATTATAAATCAAGTTGGTGACTGCTCACTGTTCCCTAATTTCTAATAAAAGTAAGCGTTCTGTACCTCAGCGCAGAAACTGGAGAGGTTAACCTGAGTCGCAAGGCAGCTTCTGTGAACCCAGGTGTGGTCACACTACAAACTCCAGCGGATATCTCTGCCTCATCGGGGTTGGCTGCTTCGCCGTGTGGAGTCGGTGTCGGAGTCACTCTGCAAATATTTACTCAGTTTGGTACCGTCTAACTTTGACGAGTTGGTGATGACCTCGGTTAAACAGGAGTCGCGTGTCAGGAGCGAGCACAGTCTGTTTGTTGCCTGGTGCAGTTTTTTTTTTATCAGCTGGGAGTGTTTATGTAGGAAGCCTGAGTGACCGCACACAGATAAACAACCAGGTTCCTTCCAGCAAACACACACATACATACATATACACACAGGGGTGGGGTGGTGGGGGAGAGAGCTAACCCCGGCCGGCAGGACCTTCACTCTCCATCCCAAATATCCAGACAGCAAAGCCAGAACAGACAGACTTGACTAATGGGGGAAGCTGTGTATATATCAATAATAGCATCTAATCCTAAGGAAAAATAGAGTTTGGGGCCTGAACGTTCAGATATTTCAGTTTAAATCAGCTACAGGCAGTGGGTTAAATCCTTCCTTCAATTCTGGCCTCTAGTGCATCCCCAATTTTAATCGCTCCACCATTGGTGGCCTTGCCTTGTTACCCAGCCCCTCCCGCCCCCCCCCGCCAGCGCTGGGATTTTCTCCCTGCTCATCTTCACCTCCCCCCACACCTTGCTCTCTAACTTGGACATTCCTTAAAACCAATCTCCTTGACCAAATTGTTAGACCCGCCTCACGCCCTAATGTCCCTCTGTGTTGGCTCTGTGAGAAATTTTGTTTGACACAACATTTTTGCTAACAGGTTTTACGACATTAAAGGCATTATAGAAATACAGGTTGTTATTTTACTGATAATGTTGGTGTATTGACATTGAGAGACAGGAGATACATCGCTTCAGCTCTAACAAAGTGCTTCACACCAGTAGTCGACCTTAACCCCCTCTCCCCAAACAGAAACAAGAAGTTAATGCAGTAAAGGACAAAATGGGTCTAATAAGCATTAGTTCCACTATCAATACTAGAATAGAGGGGCTGAAATTGGAATTAGATACCTGTGGATTTATATTAAGATTAATAGTTACCATGGGTCACAGATCGAGATAACAGACAGCAACGGTGTTTCAGGATTACTGTTTTGCCATGGGTTAGCGACTACTTATCACACAAACAAGCGAAATGTCACTATTATACGCACACTGGTTGATCTACTGACTTTCCACACATCAGGAGCTAGTCTTATGGCAAAAGTGGGTTAGAGGCTCATTTGGCAGGGACACGGATGAAATTTAGTCCAAATTTTAAAGTCATGCCTGACCATATTTTTGTTACAATATATTTTTATTAGAAATCTAATATCTGTACACACTTCCGATCATTTTCCCCATTAGAAATTCATTTGTCCATAATGGAAAAGATATAAATTTGATGCATGGCAATTACTCCCTCTTTTTTCATAATTAGTAAGAGAAGTTGCTGCTAAGATTTCATCTTCCAAAGCCGTTGATTTGCCATGGATAGTAGTTACAGTTGTCAATTGGCTGGCTTGGTGTTCTCAAAACCATTACCTGTCATCCCTTCACAATGTTCAGCTCTGCTTTGGGTCTACAGGCTATGATGTGGTTGTGGTGGAACTGAGGAGTGGAGGAGGCTCTGAAGTGGTTGTGAGGTTGGGGGTGTGGTGAGAGACCAGAGGCAAAGAGAGGCAGGCAGCCTGGGCAGATGGCCCCAACCTTCGAGAGAAAGAAATCCACGATTTCTGTACTGAAGATGAATGGAGGGGCGGGGGGGGGGGGGGGGGGGGGGGCTGGTGTGTGCAAAACAGAATGGGAGCCAGACAATGTGGTTTACATTGAAAAAGAGGAGGATGAGGTTATCTTTACCTTTCCAGAATAATCCTGCAAGTGTGGGAAGACTTTGAAGATGTGAGAAGGTATGAAACTACTTCAGATAATCCAGTTATTTATCATTGAACTTGTCTTGACCAGGTGCATTTCAGCATTCAGGCCCCTTCATTCCCTCCCTAACAGCACCGTGGGTGTACCCACAGCACATGGACTACAGCGGTTCAAGAAGGCAGCTCACCACCACCTCCTTAAAGGGCAACTAGGGTTGGGCAATAAATGCTGGCCGAGCCAGCGAAGCTCACATCCCATGAAAGAATAAAAAATTGTCCTCGGAATGAAGGGCGACAGAATTTGTATTGGTATACAGTGAGGGTGAGGGACAGTGAGAAACTTGGATAGGTTGAGGCCATTGATTGTTAAGGGCAGTTGAATGCACAGCTGTGTAGTAAAAATAGGTGGAATGCCAGAGGAAAGGAAGTTTGGGATTTAAGGGGTGTTGAAAAGGGTTTTGGTAGGTAGATTTTACCAGGGGCTCAGGGTGATTGTAGAGGACTTGGAAATAGATAGGGTAACGTTACTGCTAAACAAAACAAGAAAGCGACTAAAAATTGCTTTGTGAAAGATAAATGGCTGTTGGTCATATTGTGTGAGAAGCCTTCCACTTTCCTGGGTAAGGAGTCATTTTTTATACATGAACCTAAAGTGGATGTCAGTTAACTACTCAGCTTTGGAGAATATTAAAGCTGAGCCTGATGTTCCTCTCAGCCAAAGTTTATAAACTTACACACACACACAAAAACACTCTGCCAGCAGGAGAACATAGGAAAATTAAGATCATACAGGACCTGAAAAAAATCACATCCAGACAGTCTGAAAATTCTCGCATCTCAACAAATATTCACCCCATGACTCCAGCCTCATGAATTTTCTGACATATTCAGCCTCTGCTGTCTTCATGAACAAACTTACACTTTTAGTCATTTGGTAGTACAGAACTTGAGTATTACTGAAAAAAAGAGACATGTCGAAGCTTTTCATCTTGCACTTATCAGGACACTACGCAAGAATATCAATATAAGGGGAAAACAACAACTTATACTGTATGAGAAGAGAGTGCTGATTGGTTGGCAAGTGGACTCTGACTGGTAGAGCCGTTGCCATGGAGAATGCACCAGTGATGGTGACTGACAGTTAACTATTAACTATTTGTTGAGATGCGAGAATTTTCAGACTGTCTGGATGTGATTTTTTTCAGGTCCTGTATGATCTTAATTTTCCTATGTTCTCCTGCTGGCAGAGTGTTTTTGTGTGTGTGTGAGTTTATAAACATTGGCTGAGAGGAACATCAGGCTCAGCTTTAATATTCTCCAAAGCTGAGTAGTTAACTGACATCCACTTTAGTTCATGTATGAAAAATGACTCCTTACCCAGAGAAGTGGAAGGCTTCTCACACAATATGACCAACAAGCATTGTTTGAAATTTAAACCAGGCAGCCTGACCCTGCTTGGTCAAGGCATTGCCCTGAGGAATGAGTCAGCGAATGGCTGTCACTTATTTTGTTTAGCTGAAATGGCACAATGTGTGTACATGTTCTTTCTGTCTGCAAAGAACAGGGCCTGTGTATTAATATATGTACCTTCCAGTACACGCAAATGTGCCACATTGCAAGCCCAACTGACAATCTTAAATTGATTGTCAGCGTAATTCTTAGTATACTGAGGATTATTTAGCAAATGTTGTCTAGTCACAGAATCACATCTAATGTTGGATGCTATGTTTTGAGTTTTTCAAGCATGGGCTGTCACTCACCATCACTGGTGCATTCTCCATGGCAATACCTCTACCAATCAGTGTCCACTTGCCAACCAATCAGCACTCTCTTCTCATACAGTATAAATTGTTGTTTTCCCCTTATCTTGGTATTCTTGTGAAGAGTCCTGGTGAGTGCAAAACAAAAAGTTTCAACATGTCTCTTTTTTTTAGCAAAACTCAAACTCATACATTCATCACCTTCTGCATTTAGTGGTTTAATCTAAATTGTCTTTTTACCCACCGTCTTAAATTATCTTGCAGTACCTGTGATTACATTGAACACGTTGACAGTTTTTTTTTGGCTGTGCATCCTTTAAGATCTGAAATACCGTGTAGCAATCAGGAGCATTACCGCTCATGTGCCAGCCAACACCGTGCAGACTATGAGTTGAACTGGGGAACTTCCCCATCTATACAACTCAAGATACCCACTGCATTAACTAGTGACCATTGTCAAAATACATCTTCAATTTTGTCTAGAAATTTAATCCCAAATGTTGAAATTATTATTTTATACTCATAGTTCCACTTGCTCATAAAAATCAAAATCAACGTCTTAAATGTATGGCTGGAAACAAAATGCATTTAAATATGAAACGTGAGAGAGCACACTGGAATATCCAGAAAAACTTGTGTATAAAATGTTATTGCAGGCAATGTTGCACTTGAATTGTAACTCTGCTGGGCCCCTCTAGGGATTTCAGTTTGTTTTTAATGCTGCTTATTAAAAACCTATATATTTCTTGGAAAAGCATTCATAGTCTAAGTACTGAAGTGGAGTTGGTGACCCAGCTCATGTGCAGGCAACAGTGTGTGGATTGATATTTGTGAGCTCCAAGCCTCTAGGAAAGGTGAAGGACGGGTATGAGGGAAGATGTGCTTTCTGGGAAAGACAGTCAGATGAACCTCCCTGTGGCTGGACCATGATGAACATCTACAGGAAGTCTAGGACCAAGACATGTGAAAACTCAATGATGCATAACAGAGGGAACACAAAAGGAAAGAATGAGTGAAATAATTTTCAAAAATACATAATGGACAGGATTTCCCGGTCGGCAAGCGGAGCCCGTTCACCCACACGTAAAATGACGCGTGATGACATTGGGCAGAACTTCTAATGTCACGCTGCCCCATTTCAATTTTCAGGTAGGCGGGGGCTCAGCAGAATCAGCTGCGGGCCCGCTGACCTGTCAATGGCCAATTGAGGCCATCGACAGAGTCATTAAAGTAATTAATGGACCTGCCCGTCCAACCTTAAGGCCAGGAGCCCTAGCGGGCATTAGAAAAAGCATGAAACCTCATCCACGGGCGGGATGAGATTTCATGTCGGTTTTTAAAAATTTAACTAAAGTGTATTTGAAAGTGATGGACATATCCCAACTCTTGTGACAGTGTCACATGAGGGGACGTGTCAGGGAAATTTTTTATTCTATTTTTAAGATTTTTTAATTATGGAGCTGATCTCCCTGAGGCCGCACTTAGCCTCAGGGAGATGAGTGCGCTCTCTTGTGCGCATGCGTGAAAGAGCGCACTCTCAGCTGAGGGAAATCCCCCCCCCCGCCTGCCCGCACAGGGACTGTACAGAGCTTCCTGGCGGATGTCACGCTGGGCGGGCCTTAATTGGCATGTGCATGTAAAATGGTGGTGGCCCCCAATTAGGGGTGCCAATCGGAGGCGTGCCTCCATGTGCCCGGTCCTAAACTTCACCCCCCCCCCGCCCCCCCCAACCTATGGGGGGGGAAATTCTGCCCAATAACTTTGAAATAATTTGCATATCTATAATGAATAAATCCTTTTCTGGACAAACTGGATGTTAAAACACCCAAGCATAATTTAGTTAAATGATCTTATTGAATGCCAGGACAGGCTTGAAGGGCTGAATGGTCTTCTCCGGCTCCTATTTCTTATGTTCTTGGGTTAGTTAACATCTGAAATGAGTCATGAAAGAAGGGAGGTCACTCACTGACTTTGCACAGACACCTTATACCCAGAAGGTTAATGGAAGTGTTCAGTGACACTAGGATCTCACAAAATAAATAAATTATAAGAAGGTACGTCGCAAAAGTTGGCAGGCGACAGTGTGAGAACATGGAGGGCAGGAGGTGAGAGCAATCAGATTGAAGTATCTACATTTATGGAGCTACAGAGAAAATACTGGCATTTCTCAGTATCTTCATTGCAAATACAATGAGGTGCACAAACTAATCTAAAATAACACACCCATAGTTTCACATAGTTAGCTCCACCTTCTAAATAAATATAATTACTGTCAGAGTGCTCAATTTCTTCCTGTCATTACATCTTGGCAGTAGAATATGATAAGAGGGATATAGCGATACTGGAGAAGGCGCAATAAAGATTCACAAGTATGATTCCAGAATACATCGGCTATACCTGACAGGTAAGGTTGCACAGGGTGAGGCTCTTTTATCTAGAAAAAAGGTGGTCTTGTGGCACAGTGGTAGCGTCCCTACCTCTGCTGGATCATTCTGCAGGAATCATGCCAGGATTTGCTGGCTATGGAAGTTATTAGTGTTGATGACCTAATAATCAGCCAGGGAATCCTTCCATCACCTCTCCACTATACCCCAAAGTGAAAAAAAGTGTGTGAAGATGCAAAAAAAAGTGATAAAAGAACTGACGTTACTCACTGACTTTGTGCAGACATCTTATACCCAGAAGGTTAATGGAAGTGTTCAGTGATACCAGGGATGCCTGATGGAAGTCTTTAAGAGTTTGATGGGGTAGATGTAGAGAAAATGTCTCCACTTGGGGGAGGAACAGAAAAGTAGGAACCATAAATAGTGCATAAGATGGTCGCTAATAAACCCAGTATTCAGGAGAAACTTCTTTACCCAGTTGAGAAGGTGGAACTCGAACTCCTTATCATAAGGAGTACCTGAGGTGAACAGCACTGATTCATTTAAAGGGACGTTAGATAAGCAGATGAGGGAGAAAGGAACGGAAGGTTATGCTCATAGGGTTAGGTGAAGAGGGGTGGGGAGGCAACATGAATATTGGCATGGGCTTGCTGAGGTAATGGTTTGTTTCTGTGCCGTAAATTCTATGCAATATGCCAGGGAAGTCTCTTCAATTAGATTGAACACTTAACAGGATTGAGAAGGAAATGGTTAATGGCAAATACAATAATAAAAGGACTGAAAATATGGGCACTGGAACGTCCTCCAATACAAAAATGGTTAAGCATGTATATATCGGGAGTGTCATCATTGCTTAAGTTCAGCCACCCACATGCTGAGAAAGAAACCCAGCTCTGGCAACTCATATACACCTAGATAATCATCTGACATGACAGACAGCCTGTCTCCCCTTCCGAATTGAAAAAAAAAGCAAAGTTACAATATTACTTTCCTCGTGAAAATTTATAACATATTAAGTGTTTCACATCTTTGGACTCCTTTCCAAAGTTTACATAAGAACATTTCTAGAAATGCTTCTGTTATTTCCACTGAAACATTCTGTTTCGACTGCTTAATTACAAGAACCATTTGTTAAATGCTTCAAGAGAGTGAAACTCAAAATGATTAGGTCAGGTCAGAGTTCTGGTGCATTGTAGAGCACGACTTCAGTTGGGTTTCTGTCTGAGAGGGAGGTGGCAACTTTTTTATGAATACATAGCACCACATCATATCTCATAAGTGGTTTAATTGGTTTGGTCCTAACTTTAAACAGTGCTGCAAAATTATCAAGTTAACAAGATCAGATGATTTGCCAGTTCCATTGCCCAACCCAAATTCCATCCTTTCAATATTCCGTGAGAACAGTATCAAATTTCTACCTCACAAAGGAAGAAAACCTTGCATTTCAGAGTATGCCTCATCAGGACAACCCAAAGTGTTTCACACCCAATGAAATAGTTTTGAAGTGGAGTAATTGATGTCTTGTAGGCAAATGTGCTGATCAGTTTGTGCATATTAAGGCTCCACAGGCAGTAAATGGGGTCAATGACCAGTTAATCTGTATTTGGGCAGAGAGTCATCCTATCAATGCTCAGCAATGACTTTAGAGTTCCTGCTTGTACCACAATCAGTATGTAAAGGTCTCTCCAATATATTAATATTGACCTGTGTTCTTTTTGTATTGGGGGAGGTGTGGGGAGGAACCTATTTTATATTCATTTCTAGGTTTCCCAGTGTGATATTGTGAAAACTGTACAATTTGAGTTTGCAGCAATGACACGAGGAAAATAACAGCACGAAGTAGCCCCTGTATGAAATTTCACCAACCCTTGCCAATTCTATACCTTAGCTTTTCTTTCCTTGCCATTTCCATGTTGCCATTCCATTCAGAGGGCAAGATGGCGCCGTCATCTCTTTGGCTGCCATTAACAATGGTCTAAATTGATTAGTAAGAGGTAGCAGAGTGTCCTTCACAATCCTTCCATGCCCCACCATACCACTGAAAATGATTTGCTAACTAGAAGCCAACAGTCTCTTTCTGTGCTGGAAAACTGCCAACTCGCCTTTGCAAAAGGAATGACTGTGAGGGTTATCACATAGTTCTATAAGGTTGAAAACTTATCAGATTTCCAACACTCTCCACAGTAGCAGCTAAATAGGTAAAACTGTACTATTGTTAGAGTTACAGTTGGAGCTACTAGAAGGCTGACACAGTCAGCAGAGTGTCATTATTCTAGTACAAAAGCTGCCAGATTGCCAATATTCTACAATATGATCTACTGACTGTCAAAATGTTTGTATAAAGCTGCTGCAGAATAGTTATTCCATCACAGGCATTTTTCAGCTACCACAATCTACCACAAGAGCTATGCTGCATGTACAACAATATATAACAAGCTATCAAGCTGTCAGCATTCAATTATGTGATCTACGGTACTAATAATAGGTTACCACTACGCTAACTTGTTCAATATAATAGTAAAAAGACAATCCATGGCCACTTATAGGATCAGTTTGATTGCAATACTACTGTAAGAACTAACAAGTCTCCTGAGAAGCCTTACATACTAGCCCTTACTATAAGGGTAAGCAGATTGGCAGTACTCTCCTACAAGAAATGAGTTGTCAAGAAAGAATATCAGATATTCAAAACTTTGCCATAACAGCCCTTTACATACCAATTCGAGAACTACTGGATGTCTAGGATTCTACTATAAGCAACCGTCTACCATCCAACTTATACTAGGTGACCAACACTCAAGTATATGAGATCTGCAAACTCCTGACACTATTACAAGGGATACCAGATAGTTATCATTGTACCATAAAAACTAACAGGCTGCCAATGCTCTTCTGTGCCAAAATGCCAGTGTGGTACTAAGACAGTGTTGCATTGTCAGAGGTGGCAATTTTCAGATGAGACATTAAAACAAGGCCTGGTCTGCCTCCTCGAGTGAACATAAAAGATCCCATGGCATTATTTTGAAGAAAAGCAGGGGAGTTATCCTCAGTAAAAAAACAAACAAAAACAGAATTACCTGGAAAAACTCAGCAGGTCTGGCAGCATCGGCAGAGAAGAAAAGAGTTGACGTTTCAAGTCCTCATGACCCTTCAACAGAACTGATTTTTCTTTACAAGGAGAGGGGTGAAATATAAGCTGGTTTAAGGTGGGTTGGGGGTGTGCGGTGGAGAGAGAAGTGGAGACGGTGGGTGTGGTTGTAGGGACAAACAAGCAGTGATAGGAGGAGATAATCAAAAGATGTCACAGACAAAAGAACAAAAGAACACATAGGTGTTGAAGTTGGTGATATTATCTAAATGAATGTGCTAATTAAGAATGGATGGTAGGGCACTCAAGGTATAGCTCTATTGGGGGTGGGGGGGCATAAAAGATTTAAAAATAATGGAAATAGGTGGGAAAAGAAAAATCTATATAAATTATTGGAAAAAACAAAAGGAAGGGGGAAGAAACAGAAAGGGGGTGGGGATGGAGGAGGGAGTTCAAGACCAAAAGTTGTTGAATTCAATATTCATTCCGGAAGGCTGTAAAGCGCCTAGTCGGAAGATGAGGTGTTGTTCCTCCAGTTTGCGTTGGGCTTCACTGGAACAATGCAGCAAGCCAAGGACAGACGTGGGCAAGAGAGCAGGGTGGAGAGTTAAAATGGCAAGCGACAGGGAGGTTTGGGTCATTCTTCTGGACAGACTGCAGGTGTTCTGCAAAGCGGTCACCCAGTTTATGTTTGGTCTCTCCAATGTAGAGGAGACTGCATTGGGAGCAACGAATGCAGTAGACTAAGTTGGGGGAAATGCAAGTGAAATGCTGCTTCACTTGAAAGGAGTGTTTGGGCCTTTGGACAGTGAGGAGAGAGGAAGCGAAGGGGCAGGTGCTACATCTTTTGCGTGGGCATGGGGAGGTGCCATAGGTGGGGGGTGTTGAGGAGTAGGGGGTGATGGAGGAGTGGACCAGGGTGTCCCGGAGGGAACGATCCCTACGAAATGCCGCCAGGGGGGTGTGAAGGGAAGATATGTTTGGTGGTGACATCATGCTGGAGTTGGCGGAAATGGCGGAGGATGATCCTTTGAATGCGGAGGCTGGTGGGGTGATAAGTGAGGACAAGGGGGACCCTATCATGTTTCTGGGAGGGAGGAGAAGGCGTGAGGCCGGATGCGCAGGAGATGGGCCGGACACGGTTGAGGGCCCTGTCAACGACTGTGGGTGGAAAACTTTGGTTAAGGAAGAAGGAGGACATGTCAGAGGAACTGTTTTTGAAGGTAGCATCATCAGAACAGATGCGACGGAGGCGAAGGAACTGAGGAACTGAGACACTTCCCTTCCCTTCCTTGACCTCTCTGTCTCCATTTCTGGTGATAGACTGTCCACCAATATCCACTACAAGCCTAACGACTCCCACAGCTACCTTGACTACAGCTCCTCACACCCCGCTTCCTGTAAGGACTCCATCCCATTCTCTCAGTTCCTTCGCCTCCGTCGCATCTGTTCCGATGATGCTACATTCAAAAACAGTTCCTCTGACATGTCCTTCTTCTTCCTTAACTGAGGTTTTCCACCCACGGTGGTTGACAGGGCCCTCAACCGTGTCAGGCCCATCTCCCGCGCATCCGCCCTCAAGCCTTCTCCTCCCTCCCAGAAACATGATAGGGTCCCCCTTGTCCTCACTTATCACCCCACCAGCCTCCGCATTCAAAGGATCATCCTCCGCCATTTCCGCCAACTCCAGCATGATGTCACCACCAAACATATCTTCCCTTCACACCCCCCTGGCAGCATTCCGTAGGGATCGTTCCCTCCAGGACACCCTGGTCCACTCCTCCATCACCCCCTACTCCTCAACCCCCACCTATGGCACTTCCCCATGCCCACGCAAAAGATGTAACACCTGCCCCTTCGCTTCCTCTCTCCTCACCATCCAAGGGCCCAAACACTCCTTTCAAATGAAGCAGCATTTCACTTGCATTTCCCCCAACTTAGTCTACTGCATTCGTTGCTCCCAATGCAGTCTCCTCTACATTGGAGAGACCAAACATAAACTGGGCGACCGCTTTGCAGAACACCTGCGGTCTGTCCGCAAGAATGACCCAAACCTCCCTGTCGCTTGCCATTTTAACACTCCACCCTGCTCTCTTGCCCACATTTGTCCTTGGCTTGCTGCATTGTTCCAGTGAAGCCCAACGCAAACTGGAGGAACAGTACCTCATCTTCTGACTAGGCGCTTTACAGCCTTCCGGACTGAATATTGAATTCAACAACTTTAGGTCTTGAGCTCCCTCCTCCATCCCCACCCCTTTTCTGTTTCTTCCCCCTTCCTTTTGTTTTTTCCAATAATTTATATAGATTTTTCTTTTCCCACCTATTTCCATTATTTTTAAATCTTTTATGCCCCCCCCCCACCCCTACTAGAGCTATACCTTGAGTGCCCTACCATTCATTCTTAATTAGCACATTCATTTAGATAATATCACCAACTTCAACACCTCTGTGTTCTTTTGTCTGTGACATCTTTTGATGATCTCCTCCTATCACTGCTTGTTTGTCCCTACAACCACACCCACCCTCTCCACTTCTCTCCACCCCCCACCCCCCCTCCTTAAACCAGCTTATATTTCACCCCTCTCCTTGTAAAGAAAAATCAGTTCTGTTGAAGGGTCATGAGGACTCGAAACGTCGACTCTTTTCTTCTCTGCCGATGCTGCCAGACCTGCTGAATTTTTCCAGGTAATTCTGTTTTTGTTTTGTTTTGGATTCCCAGCATCCGCAGTTTTTTGTTTTTAATCTCTGAGTTATCCTCACTGTCCAGACCAATATCTGTCTCTGAATGAAGGTCACAAAAACAGATTGTGTCATTATCACATTGCTGTTACTGGGAGCTTGTTGTGTGCAAATTGGCTGTTGTGTTCGCTACATTAACCACAGTGGCTGCTCTTCAAAGTACTTCATTGGCTGTAAACAGTGGTCATGAAAATCACTTTACAAATGCAAGTCTTTCTTTCATCTCAAGGCAGCTGTCACTTCCTGCAAGTGCAACAGGAGTTACAAGCTGGCCAAACTCAGAGCTACCACTTTGCTAACAACTCTACTAGATGAAGAAACTGGCTGCTGGGTCTTTGATACCAAAAAAAAATTAAAAGCGCGGAATGCAAAACAAAAAAACTTTGGAATAGAATTTCTATTTTCTTATATGGGAAACCTTTTAGGAATCTCTTGTGAGCTTATAAGATTATCATCTGTAATAAACATTTAACAGCATCAGCTGGAAACATGTCAAAGTGTAAGCATTTGCCTCTAACACTTTTATAATCAATAAACTATTGAGAAATAATTAAAACATGACACCTTTGATTATATCGGTATCACTGATCAAGTGTGTTCCAGAATTCATTCTCCACTTTTCCTTCATCAATTAGGGTTCGTTTGCACTGAGTGCATGGTCCAATGTTAATGGTTTAATATTTTACCTATACTGCTGGTAAAGTGGTTGTCACTGCAACAAAGAGTCCAGGCTGTAATATTTTAGCTTCCCTTATTACACAGAGCTTAAAACATCAGTTAAAGAACTCTGATCATGAATGGAAGCATTTCCTTTCAAGGAAGATTTCGAACACATAGTGATTTTTAAATTAAATCATATTCACTGACAATAAAGAGGATACTTTAATTGGGACAGTGGTCGGCAGTGCCAGGTATTTAACAAGAATACCTGAGCGTAAACAACAGTCAATTTGTGCAGAATGTGAGTGTAGATATTTCTCCATGTTTGACACTTTCCTGTTCACAATATTCAACATCATTTTTCATAGATAATGATTTTTGGGGAAACAAACAGAATTGAAACCATCTCTGTCACGACGAAAACGATACTCTCAAGTCCTGTTTAAAGCTTATCGCTTTCATAGTCAGGCAGACCAAAGGCACCATTTGGGCTGATATGCCTAGCAGCATTTTGTGCCAGCACCTGAAAAGGATAAAGTGATTAGAAAACACCTGAACTCAGTAGGGAGTTCGGTGGAATTTCAACTCTTGAGTGTCAATGAAATGGGCATTTAAAATAATCCTCTAATTGGTATTTGGACAAAGTGGAATTCTGAAGATGGAACTGTGAGTGGGAAATGGTTAATTTCATCCTGTACTCAATCTCGCACCGAGTGCTTCAGCAATCCGGAAATCTAATGTACGGGGTGAACACGTGAACTGTGAATAGGCCAGTTTCACACCAAGTATTTATGTTAGTATTTTAGTCTCTCTTGTGTAGGATAAGAGTTTTAAAAGCCCCTGATTGTGTCGAGACAGTTTTGTAGAAAAGGCTAGGCGCCAGTAATAAACAATTAGCTCTCAGTTCTAGTGCACAGAACTGCCTCAGTCTGAAAAGCAAATGAAAAAGGTTTCAAGATCCTAATAGCTTTTTTTTTTAAAAAAAGAGCTATTATCTTCATCTACTTCAGCAAAAGCCCAAAGGATCATTTCACTGTTACCTAATGGACACCTTTAGTGTATAGCAGCAAGCAATATACCAAAATATTCCCGGTAAGTGTACGAAAGCAATCAAAATCTATATTTCACCACCAGCATAGACCATAGAACTCTCCTTGCATTCTTACTAAGTTTTGCTTTCCTGCACTTTCTGGCATTGTGGCTCTAGATTCTGGATTTATAACCAAAATCTTTAGATTTCTATCAAGGATCTAAAGTACTTTATCCTCACCTAATTTGATATCTGCACAAAACCTGTTCAGCAGCATTAGTTACTGTTGGTTTACAATCCCTTGTGGGTTTTTTTTGGGTATTTTATTTTCTCTCAAGCAAGAGCTAGTTTGTTCATGAGTCTTTAATGCCACTCTTGAGTAAGCTGCTGCAGATAGAGCTCATGAGGAGTAACCTTAACTCAGTGCTCCCTCTAGATGGTCTCGTTGAAAAGCCACTGAACACAGACAATCATTGAATTGCCCCACATCCTCCTGCACTGCAGCTCACACATTTTGTTTCTCAGTTGTTGTCACGTGCATTTGGATAGCATGATGAAATCTGCGGTTTCAAAGCTTGTGTCTTCTTTTGAGACTGACCCTAAATGAAAAGGGGAACTGAAAAGAGAAATCAAGGAAGGAAATAAAATTGAGAATGAAAACCAAAACTACTAGGGAGACTGAAACAGATTGAAACATATAAAAGGAGGCAGAGCTATCAGAGCCCAGATGATGAGGATTCCAGTGGTGCAGTACAGGCAGGCTGAAGAACACAGAAGGTAGATCCAGAAACTGAGAAGAAGAAAACATACAGTTGCTGCAGCTGCTTCTGTTACTTAAAGATAACATTGGTGGTTCTACAGCATCCAGTCCATCACCGGCAGAGTTGAGGAGGTCCTGCAGATGTGTGCCATTTTTGGTGAAGACAGTGGCCGTGGAACTTGGGTTGGTCATGCACTGCTATCAGCTGGGGATCAGGCCAAATCCTAGGAGAGGTGCTGAAATTCTTTGTGAGGACGACAGTTTTGAAGGACTTTGTGACTGAGATTGATAACCTATATTCTGAGTGGACTGCTGAGCCAATTTGTAAGATCTGTCTTAGTTGTAGCTGCTATTTAAGAAGCAGGAAATTCTCAGTTCCTGTATTAGACTCCAACATGTGCTACAGCAGGCTACGTACACTTAGTGATGCACCTCCAACAGCTAACAGGAACTTCACCGTCACTGAGTCAAAATCCTGGAACCCCCTTCCTAACAGCACTTTGGGTGTTCCTATAACGCATGGACCACAGCGGTTCAAGAAGACAGTTCACTACCACCTTCTCAAGGGCAATTAGGGATGGGCAATAAATGCTGGCGATGTCCACATCCCATGAATGAATATAAAAAAAGGAGACATGTCAAAGCTTTTTGTCTTGCACTCATCAGGACACTTCACAAGAATATCAACATAAGGGGAAAACAACAATTTATACTGTAGGTGAAGAGAGTGCTGATTGGTTGGCAAGTGGATTCTAATTGGTAGAGGTGTCGCCATAGAGAATGCACCAGTGATAGTGACTGCTGAAAAGCGTCAACATGTCTCTTTTTTCAGCAATGCTCAAGTTCCATACTATCAACCGACTATAAAAAAAAGGAACTGTTAGGCCAGAGTCTAAATGGCTTCTGAAACCAACTTCTTGCTGGGGGGAATTAGGCAGTTACCTTACAGGGGAAATCCACTAGTACAGATTACTCTCAGTATTACAACTTCTTTATGATCCTTTGTCTGAACTGGAAGCTGTTCCAGATGAACTGCTTATAACGGAAGACCAGACGGAGTTGGAGGAAACGGCCCATATTTTCAGAAAAACAAAAAAAAACTGTAAAGTGGTTAATTGATGATTAAAAGAAAGAAGAGATGGTGTCATAAGACAAAAGCAGGCGCAGAGACAGAGGTTGACGTTTAGTCAAGATCAGGGCAGAAGCAGCAACAAGCAGAGATCGGCAGAGGTCTGTTTCATGTCCCCGGCATTCAGAAATGATTTGAGGAACAGTCTGTCTGGTAATATTGCTGATCGCACTAAGTTGTGTCCTGGTGACAAGTAATAAGGGAAATAGACAAGATTCAAAGAAACCTGAAATGATTAAAGAGATGAGCTATAAAATGGCATGAGAATAGGCTATAGGTTGGATCCACATTCAGTTGTAGAACTTCTGCAGGCATTCCTCAACCACTCACTGTAGCTTGGGCAGAAATCTAGGAGTGCTTTAGGCAGCTATTTAACATTGCGGCTTTGGGGTCCCCACTGGCTTTTGCCAGAATTACAGTGGAAAATGTGATGAACCCCCATGGAAATAAGGGGCATCAATGTACAACCAGAGACTAAGGAGGAAGGAGCCTCTTGAATTGTTCTTCCAAAAGGATTTGAACCCACTTTCCCCAATTACCGGGCTGTGCTTTATGTCAATTTATTTATTTTTGTCAATCATCTATGAATGAAAAGAAAAAAATATATACATACGGTAACTTTCACTAAAAGTATCCAGTTAATGTGAATCTATTATCAAACAAGTTAGTGGCCAGAATGCTATCTGAAATACAGTTGCCTTTAAATATTCTAATGCCGTATAGATTGCTGGAGAGGCTATGTTTCAAATATGGTGTGGAGCTTTGAAAATCTGTCTTTAATAGGAGACATACGCATTGGGCACAGCTCAGAGAAAATAGGCAAGGATGGTTTTGAGATTAATGGGTATGTTATGAAGAGCAACTCAGAGAGCCGAACTCCTCATCGGAATAGGAATGTGATCCGGCTCTTTAAGATGCTGAGAGGCAGAGGGTACTTAACGTAGACTGTCAACATAGCACTAGAGAAATCATAAGCCTTATTCAAGATTAGAGATTGAATGAGGTATAGGAAACAACAGTTAGAGAAAAATGAGAACTATTGTTTATATATAGTTACCTCATTAGTATAAAATATGGCACTTCTACAGATGTTAAATAACCAAGGCTGCTGGGGCGGGGTGGGGGGTACGGAAGGGGGATATAATGTATGTTTTCAAAGACTGAGAGGCATAGATGCAAGAAGCTCTTTGACCTTCACTGAAATTGCAGACTAATGGACACAGTATTTGAGCAAGGTTGGGGATCGGGAAGGTCCCATTCCCCTCAGTTATGGGTACATGGAACATACTTCCAGTTGATACTGTGCTGGATTCTAATTCAAGGTTGATCTGGATGAATATCTGATGGTATAAGAGATTGCAGACCGTAGGAAGGGGCTCAGATGGACTGATGAAAATCCCCACTGGACGCAATGGGCCTTGTGTTGCTGGGACTGGGAATTGTCAGGAGAGGAAAGGGGCTAATGATTGAATGGTGGGGATCGATAACTGTTTTGAAGTTCTGATCATTTCCAGCCCTCGTGCAAAACCTTTCCTCAGGAGACTTGAATAGATCAGTCAGTGATAGGGTGGATTGCATCTGACCCGTGGAGGAAGCCTTTGGATTGGGACTCAGTGGACTTTTGTCGTTCCATCTTTTTTATTTGTCGACAAGAGAAGGTAAGGTACAAGTTCAGGAGGACATGAGTTGCAGAGGCAACTCAAAAATCTGGACTGTGTTGTATGATGGAGAAACTAAGTTTAGGGCTAGGTTTTGTGCAGCTCAGAAGGTATGGGAATGAACTGAGAAACTAGGATAGAACAGTAAATACTGGAAGACACAAGAGCTGGGTTAAGGTTTTATGTCTGAAGATATGAGAGACTAGGTTGTGAGTTACATGTGATTAGGACATGGCCATGTTGGAGAACAGATGATCACAGCTAATAGGGGTAAAATGCATGAATGTGTGAGATCAGGATTGAGGATGTGGAGGAGCAATGAGGGGTCAGATAGGAAGTGCAATCAGAATGGGCGAAAGAGGGAAGAGAAGCTCAAATCAGGTCTAAATAAAGTTGAAATGGACCTCATGTTTGTGAAGACCTCTGCTTCAAGTCCGAGCAGAATGAAGGACTCATGCAGAAAAAAAAAACCTCCATTATACATGTAGCTTCCTAGAGGAGTTGCTGGTCTCCAAGGCAATCCCCCAATAAAAGCGTATGGAAACTAAAAGTAAGCAGAACAAAAATGACTATGTCCTCTGTAAAGTTCTGCCCTCCGTGTATATAATGGCCTGAAGGGAGCTTGAAAATCTAGTGAATTTTTCTTGTACAATTATAATGCAACCACCTTCATGGTCAAGAGCTTTTAAAATATCAGGCACCAGCTAGTTGAAGGGGGTCGGTGGTGGGGGGGGGCAATGGACCATTCACCAGAAACATACCCAGCCATGTTATTCATGCATTTTATTAACTTCATTAAGAACTGGTGGATCTCTTAAAAAAATTGCATTACTAATCCTCGCTGATGGATTACAGTAATCTTTTCAGTGGATCTGGATTTTACAATGGAAAGTGCATGGCCAAGGTAAAATATAAATGTAATACTCATGCACTCTGGAATGTTCAAATAGCTTAAGTGGCAAAATGGGGACATGCCTCAGGGGAACAGTGATATGGAGGATGTCAGTGGCGAACCTCACAGTTATAACTTGTAAATTTTCACAGCTTCATGTACAAAATTTGTTTCCTGTTCATACAGCGTGCTTATCGTTTTGAAAATAAATGAACTTTGGATTTATGTATAACGAAGATGGTTATGGGCACTTTATCACTTGTATCCTATGGTGGTCTCATGCCTTTCTCCCTATAGTACTCAAGGCAACGTCCGCATTTAAAATCCGGGAAAAATTATGGATGTTTCAAAGAAATGAACACCTTCCCATCCCAAGGCATCTATAATGTTGAATTCCAACCGCACGCACAATACTGTTGTTTGAAACTTTAAAACAAAAAGCATGTTCATTTACTGGAGTGAAAGCAGCATTTAAGGTGATTGAGGAACTTACACAAATACAAGTCACCTTACAAAATTAGATTTATGAACACCACAGAGTATAGGAGCCTCAAAAGACGTAATACCACTTTGGATCCAAACCTGCCCAATCCACCCATAATATTACAATCTAGCTTTGTAACTTACCCCCAAAAATGCTACAAATCTTGTAGTATGCTTAATGATGTTACTGCTTTGGACTATATTCAAATATAGTGTTGTTTTACAATGTTACAATATATTCAATAAGGTCACAGAGCTTTGTAATATAGTAACTTCTCCTATATTCATACCCTTGGTTCAATCTGAGAATCAACAGTATTACAGTTCAGAACAAAAACAGAAATACCTGGAAAAACTCAGCAGGTCGGGCAGCATCGGCGGTGAAGAGCAAAGTTGACGTCTCGAGTCCTCATGACCCTTCAACAGAACAAATTAGAAATAGGAAAGGGGTGAAATATAAGCTGATTTAATGAGGGGGGGGGGGGTGGTGAAGAAGGTTGGGGGGGTGGGGTTGTTGGGACAAGCAAGCAGTGATAGGAGGAGATAACCAAAAGATGTCACAGACAGAAGAACAAAGAGGTGTTGAAGGTGGTGATATTATCTAAAAGAATGTGCTAATTAAGATTGGAGAGCAGGACAAGCAAGGTAGCTCTAGTGGGGGTGGGGTGAAATAAACCATGGGTGGAATACATTTAAAAATAATGGAAATAGGTAGGAAAAGAAAAGTCTATATAAATTATTGGAAAAAACAAAAGGAAGGGGGAAGAAACAGAAAGGGGTGGGGATGGAGGAGGGAGTTCAAGATCTAAAGTTGTTGAATTCAATATTCAGTCCGGAAGGTGTAAAGTGCCTGGTTGGAAGATGAGGTGCTGTTCCTCCAGTTTGCGTTGAGTTTCACTGGAACAATGCAACAAGCCAAGGACAGACATGTGGGCAAGAGAGTAGTGTGCAGTGTTAAAATGGCAAGTGACAGGAAGGTCTGGGTCATGCTTGCGGACAGACCGAAGGTGTTCTGCAAAGCGGTCACCCAGTTTGCGTTTGGTCTCTCCAATATAGAGGAAACTGCATTGGGAGCAACGAATGCAGTAGACTAAGTTGGGGGAAATGCAAGTGAAATGCTGCTTCACTTGAAAGGAGTGTTTGGGCCCTTGGAAGATGAGGAGAGAGGAAGTGAAGGGGCAGGTGTTGCATCTTTTGCGTGGGTATGGGGAGGTGCCATAGGTGGGGGTTGAGGAGTAGGGGGTGATGGAGGAGTGGACCAGGGTGTCCCGGAGGGAGCGATCCCTACGGAATGCCGCCGGGGGGGTGAAGGGAAGATGTGTTTGGTGGTGGCATCATGCTGGAGTTGGCAGAAATGGCGGAGGATGATCCTTTGAATGCGGAGGCTGGTGGGGTGATAAGTGAGGACAAGGGGGACCCTATCATGTTTCTGGGAGGGAAGAGAAGGCGTGAGGGCGGATGTGCGGGAGATGGGCCTGACACGGTTGAGGGCCCTGTCAACCACCGTGGGTGGAAAACCTCGGTTAAGGAAGAAGGAGAACATGTCAGAGGAACTGTTTTTGAAGGTAGCATCATCAGAACAGATGCGACGGAGGCGAAGGAACTGAGAGAATGGGTTGGAGTCCTTACAGGAAGCAGGGTGTGAGGAGCTGTAGTCGAGGTAGCTGTGGGAGTCGGTAGGCTTGTAATGGATATTGGTGGACAGTCTATCACCAGAAATTGAGGCAGAGAGGTCAAGGAAGGGAAGGGAAGTGTCAGAGATGGACCATGTGAAAATGATGGAGGGGTGGAGATTGGAAGCAAAATTAATAAATTTTTCCAAGTCCTGACAAAAGCATGAAGCAGCACCGAAGTAATCATTGATGTACTGGAGAAAGAGTTGTGGGAGGGGGCCGGAATAGGACTGGAACAAGGAATGTTCCACATACCCCATAAAGAGACAGGCATAGCTGGAGCCCATGCGGGTACCCATAGCCACACCTTTTATTTGGAGGAAGTGAGAGGAGTTAAAGGAGAAATTATTCAGCGTGAGAACAAGTTCAGCCAGACGGAGGAGAGTACTGGTGGATGGGGATTGTTCGGGCCTCTGTCCGAGGAAGAAGCTAAGGGCCCTCAGACCATCCTGGTGGGGGATGGAGGTGTAGAGGGATTGGACATCCATGGTGAAGAGCAGGTGGTTGGGACCAGGGAATTGGAAATTGTTGATGTGACGTAAGGTGTCAGAAGAATCACGGATGTAGGTGGGAATGGACTGGGCAAGGGGAGACAGAAGAGAGTCAAGATAGCAAGAAATGAGTTCCGTGGGGCAGGAACAGGCTGACACGATCAGTCTGCCAGGACAGTCCTGTTTGTGGATTTTGGGGAGGAGCTAGAAGTGGGCCGTACCAGTTTGGGCGACTATCAGGTTGGAAGCTGTGGAAGGAAGATCTCCAAAGGAGATGAGGTCAGTAACAGTCCTAGAAACAATGGCTTGATGTTCAGTGGTGGGGTCACGGTCCAGGGAGAGGTAGGAGGAAGTGTCTGTGAGTTGACGCTCAGCCTCTGCGAGGTAGAGGTCAGTGCACCAGACAATAGCACCACCCTTGTCAGCGGGTTTGATGACAATGTTAGGGTTGGACCGGAGAGAACGGAGTGCAGTAATTTCAGAGAGAGACAGGTTAAAATGGGTGAGAGGAGCAGAGAAATTGAGACGACTAACGTCACGCCGACAGTTCTCAATGAAAAGATCAAGAGAAGGTAAGAATCCAGAGGGAGGGGTCCAGGTGGAGGGAGAATATTGGATGTGGGTAAAAGGATGTGTTGTTTTTAAATGTATTCCACCCATGGTTTATTTCACCCCACCCCCACTAGAGCTACCTTGCTTGTCCTGCTCTCCAATCTTAATCAGTACATTCTTTTAGATAATATCACCACCTTCAACACCTCTTTGTTCTTTTGTCTGTGACATCTTTTGGTCATCTCCTCCTATCACTGCTTGCTTGTCCCAACAACAACCCCCCCACCCCCAACCTTCTTCACCCCCCCTCCTTAAACCAGCTTATATTTCACCCCTTTCCTATTTCTACTTAGTTCTGTTGAAGGGTCATGAGGACTCGAAACTTCAACTTTGCTCTTCTCCGCCGATGCTGCCAGACCTGCTGAGTTTTTCCAGGTATTTCTGTTTTTGTTTTGGATTTCCAGCATCCGCAGTTTTTTGTTTTTATCTCAGTATTACAGTTCACACTGATTGCAGTTGCCAATCATCCATCACAATCAGTCATGACAGCCACAATAGTCCAGTAATTAGAAGCAGCTGTCAGACTGTTTATTGGTCAGGATTAAAGCAAACAGAGGACAAACAACTTGCCACCCATAATCCCCATGGTTTAGCTGTTTCCACCGTGTGGCATATCTCAGGGTCAGGAGGTAATGCTCGAGTTTTGTTCTAGTGGTTTCTGGGAAAAGGAATTTGAGTACATAGCTCTAGATGAGGAACTCAGCCTGGCACAGATACACTGGCCTGAAGGCCCTTCTTCTGTGGTCTAACTTCTACAGTATTATCTGGGCACCCAACATGTCTTGTGGTGCAGTAACAGAATCTGACCTGCCTGTTACCCTCCGCACAACATACTCCGACCTAGCTATACAGATTCTTGTACTACCTGTATTCTCAGGCACATTTCTACTTCCTGAAGGTGAGACGTACTGTAAATATGAGGGATACGAAGAGAATGCAAGACAAGCACCAGCAAGACTCTGGTTAAGGATTCTGATGTGCCATGCCTTAAGAGCATAAAATAATAGCATGTGTTAATCTAAACAGGAAATTATAAGGTTACAGTGATAATTGGACCACCAGGACATTATGGGAAAAGCTTTTGTGCCTTACAATAAAATGCAGTGTAAATGTCTGTATGATTTTTCAAATATCAGTGCTTTTTACTGTTATGAAACTCTCATCTAAGCCACAGTGCTCCTCAACTAGACATTGCTGTAATTAGTCTAATTACTGTCTACACTCTACCTTGAACCTCTGACTCCATGTTAAATTGTTGCCTTGGATTAGTTAAAAAGGTTTTGCAAGTGCATATAGCTTTTTTTTTACACCAGAATCTATACCTGTAGAGATTATTTTTGTGCTTGTTTTCATTTGCTACCTCTCTCAGTATTTGCTGGGAAAGAGAGAGAGAGAGAGAAACAGAGAGAAACGAAGTGTGTGTGTGTGTAAGAGTTTTATAAGCTCCAGGCTCCAATAACACTGCTAATCATCTGATTGGAGGGATCCCTGGCTGGAGGTAAAATGGTTGAAATTGTTTCTATAAACAAGTAAGTTCTCAAGGAAGATCAGACACTGGTTACTGGTATGGAACACTGGGCATTAGCACAGCCACTACAATCTGGACCCCTTTCAGTTCCTTTACATTATATTATTCTGCTTTGAGTTTCTGAAAAATAAATCATAAAACTGATCGCTGAATTTGGATAAAAACTACTTGAGTTCTTATTTTCAAACTATTTAAACATTAACCTTTTTAAAATCCAAGTAAACTCCAATTGAAAACTAGTTGGACATTAGAGTGAAAGCTGAAAGGTTTTATTGGCATCACAGCAACATGAAGCCAACAGTCTTACATTTATAAAGCATCTTTCCATAATCTCAGGACACCTGAAAGGCCTTCACAATTTCAAAAAGTACTTAGTTGACTGTAATGTAAGGAAACCTGGCAGTCAATCTGCACACAGCAATGTTCCACAAATAGCAGTGGGATAACCGACCAGATAATGACCAAGAAATAGAGGTTAACAAGGACAACCTGAAAACCACCTTGCTGTTCTTCAAATAGTCCCCTGGGATTTGTTAGGTCACCTGAGTGAAGAGGCAGGACCTCAAATTTGCTGAATGGGGGCATTAAAAAAAATACAAGGCAGACCTGTTGATGGTGTAAACTTCATTATGCCAGCTTGGCATCGCATGACAACAGAATGTGAGGATGCACAGCATGATCCCAGCACATGGGATCCTGATCCATGCTGAGCTCTCACAAAGTGTGGATAGTCCAAGTTGGTACTCCAGTGAAGTGCTGAAGGAACACTGCCCTGTCAGAGGTGCTATCTTTTGGATGAGATGTTAATAGCTCATGATAATTCACTTATTTACTCATTAAAATGGAACACATTACCTGAAATCACTGAATTTGATTTTTCCGATATTTAAAAATACATAGGGCAGAATTTTCTGCTTGTCCGGTGGGTGGGCCTGACCCAATCTCCGGCGGGCGGGGAGCCGATCCCCGACGGACAAGCGGGCCCTGCCGCCATTTTACATGGGCGGGCCAATTAAGGCGTGACATCCGCTGGGAAGCGCTATGCACTCCCTGTACGTGGGGGGGGGGGGAATTCCCCAAAGGCGAGAGTGCGCTCTTGTGCGCATGCGCACGATAGAGCGCACATCACCCTGAGGCTAAGTGCAGCCTCAGGGAGATTGCTGACAGTTCTAAAAACATTAAAAATAGAAAAAAAAACCCTTAACATGTCCCTCTCATGGGGCATGTTCATAATTTGCACTAAAACTTTATTTAACTTTTTAAATCCTTACATGAAACCTCATCCCGCCGGCAGGTCCTTCAATTGTTTTAATGATCGAGGCCATTAACAGGTCGGCGGGCCCACAGCTGATTTTGCTGCACTCCCACCTTCCTGAAGATTTAAATGGGGCAGGATGACTTTGGAGGGAAAATTCAGCCCATAATTTTGAAGAATCTGTTGTTTTAGCAAAGCTGGGGAGGGGAGTTATTCCAATAATTTTCTATTAAAATTAGTTAATTATCATCTTCCTACACTTCATTAACTTTGTTCATGTATATGCATATATACCACGTAACTTTGTGTATTTTCAAAATGTTTGTTTCACCACGTCCCCTCTATCCTCTGCATCTAGGATGTTCAATCCCACAAACATCACCTCATGTTGGCAGGGGAAGGAATCTGACTCCCAACCAGCATTCCCAGGTTGTACTTGTTCAATTCATATCGACTGTCAAAGTCAAAGGTCATTAAGTCAAGACTAGAATTAAACTGAAATGGGTTATTAAGTAAGAAATCAATTTGTTGCTAGAGCTACTGTTATATAGAATTAATTCTTCTTTAAAAATAATTTTGTTATGAATGGTGGACTTTGCAGGAATGTTATATTTTAAAATGTCTCCTTAGCTTAAGATAAAATTGATAATTCATGGTAAACACTCTGTTGGGAGATATGCCTATGTGATCTGGTAGCCATGGGGGAGAAATGAGAAACAGAAACCTACTGAAATTTCACACCTTGACACAGTGCACAGTGACTCTCAGGGAAAAAAAAAACAGCTGTTTTTGGAGGCACATGGAGAGGGACAAAGAAACTACTGCTTTGTGGGGAAACAAAGCAGCTACTGCTCTGAAGAGCAGAGAAGCGTTTTGTGATAACAACCCAAGCAGGATGCTCAAGAGCTTGTTATCTGTTCAAAAAGGGGGCAGACTGACAGGACTTTTGAAGATTTAAGGAACAAGGAGTGGCCAAAGTGGGCTTTGCTGGTGAAAGCCAGATCTGGAAGACTCTAGTTGAGTGGACTTTTGAAGGAGAATAAAGTTTTTATGTAGTGCGGTAGGGAGAAATTTGTCTGTTGGAGGGCCCAGAGTAGCTTTGGTCTTGTTCTTCTAATGCTACACACCTGCCAGAAGTACGGTACAGAACAAAAGGGGTTGTAAGATGTATCTCAATTGTGTGCATTAGTTAAGGTAAAAGTATCCTTTCTTTAAAGTTTGTTGTATTAATTTCCTGTTAAGTAATGTTTGACCTACGTTGATTTTAGTTTGTTTGTTGCAGTAAAAGTCTTAAAACATGAAATCTTGTCCTTTGGTAATTTCCTTTGGGTGCTGGGAAATGCATCTTTTAAAAAGTGAGCAGTCTCCATGGGGATCATAGAATGAGGCCAGTTGGGGTGATAATGGGTTAAACATGTCTCCCTTTTATCCAATGTGAATTTAGACCGTCAGAAAGTTTATCTTAATTTCTGACTGCAAATGCCTCGAATTGGAGAGAGCTTGGGTTGTGAGCTTTTAGTACGAACCTGGCACAAAATTTGGCAACCTCAGTATGACAGTAAAAACGGCTCCCAGGAGCTGAATTCAAATGTGAGGCACTCGTCCAAGGTTGGGGCACATTGCTGAGGCAGAGCAGAAGAAAGGAAGGGAAGGGGGAGGGGGACAACTGGGCAGTTCGAAATTGTACACGATTCACTCAAATGTTGAGGTTTTTTAACTAGATGGTCAAAAAAATTGGGGGGGGGGTAGTGGTTGGGGTGGGGGTTGGGAGGAGGAAGGGGGTGTGCAGGTAGGAGTTCTTTTTCCCCCCGATATAAAAATGAATTGTAATCAGAAACCAAGTAAAACCTTCAGAAATAAAAACTTTTCACCAACCAAATTTTATTTCCTTTTTTAAAAAAAAACAAAATGGCGTATAACAGCGTTAACCTGCACCTCTGTTAGCAATTCCATCTTCTTCCTTTTGTATGAATGGTCACATTTTGCATCTGCACGAGGCCAAGCATTAAAGACAGATGGAGCTCAAAAAAAATAAGCTGAATCATTCTGAAATTTCAACTATCTTACTTACACATAAACCGCCCCCCCCCACCCGCCCCCCCACAAACAGCAGTAATACAGTGAGATGGTGAGAGAGGCTAAACATAAAATAACCCAACATATCACCATATATGCAAAAATTATGTACATTATTCAGCTGTTGGCGCTCGGGCTGAGGAGATCCTTTGAAAGATTACCATTAAAAAGATGTTTCACTGTACATATGCTGTAAACAAAACAGATAACATCATAGACCCGCTGGTAAAGTACTGTTGTGTTTTTGAATTGTTGCATAAAGAAGCTGTTCAGCCAGTTCAAAATTTGCTTTCAGCTTCATCCCTGTGTGGCAAAGCAAAGAGCAACTGAGCTCCTCCCCCTCCTACCTTTGCAGTCATTCGATTAAACTCATTAAACTAGCCTACACTGTCTGAGTGATTAGCTTCCAGGAGTGTTTTGTCACATTGTTCAGTATTTTCGTCCAGCAGCTTAGAGGAGCAGTTTGAATCACACAAAAAAAGTTTACAAACGCTGAAAAATATCAAGAGTATTTTACGAGCAGCTTTGTTTTGCAAAAAGGCGCTGAAATGAGAAAAATAATCCTTGCGTAATTAGGTCCAGAAGGAAAGAAATAAAAGCTGTAGTATTAAAGCAACAGCATCTGAATGATGAATTCACATTGGATATAAAATGATTAATGACTTTGTTAACTATTATGTGATGTTAGAATGCGTTAAAAACCTCCCCTTAAAGTGGCCTGGGGGAAGGGAAGCATCAGATTCTATCACCGCTCAACCAAAGCAAAAGTGGGATTGACATCAGCCAACAATCAGATGCAGGGCATATACCACAATGTCTGCAGCTTTCCTACGATGCATTTTGCCTAAGGCAAGAGCTCAATTCATTCTGAGCTAGCCGTTCTTTGAGCTTTAATTTATTGGATCTCTCTCGTCCTGGCATTGCCCACTATAGATTGCCTTGGACTGCTGCTGCCTGATCCCAAGCTAATTGCTTATTCACAAACTATCTGCTATCTCGGAATATGTCACTGTGAAGCAGTTTCTGCTTTGCATCAACAACTTTGCAGGGTAACTTGAGATCTGGCTCCTGATTAGGGAGAAGCATGGATACAGGGCTCCTTGAAGGAGGCAGTCTCATGGCACATTCACACATCTGTTTCAGTCTTGCAGTTTCGGAACAGAGTCAAGATCTCCAGACCCAACCCTCAGCATCTGGCAGTTTCAGATCTGAACCGCTCATCACAGAGTAAGCAGAGTCTTTTGCAGTTCAGTTCTCAAGGTTCTGCAGCACCAAGAAAATACTAAACACCAAAAAAAAATCTTTCAAGAAAACAATGTAATGAAGTGACATCATAACCAAAGGAATCCCAAACACTCAGATCAGATTCTGGAGGTGCCTGTGTGAATGGGGTCTCGAGGCTAAAGTGAGACCACAGAGTGACTTACTCCAAGTCCCGTGGTTGGAGTGCGAATGTAACCTCTTACTAGTTGTATTTGACAGTGCAACATCAGAGCAGTGTTGATCTAAAAAGTGACGGGGGGTGCTATTGAATATCATGAGCACTTCCTAAAACTTACTTGTGATTTGATTTAAATAATTTAGTGTGCGAACCTCCCCACCTGATGAGTTTAGAATGTAACATCTGGGAGGGATGTTCTCTGAATGCTCGGAGCCTGGCCGCAAACTCATGGTTCAGCAGGAGGATTGCACTCAGAGAAAGGTACACAAGATGACTGAATCCACGGCAGCACCTATCAATCTCAGATTGGTCTCTATAGTATAACTGCATCCTCAGGATCTGAGCACTGGAATTGCGGCCCTCTTTTGCCAATCCGTTTGTGGAAGTTTCTAGCTGTCCCTGTCTTGGTTTGTATTCAACGTGCTGTTTCTCTTTAATCATCCCGTACTGATACCCTTCTGATCCTGTAAAGCTGTCTCTGATGATGAGTCGCTGATGACTTCACTTGTTCATCTGTGCCATTTCTCCCACAATGAGTGTTCTCATCAAAGTCAGTTCCAAGCCACTGCTGATTTTGAAGGTCCTTGTCCCATGGCTTCTCACTATTTTGTTCTACACTGACTCCTGTGGTCCCTCAATTGATACCTTCATCTTGTGGCTTCTTACTGTTGGATGGAATGATCTCATCATTCCGTCTCATGGATGGCAACGAGCTTTCCATTCTTTGCCACTTTGCAGCCTTTCATTGGTCATCTTGTTCTTGACTTTTATCTTCATGTTGATGACCTCATGCAGATTAACTTTACAGTTGACTACAAATCCAATGTGCCAGGTGCACAACTTTTAGCAAGGATGTCAAGGCCATGGATAAGATGCAGCAGAGATTTATTAAGATGACCACAAGCACGAGAGGCTCCAAGTATGATGAGAGACTGAAGAAACTGGGGCTCTTTTCAATGGAGCGAAGAAGTAAAGAGACTAATAGTGGCGTCCAAAATTGAGGGTTGCAGGTAAATTGAGAAAAACTATTGCACAGTTGGAGAGAGAATATCTGCAGGACATAAATTTTAAATTACCACCAAAGGGAAGGTTTGGAGAAAAAATACAATTTCTCTTAACACGCAGAGGGTTATTAGGCTATGGAATGCTCTACCAGAAACAGCGATGAAACTAGAATCTAGAACAGCCTTTTTGAATAATTATCCAATTATTTTCAAAGAACTGGTGCAAGGATGGAAGGGGCTATGGGACTCGATGATTTGGTTCTAACAGTTCTCCAGATATGGTTGCTCTTGACCCATAGTTTATTACCTATAGTTTTGCTCCTATTCCTTGAGTTGTTTTTGTATTTTGCCAACATTTTGGAAATGGTACCAGAATGTGTTAGGTTGCTGGCGCTATGAAATTCATCCCATTTACCTTGTGCAGTTAGGTTCCAGTGACAATACTAAAACTGCAATCTATGCATGACTGATCTTACGTGCATGCAGTTACTTGCAAGTTGCATTTGTTCAACAGCAGAATTCACTGATGACTCTTCCCCTATTTCTTGCTGCTGGTCTCATGTAGATTTCTGTTGATCCAGAACTCCTCAGGAGTGATTATTGATTTGCTGATCACTCTCATTCTGTAATTTTCCTTACACAAGGCTCTGAGCTGCAGGGTTTCTGATGATCAATCTTGCTCCTTAATTAGTCATTACTACCAGCAACAAACAACAGGGGCAATCCACACTCAGTGTGGAAGATAATGATAAGAAATTAAAGGTTGCGAGAAAAGACAATTAGCAATAACAACACAGGTATGTAGGACACATGCAACTAGAGTGGGATGATTTCAGGAAGCAACAGAATGAAAAGATAAAGCTCACATTAGTGAAGCACCACATACAAGAAACCATGGATACAGAGCCAACAATTTGAGATTGGCAGCAGAAAACTGAAAGGATAGTGTGCACTAGGCATGAGCGTAGCAGAATTGCACAAACACCCAGAAAAATTTGCATGGGAAAATAGCTTAAAATGATCTGAATTTCAAACATTGGGAAAAACCCAGGAGACACATGCTGGAGGAGAACAGACTGTTCTGTTCCTTGGTGTCACTTCTAGTATCGGGAACACTGCAGTTTTTAGAAATATGACTTTTTTATGCATTCTTAAGTTCACAAATAACAGATTCTGATTCATTTCAGTACCAATTACTAATGAAAGTACAAATATAATCTGCACAGTCTTGGTCCATTTATGAAAGTACAAAGTACCAGCTTAAGCTTTTGGATTTTGGGAACTCTATTTGGTTTCTGCCCTCATTCACCAAACCCATCACTGTGTTTCATGCATCAAGAAAATCTAAATGCTTTTAAGGAATTTTTTTCCATCACTTGTCCCCATCCCTCAAAATAACACTTAACCATGAACTAAACCATGTATACCACACTTTTAATGATGTAGTGATGTCTGAAGTGCAAAATGTATTCATTCAGATTTGATGGTCAAAAGATGTCTTTTCTTTAGTACGGTTGTTCTAAATAACAATCGCTCAACTTTCATTAACATGCTTTGGTGCTTCTCAAAACTAGTGTTGTCATGCTATTGGGTGTGGTGCTGCTTCATTAACTGGATGTTTTTGTATGATTGGGAAATTAAATGCAACTACATGCAGTGGCCAGCAAATCAGAAATCAAGACCTGGGTTCTAGAATAGTGCCAGTGAGTTGTGTGTTGCTGGTAAAGAATATAAACCAGGTCATACTCATGCCACCGGTAATATGCAGCCAACATCAAGTAAGTGCAACCCTTCCTAATGTTCCTTATTACAATGTTTCCCTTCGTAGTCCTCTTCCTCGTGCTTGTTTGTAAGTAAAGCTGAACATTCCTAAATCCAAAAACGCACAACTGTACATGATTTACCACCTCCTTGTGCTAGTCAGTTATCTCCCTAAAAGCATGTTCAACTGGGAGTAGAACAGGGAGTTGTTAATTTATCCAACAGTTGGCCTTCTATAAATTGGGACGCTACATGATGTCAAACTTTCTGATCAAAAGGGGTGGAGTGTTATCTCATAACTATAGAGGGGTGTGAATGAAGATTGAAAGGTTGCCTTTCAGGTTCAGACTCCTTTTGAGAGCAGCACTGTACCATACTAATTAGTCCCACTTCCCCAGTATGGTTACTGCATCCTGGTCCTTTATAACTGCTAGAAAAATAGAGCCACATTCATTGGTATCAATTGTGATTTTAAGTTGAGGGTCTGTGTGCTCTTAGTTAACATAGCTCTACCACAGTGAACCAGCCAACATTTAGGTATACCCACCCTGAGGCATTATCCTTACCTACAGCAGACAACAAAGACATCCTCTGTGATCTGGAAGCCAAAAACAGTGTTTTTGATGATAGCTACTCCCTTCCCCCAATCCACCCCTCCCCCTTCAAAAATAGTTTTATATTTGCCTACATTTCAAACGTTCCACTTTGTTGAGCCAACTGGTTGAAAAGAAAAAGGGAAAGGGGAGTCCTCAGAGAATTGGCTCTGCCCGTTTGTTCAGCTGCAAATGTCCATTCACCCTGGTCAGTATCACTTGGCAGTAAGTTGAGCTGTAGCAGGTCAGTCTGAACCATGTAAGAATGTGCGGACGGGAATAATACAATGCTGCTTTAACCCTTTACAGTGCAGGGCTTTTTTACCTATCCAAATAGAATTCCTGATGACTATTTGCATCTTCCATCTTCTCACTTTAGCAAGAGTTATCGCATACACTCATGTAAAAGTTGACCCCATGATTTTTGACTTAAAGAAACCTAATTTTTCACATACCTCTTACAAAAGTTCCCCACAGTTTTTCAAGGGCTAAGGCCCAAAAGTTTCAAAACCAAAGTATAATCCTGGAGATGCAATGTATATAATTTGTAATATTAGAAAATAAATAAATATTAGATAATTAATATGAATTCTTTAGCGTTGTTGGTTTTTACTTTGTTCCATTGCAACAGTCACTTTTGGATTTCACTCGAGCCCAAATCAAGCACATATATCAACCCCTCAGAAACATTACCTGTATTAAAATCGACCCCATGGCTTTTGGCCTAAGAAATTAGTCTCAAAAATTCCACTTTTGCATGAGTATATACAATAATAACCAAAACGAAAAAGTGGATCGATGGATAATTCGAAGTGAAGGGAAAGGACCCATCTCACTAGGGAAAGCCAGATTCATGTTGCTTTTGCAACTTGTGTGTCCTATTTCTAACAGATTTCTCATTCGTAGAAAGGCAGGATAAACAAAACGTTACTAGTCTTTTAAGTCGGTGTCACTCAAGGAGTGGGTCCAACAAACAGATTGTGTATAAAATTCAGCGATGTGCTGAGCTCAATCTGTTTTGTTTTCCCGGATATGAAGAAGGATGGTTGTCAAAGAATTTTTTTTTTCTCTCTCTACAAACCTCCTGTCAACATTTTTAGAAAATATATCTTTTGGTCGTGGACCTGTACCCAGCAGGTTGCGAGCTTTTAGGCTGATCACCTTCAAGTCAACAAGTAGCTGGGAGAGCCTAGTCACAAAGGCAGTGTAGAGGTGAACATATATCAGACTGCTATAACCTGTATCATCAATGCCATCACACATTGTCTTTTTCCTCAACTAGTAAATACGGAACAATGGCTTGATGCTAAATCTACCTCGGTTTGCTAGGCACGAGCGATAAAAAGAAAAATACATTGGCTGGAAAAAATTCTATAAACAAAACACAGGCTCGAGCAGCCTTTAAAAATATATATATATAAAAAAAGAGATAAATTTAACAATGAATCACCAATAGCCAGTTAAGTTGCATTTTCTTTGCATTCACTCAATGCAGTAGTAAGTCACATTAACGTTCTTCGTTTCTTGTGCATATGAGCACCAGTCAACACATTTTATAGAAATTCATACAATGTAGTGGAGCCTGGATCAAACTCATTCCAAATGCAAATATAAATTTGCAGATAGGGTGAGGGGGCAGGAGGGGGGGCAGATTCCATTTCACCATACCTGTTGGGGGAACCAGACAAGCTGCAACCCCATTTTACTCCTCTAACTTGCCTGCACCCATCAAACCTTTGATGAGGGCAGAGGGATGAGTTATTGACGATGCAAAGGCAGTGTTCATCTGCAGTGTGAAACTGTGTGACAAGGAGCAGTTGGCTGGACTGTCAAATCTTCCACAATGTCTTCAGAAGGTGTCCTGAATTACTGTTTTCTGATCAGTGCAGACCTTGGTAGAGGTAAACTGAGACGAAGATCAGATTTGCAGTCAAACTTAATCCCAGAAGACTTGTCCACAGGATGTTTTCACAAAATCCTTTGATAGAGATTTTGATACAAAATAGAATATATGTAAATAGAGTGAACGAGCAAAGCAAAATATTCACAATTACAGCTAACTAGTGTCGATGAATCAAGAAAATATACACCTTTTAAACTAGATGATTTAGTGTAATACATAAAAAATACAATTTTCTGTCAATTAGACCAGTTTTGTTTATTTTTAACTGCTTGGATGCACCAAGTCCTGAGGTGAGCCCTTAAATTGCTCAAGTACATATAGCTAGTGAATTGATGCGAATACAGAGCTAAGCCCAATGAAGCTGACATGAAAAGCAGGATTTTTCAACCCTTGCGAAAGATCACCTAAGGCTTACTCTTCCATTTTCAAGATCTTTTCTTCACTTGTTTTAAGATGTATGCTTTAGGTTAAAAATGAAGCCATTTTACTTTAAACGTACCACAGTATTGAGAACATTTTAAATCAATGAAACATTTTCCTTTTCAGAATTCTTGTGTTATGGGAAAATGTAATTCCATCCACCAGCAAATTTGGCTGTCTACAATTTTGCTCATTTAATGAGGGGACATTTTGTGATTAAAAACTTGCTAAATGCTGACTGTGCTGACCTCTTTTGATTGGAATCAACTTCTAGCATCTAAAAATACTGGCAGATTTGAAAATCTCATTGAAACTGCGCAGGCAAACTATGGGTTACCCTGACTATCCCAAACAGAAGGCTACAAAGAAAAACTTTAGTGACAGGGAAATCACAGAAAGTAACCACCCTAGCAAAACGCAAACTACAGTGACAAGTTCAGCTCCAGAGTCCAATCTCGGCTATTTAAGCACTTTCACCAAGTTAACCTTTACTTGCTCCAGTTATAACGGGTTTCAATTGAAGGCCTATGTTATCCTGCAGGGCAGAAGCAGTGAACAACCCAGAGCACTTGCATATCCATCAAACGGTCAAATTAAACACCTGGGTGTCTCGCATGAATCTTTTTGAGACACAGAGAGATTACACAGTTACAAAGCTTCTAATGTGCCGTGCTCCCTGTCAAGGTCAATGGTTGAATTTGCTTAACTGTTGAATTAACCCTTCTGTGAGCAGTCTTCAAACATTTTCAACTTAAAGGAACACTGTCTGCCAAAACAGTTTATTTGATTAGCATTGGGGAGGTCAACTGTGGCTTAATCCTTTCTTTAAAGAAACCATATGCTAAAGGGAAATACTCTCATGTATGCTGCAACAGCGCTACATGAGTACAAACCCACTAATAACCTACTTTGGATTGTCACAATGTCTCTCAAAGCAGGGCAGCTTTTATCTAAAAACAGCTCTCAGTGAGTTAATAATGCTGATTTAAAGTGAATAGAACATTGACAATAAAACCCTTTTTATGGATGTGAAACAGAAGTGAAATAAATGTCAAAACTTAGCTACTTCAATGCAGAACGTTCTGATAGCTGCTTGTACCTTTCCTTTATGCAACTGGATGAATGAAGGAAACCTTCAAAGAAAAATTCATTTTCTACCATTTACCAGGAACCTTAGGATGGACCCACTCCCACTTAAAATGTATGAAGATCAAAAATAATTGCTTGTTGAGAAAGAGAACTGCATTATTCAAATTGATTCTGAAGTTTCAGGAGGTGAACTAATGTTTATAAAGGTACAGGACCTCAAATCTGGCTATCCAAAAACTGACAGTGTCCAAAAACTGGACATGCGACCCCTGGTCCCACCCGACCCAGCTTGGGAAGGTTGCGGGGGGTTGCACGTCTCTGCACAGGTCTATCTTGAGTGTTTCTCAAGTGCTCCAGTGACCTCAAGTGAACACAACTTTTAAGTTGTCGCCTTATCAAAGCACCATCCAGCTTCAGTGTGGCTGCCTTATATTTATACTGGATTGCTGTCAATCTTTATTTAATTACGCCACAGGTACCGTGAAATGCCTTGGAGCTTTTCTCCGAAAACCGGCAAGATCTGAAATCTGGCACGGACTCAGTTCCGAGGTTGCCGGTCTTGCAGACACTCTACCTGTAATACGTTCAGTGATCACTACAGTTAGATTTGACATCTGATCTCCATTTGAGAAGAGGGGCGTGGACATTTCTAGCACTTCGGCACCAGTTTTGCTGACAGGATCTATTTTTACCGCAAGGATGAGATTACCCTTTTCCTATACTCTGCGTCTCTCCTGCAGTCAAGAACTTTGCACACATCGAAATGAATCTGCCTTGTCAAATCCTTCACAGTCTCACCCTAAACTATCCTTGCAACTCCTCCAGTCTTATGTCCCCTCCCACAACCTCAGGCCTTTCTATGTATCCCACCTCCGTTCGCCAACCCCAACCATCACTGGCAGCAGATCTTTATGTTTCCTGGGCCCTACTGTCTGGAACTGTCCCCATAAGCCCTCCACCCATCTTAAAAACCTTCCCAAAATCCGTCTTTTTAAATCGAGCATTCGGGCACCTCTCCTCGCCTCCCCAACATGGCTCAATGTCCGTTTCTATATCACTTTTATTTGTTTTCTACCCCTAGTGTAGTATGGCGACAATTTCCTACATTATAGCTGATATATAAATGCAAATTGTTGTAGAAGTCATTTGTACTTCAAAATATTGACAATGACAATTAAAGGGTCACTAACTTCTCAGGACCTCAAGTTTGGTTAACCAGACCCAAATAATCACTTGCTTCTGACCTGAAATGTAAAGCTATTGACCAATCCATCGATAAGTGTATATCCGATTGTCTTAGTGGGAAAACATGAATGATTTTGTTTAAAAAAAACTGAAGCAGAACACATACACCTCAGTTTGTGCTCTGCTATGCGAGGTAAACCGGCGCGCAGATTAGCACTCACCACCTAATTTAAAGAATCTTTGCATCACTATCTTTCTAAGCCAACAAGAAAGCTACAGATCATCACTCAGCACTGAGCAAAGCATCCCCTTATGATCTGACAACATTTGATGAAATGAATCACCAAGTGAGGCCACATTTCTGAGAACATCATTATCAATAATTCATTGCAAGAAAAAAATTAATGCCATGCTGTTCCACTATTAGTTTACTTGAGCTGTGTTTTCACCTTAGCACCTTTCGCTTTTGAAACTACAAAAAGTAATTTTCAGCCAGATTACGCTTTGACATGAAGGAGTAGAATGCATTCCGAGGTTTAGCTTGCAGCGGGGACATTCCTATGTTATGTTTCGCTTTTCGTGTTTTAACAATTGATTGCAAGAGTCAATACGTAAATTGAATCTGAGCCCGTCTCAATTGTTAACACTTCCAGCTCTGAATCACAAGGTTGTGGATCCAATGAGAAAATTAATCTAGATGTGACACTTAAATGCAGTGCTGACTTACTGCTACACCGGTAGACAAATTGTCTTTTGGATGAGATGTTAAACCAAAGCCCTATCTGCCATTCTCAAGTAGATGTAAAGGAACCCAACACACTATTTCAATTCCCACTGTCCTCGCCAACATTTCTCCCTCAACCAACACAGAGATTATTGAGTTATTCCTTCAATTGCTGTTTGTTGTATGCAAAGTGACTGCAGTGTTACAAAAGCAACAGAGAGACCAAAATTCCATCAGACATTCTGAAGATGTGAAATCTGCTATTGTTAGAAAGTAGAGAGAGATAGTTTAAGTAAGTTATATTTGTTTTTGTGGGTGTTAGGAAAGAGTTTTAGCTTTAAAGTTTAAGTCTGGTTTGTATTTCTGTGTTTGTGTGGTTAAGAAAAGGTCAAGGTGAGTTTTAGTTTCACTTTAAAAGGTGAAACCTGGGATCTAGTTTCATTTTGAGTGGAGGCAGCAGATCTAAAGCTGAAGGTAAACCTGCATTTCTAATGAGATTTTTATGACTCTTGAAGAGAACTTAAAGCAAACACAAGAGTAGAAGAAAGCTGTGCTGTTGCCTAGTGACAGGGGTCCAGAGAAGGAGACCCACTCCCCCCCCCCCCCCCCCCCCACACACACACACACACACACACACACACACACAAAAAACAGCAGTTTGAGGGGAGTTGAAAGAAGGTGCCAGGACAAGCAGGACATGCAAAGGACATATAACAGGTTTCAAACTAAGGATGAAAGTCTCAAAAGCCAGGGGAGTGGAACAGGAAAAAGTCCCAAGAAGATCTTCTGGACAAAGGAAGGACAGGAACTTGGAAAAGATTCTGTTAAGTGTGAGGAGCAGGGGAAGGTTTCAAGCTTCAAGCTTAAAGAAAGAAAAGCTGCAGGATGCAGATTTAAAGCAAGAGGCCAGAAGGTCCAAAGAGACAGCTGAAGGTCTGTAACTCTGCTATGGGCATGTGAAGCAGGTCTACTGTTGACAGCTGAGTTGGTGAGAGAGAGTGCGTGCTTGACTGCATGTGGTGACTCAGGGGAGAGGACATTGGAAGGAGAGTTCAAAACCCTGGAGGTGGACCCTTGCGGAAGGCGTCTGAGAGAAAGCTTCGGTTGGGAGATTATTCCAAAGCGAGTCCTTGGAGAGTGGAGATTGGAAACCCTTGTGTGAAATACAGAGTTCAGTGAGACTGGTTGGTTCACGGTTTGACAAGCAGCCGTGGGGGACTTGAGGAGAGATCCTTAGTATTTGTTTGGGGTAGCATCTGTCACTTGGTTTCAGAGTGTGGTGCGCCTGACCACAGGTAGCCAATTGGTTTACATGAACTGTGTATTTACTGTGAACATTAAAGTATAAGATAGTTTTTGTAACTTGTGTTATCCATACAAATCTGTATATATCTGTAAGAGCATAATTGTGGGTGAAGGAGTATTGTAATATAGCCTATCTTTTCTTGTTAAATAAACGTTTTATTCTTTTGTAAAAGTTCATCAGCTGACTCCTGTGACTCTGTTCAGTAGCTTCTCACCACGTATCTAAACAAAAAATAAAAGTTAGGATCTATCAAGCTGGGTTCCATTCTGGCATCAGGCTTGCCAGTAGTAACCTTAGCTGGGGATTGTAACACTACGTAAATGCAAGTTCCCTTTTTCCTTATATAGATCTTTATGGGTTAGTACAATCAATCTCTGGTTCAAAGTTATAAGTGCTCTCTGCAGCCCAATAAGGTTGATAGACCACTTTTATGCTGAACAGTAAACCACAGAACATGGGCCAGAGAACTTACAAACTTACAAACTAGTTTTAAGCTGGTTTGGGATGACATGGATTCAAGGCTGAAATGAAAGAGGGACCTTTAACTTTTTTAGAGTTTGGCACATGTGTCATTTTTAAAATAGAAAGTGAGCAGTTTCCCCTGTCATCTCCATCTTTCCCCGGTTTTAAGTTTGCCTTATTCTACCCTTTCTCCTGAGTGTTGACTTTTGTGAGGCTGAGTTACATGTGTACTGGAAGTGTTTTAGTGTTGTCTTCCCCCACCACCACCCCAACAAGAACTCGGTCTTAATGTGAAAACCAAGATACTTAGCGTCAGCTTATTTTTCAACAATATGTGGCATGGAAGCAGATCCTTGCTTGTCATCACTTGACATCCGTGTGCACTCACTTGTCAACAGGGGTCAATGGATAGTGATGGAGGGGCTAGTTTAGTCACTTCCTTCACTCAAGGAAGGTGAGCTCAACTGCAGCAGCTCGAGTGCTATCCCTATTGAGTATCGGCTGTAAAGTTGGGGAATTGAATCTGCACCCTTCTGCTCTTTCAGGCTTGTCACTACAACGGGCAGTGACTATATTCACTGGTTTACTTGGGTAGCCTTTACCCCCCACTTAGATTTTGATGGCAGCTCTTCATCCCTGAAGATGCTGCCTCAATTGAAAAAAAAAAGATTGGATTGAAGACAAATGTCAACTGAAAGTGCATTTTATCAAGCAGAAAGAGTTGGTACCTGTGGAGAAACAATACTCGTTTTCATGAGAAATGTAGTGGACAAAAATAGTGGCTTTAAAATATCATTCCCAGCAACACAATTAATTTACCCTGCTGGATAACATCCATATAAGCAGTACATTGGAGGAATATTCACATTTACTCTGAAGGCTTATAGGTCATAAAGTACTGATGCAACATTGAAGACATTTGAGACAAGCTTCTCACATCACTAGAAAAATGTAGGGGTTGCCAACTCTCCAGGATCGTTCTGGAATCTGCAGGATTTAAAAAAAATTTCTTTTATTCTTTCTCTGGATGGGAGTGACGCTGGCTGGGCCAGCATTTATTGCCCATCCCTAATTGCCCTGGAGAAGGTGGCGGTGAGCTGCCTTCTTGAACCGCTGCAGTCCATGTGGTGTGGGTACACCCGCACAGTGCTTTCTCTAGCGATCTGATACAATTCAGTGGCTTGCTCGGCCACTTTGGAGGGCAGTTAAGGATTAACCAAGTTGCTGCTGACCTAGAGTCGCATGTAGGCCAGACCAGGTAATGATGGTAGATTTCCTTTCCTAAAGGACATTAGTGGGCCAGATGAGGTTTTATAGTAATCTGGTAGTTTCCTGACCATTATTAATGAGAATAACATTTTATTCATGATTTTATTAACTGAATTTAAATTCCTCCAGCTGCTGTGGTGGGATACGAACTCATGTCTCCGGAGCATTACCCTGGGCCTCTGCATTACTAGTCCAGTGACCTTACCACATGCTAGGACGTCCTTAAAGGTTAATCTTCCACACACTGCTACAAACAAGCAGGGAGAAAAATCATAGGGTCATAATATTTTTTCCATTGAACGCTTTCACTTATTAGACTTCAAAATGTTGGAGGTTGGGAAAAAAGGTTGATTGAGTGACCCAGGCAACTGGAGTTGGGAGGTCGCAGAATGAAACCTCCAGGGATATGGCTAAGCTGAACTTGGGGCACCCAGAAACAGATCACATTGGAATGACCTTGTCACAGAGGCATTGCTCGTATGCAATACAAAGGACGCTTTGGCTCATTATACCTGCCAACAAATGATTTGGAGCAGAGTTTGCACTCTTGCGATTACTGCACGCAGCGCAGGTTGCACTGTTACTTAGCGCAAAAGCTTCCACAGGCAATGAAAACACTGGCTCATGGGTGATCAGTCAGGTTAGTAACAGATCACTCAGTATGGTCACGTCGTCATCATTATTCTGGCACGTGCCTCTACAATTATCCCAAAACACGTTCGGAGGTTAAATAAAAAATTGCCAGCTCACGAGCTGGAGCTCAAGAAGACCAGACCGTTAATTTTGCACCAGCTTCAATGTCCATCCAGCAACAAAAGCACTGCATGCATGAAATATATATGATGTTAATGATGTCTTTCTCCAAAATATTGATATTCTATTGGACTGGCTCTCCCAGATAGCGATAGGGGTTTCTTTACTAGCATTTTGTTTATTAAATCCTAGTGCAGGAATGATTAGTGCTTCCATAACATATTTTTTTTATAAATCTCCTCAGACGACACAATTAGGATGACAGCTATCCCTGGTTCCCCTTCGAGCTGAGGATCTGTTATGTCCACAAGTCTTGACCCCTTACTGCTCGTCGCTTTTAGAAAACACAAAGCATCATCCTTTCGGGCAGGTGCTTCCTAATCCAGCCACGAGCAGTGTTCAGGTCAAAAAGTCACATGCCAGTGGGCAGGGAGCTCAGTCTCTTTAGCCCTGGGTTGGGGTGGGGGTGGGGGGTGGAATTCCAGGTTTTCAACCGTTTACGAAAGGGACCGTCCGTCCAAAGCCAAAACCTGTCAGTACAGTAGTGACGCCCCCACCACCCACAACTTTAGCAGAAACTGCTTGGCAAGGACCAGAAGAAAACCAACAACTGCAAAAGCCATTTGGTGGCCATGATGATAAGGCAACAACGTTAAACCTCAAAATACATGAATGAAATGCTATGGAATATAGACCACAGAAAGGTTTCAAACAGATCACATCACCACAATGAAGAATCTTGCCCGAAGCGTCTGACTGACTGTCTGTGCCAAACAGGAGACAGGTTTTTTTAAGCTATATTTTTGTTTGAAATGTTTAATATCTGTATTATCTCAAGTTTTGCATACTAATTAGATAGGAAACAGACATCATTAAATTCCAAACGTAACCTTTTTTAGTATTGTGCCCACTTTTAGTAGCTTCCTAAATAAGGAGAAAAAAAAATCAGAGCATTACTTAAATGGAGAACGGCTGCAGAATTTTGAGGTGCGGAGGGATCAAGGTGTTCTTGTGCATGAGTCACAAAAAGTTAGTATGCAGGTACAGCATGTAATCAAGGAGGCTAATGGAATGCTATCCTTTATTACAAAAGAAATTGAACATAAAAGTAAGGATGTTGTGCTTCAATTATACAGGGCATTGGTGAGACCACTGAGTGGAATATTGAGCACAGTTTTGGTCTCCTTATTTAAGGAAGGATTGGAGACGGTTCAGAGGAGGTTTACTAGATTGATACCTGGAATGAATGGGTTGTCTTATGAGGAAAGGTTAGCCAGACTGGGCTTGTTTCCACTGGAGTTTAGAAGAGTGGGGGATGATTTGATTGAAGTATAAAAGATCCTTAATGGTCTTGACAAGGTGGATGTAGAAAGGATGTTTCCTCTTGTGGGTGAGTCCAGAACAAGGGGACACGGCTTTAGAATTAGGAGTTTCCCTTTTAGGTCAGAGATGAGGATAAATTTTTTCTGAGGGTCGTGTGACTTTGGAATTCTTTGCCTCAGAAGGCAGTGGAGGTGGGGTCATTGAATATTTTTAAGGTGGAGGGAGCTAGATTCTTGTTAGGCAAGGGAATCAAAGGTTATTGGGGTAGGGGGGAATGTGGAATTCGAAACACAAACAGATCAGTGATCTTATTAAAAGGCAGAGGAGGCTTGAGGGGCCGAATAGTCTACCTCGGCTCCTGTTTTGTATGTAAATCTAAAACCAATTAAAAAATCCAATGTGAAATAATTCCACCTGTTCTCTTGAAAGCACCAATTAATTTAGAGATACAGTTCCAAAGGTGTCGATAGCTCTCCCCATTGCCCATTCTTCATCAGTGTTCCAGCAGGCTACTCCACTATGGAAGACATCAAAGTCAAACCTGGCTTCCACACCGCTGCACTTTCCAGTTGGTGAGAGGTAGTCACTATGTCTGGAGCGAGAACACCAGCTGATTTCCTCCTCTTCCTAACCCAGCAAAAATGACAGCCATTGGAATGCATCATTCTAACTCAGCAAAAGGGAACCAGGGATCTTTAATAAGGAATAAGAAATAAGAGGAGTTGGCCATACCATGGTGCTTTTCTCTGCCATCCAGTAAAATCATGGTTGATGTACTACCTCAGCTGTACTTTTCCAATCTATCTCTCTATTCCCTCAATGAAAGATCGATCACTCTCAGTTTTTTTTTAAATTCTTTCATGAGATGTGGACGTTACTGGCAAGACCAGCACTTTTGTCATTTCAGAGGGCAGTTAAGAGTCAACCACATTGCTGTGGGGTCTGGAGTCACATGTAGGCCAGACCGGGTAAGGATGGCAGATTTCCTTTCCTACAGGACATTATTGAACCAGATGGGTTTTTAATGACCATCGACAATAGTTTCATGGTCACCGTTACTGAGAAACTCTGCCAGGCTGTACAGCCAACTCCCCATTTCTATTTCAGGTTCATTCATTAATTGAATTAAAATTCTACCAGTGACCCTGGTGGGATTTGAACCCATGGTCTGAATTTCATGCTCACCCGCCGGTGGATTTGTAGGCTGGTGGCGGGGGTGGTGAGTGAGCATGAAACATTATGAATGGCTTGGTTGAAGGCTCCCCAACCCGCCCGCACCCCCCCCACCCCCCACTTCCCTCGACCTCTCAGCAATTTTACACTGGAGCGGGCGAGATCTTGGACGGGTCCTTTGCCCCAGTGGAAGCCCCTAGATGGCCAATTAGTGACACTTGAGGGCCCTTTCCCGCCCAGCCTCAACTTTTAGGCTAGCAGGAGGATTTCCCAGGTACGGGGAATCGGGTTTAGGCCTCGGGTGGGATGTCGGTGGGGTGGAGTGGGGAAGCCTTCAACCAGAGGCCCCTTTTAACCTTGCACCCCCCCCCCCCCCACCCCCTTATGGTCTGGTGGCCGCTGGACCTCCCTCCTGCCCCACCCCAGCCTTTTCCCCAGCACCCCAATCCGGCACCGTCCACATCCCTCACCCAAGTCTCCCCTACCCTCCCTGACTCGAGACCCCAAACCTTACCTGGTCCAGCGCTCCCGGGACTTCGGCTCTGGGGGGGTCTGCGTGAAACCCCACTTCTGTCCAATGAAGCTTCTGGCGCGGCAGGGACTCGAGAGCTGCTGGCCAATCGGATTGGCCGACCGGTCTCCGAGGCGGGGCTTCCTCCGGGGTGAGGGGAGGAAGTCCCGCTTGCAGCTGGTCCCCACCAACTCTATGGGTGGCGGGACAGGGAACCCCGCCATCCAAAAATTCCTGGTCCATGTCCCCAGAGCATTCCTGGTCCAGTGAAATTACCACTATGCCATCATCCCCCTCCAAAAGTCTTAAACATGCTCGGTGGCTGAGTATCGACAGCCCTCTGGGATAGAAGGTTCCAAAGATTCACCACCTATCCTGCCCCACAATGCTGAGCAGCAACTCGGTCGGACATCTTCCCTATTGGAAGAATGCTGGCACGTACCATTTTGACCGCTAGGATATAAAACGTGACAGCGTTCAGCGCTATTTGGTGCTGTTAATGGGGCACAGAGACCATAGTTTCCAAGCACTGCATTGGTGAAATACTCCTGAGGGGTCTTGCCTCTCTCTACAATTCTTTCCATAAAACTCTCACGCACAGAACATATCTGCTTTCATGCGATCAGCCCAGCCGATTGCCCCATCCTGCTGATAAAATCTTGGAATATGGCGCGACCTTTTGCTGAATCAACACCAAGTATTTTTAGATTTTGTAATGTATCCTTCACATAATATTTCTGCAGCTTTACATGTTGTCCCTGTCTGCAGAGAGGTGAATAGAGAAAAGCCAACCAGGGGGAAATAAAACAGCTTTGTATGGGAATAAAGTTGTCATTTGAAAAATTATTGGAGATTTTTTTTTAAAAATATGTTTTGTTTGAACACTGCTGTTTATTAGTTCCAAAAACGATTGCAAGATGGGAAAAGAAGGTTGTTTGACTGGAACTCCCTCCCTCACAGCACTGTGGGTGTACCTACACCACAGGAACTGCAGCGGCTCAAGAAGGCAGCTGACCACCACCTTCTCAAGGGCCATTTGGGATGGGCAATAAATGCTGGCCCAGTCAGCGAAGCCCACAATCCCGTGAACAAATAAAAAAAAACTGGCCAGGGTGGTCAGAGATGGGAGATCTTGTGATGGAATCTCCAGCAATACATCTAACCAGAGTTCGTGACCTTACTCTTTCCCCTTTTGAAATTTTAGATTTTGCCCATTTCAAATGTAATATTTACTTTGATATCTACGCTCTCAATCTAGCCACAACTTACACATCAGTGAATAGCAGTCCTTTGCATTTTGCTAACGTAACACAAATTGTCATCTCCTTTCCCCCAGAACAACCTGTATTGTGACTTACGAACATACGGATTACAAATCAGGAGCAGGATGAGGCCCCTTGAGCCTGCTCCGCCATTCAATAAGATCACAGCCGGTCTCATTATAACCTCAACTCCACATTCCCACCGAGCCCCGATAACCTTTCACCCTCTTGCTTATCAAGGATCTATCTAGCTCTGCCTTAAAAACATTCAAAGACTCTGCTTCCATTGCCTTTTGAGGAAGAGAGTTCCAAAGACTCTGAACCCTTTTGAGGGAAAAAAAAACTTCTCCTCAACTCTGACTTAAAATGACTTCTACTGTAACATTAAGCTGTCTTCCCTGTGCACCCACATGATGCCTACCCACTGTAGCAATGGAAGTGCTGAGGCTTCTCTGAGGGACATCAGATATTGAGGGTGGTGGTCAAAATAAAGAAGCAGACCTACTTAAACCGAGTTGCATCTTTGCAACAGCATGATAATGGTACAGCTCTCCCGTCATTATAAAACAGGGTAAAAGCTGCCTTGCTGTAGGCAATGCCATGGGAGGAACCACTCGTGGATAAATTAATAATTTTACAAACCAACAAAATCACAGCAAGGAACTAACACAACACCTCAAAGTACGATTTACGAAAATCTAATGATGCTAATATATTCTTCAGGATGTAAAATATTGCAAAACTGAAAATATTAAATTATAAATTTTACATCTTACAAAATGTTACTCTTTAGATAGGAGGCAGTCCAGTTGTCTAACAGAAGACAAGTAACCCTGTTAAAGACCATACCTTTCCATCCTCTGGCAACATCACTTGTCTGGTGGCCGACAACATTGGTGGTGGTATCTACCACACACGCTGAGGATCTGGAAGAGCTGTCTTTCCTCTGGCCTGTTGTTTCACTGTATATACTCCCTCCTTCAACCGACTTGGCATCTGAAGAGAGGAAAATAATACACAAACACAGTTAAGGTGTTCCTGTTACGGAGTCATTGTGGTTTTTATCCGCTACATAAAGTGGAAAACATCCAAAACCACATTCTTTATTATCCCTTGTTGGCCAAGTGAATGGTCATCCACGCTAGGATGGGCAGTGCGGACACAGGGAGGGTGACAGGACGAGGCGATTTTGACTCCTTGAGGAGAAACCAAGTAGAGGAGCCTAACCCAATACACGCAGGATCAGAATTCTAGCTATCGTGTAATTAATGAGGAAGGAAAGGGTTAACAATCAGTGCGTATGATAATGTGCCGTATAACATGTCAGCACACACCAACTGATAATTTGGTCAAAGCAAGCAAAACCTAAAATCAATCAGATAAGTGAAAGAACAGAACAGTGTTGAGTAACATGGGGGAAAAAAACATTTAATTTTACTGGTGCCAGGTGCACACAAATGTAATTAACACCATTAACTTTACTTTCAGGAACATTTTGCCAAGAGATGTAGGCCTATTCCCCATTAATCAGAGGCAGTGACAACAGCAATCACTAAGAAATTAGTGATAACACAAACACCCAGTTCTGGGTTGCTTTCAATTCGAGCCACAATTTCAGTTAGTAGCTCAAAACACATTTCCTTGAGAATCTTTTTCAGTGTCAGTCGACAGGCATACAAAATTCTTACAAGGTTCGACAGGGTAGATGCAGGAAGGATGTCTTCCCTGGCTGGGGCTGCAGCTTTAGAACCAGGGGACACAGTCTCAGAACAAGGGGCAGGCCATTTAGGACCGAGACGGGGAGGTATTTCTTCAATCAGAGGGTGGTGAATCGTTGGAATTCTCTACTCCAGAGGGCTGTGGAGACTCAGTCATTGAGTATATTCAGGACAGAGATCGATAGATTTCCGCATATTAAAGGTATGAAGGGATATGATGATAGTGCCTGAAAGTAGCATTGAGGTAGAGGATCAGCCATGATGTAGTTAAATGGTGAAGTAGGCTTGAGGGGCTGAATGGCCTACTTCTGTTCCTAATTCCTATATTCTATGGTCCTAGAATTAGCCTATTAGCTGGGCAACTCTGACAAGCAGGTCAACACTGGGCCTGATTCCTACCACCAAATTGAATGTATTTTGAGCTTATATTTGAATGAACGTTGCCTTTGTTTATGTTGCACTAACTGATTGAGAATTTTGTTTGAATATTTGCTGACCACCTCAGTGAAGGCGAGGCAGATATAAAAACATAAGGGTTCAACAGCAACAACTTGTATTTATATAATACCTTTAACAAAGTAAAATTCCCCAGGGAGCGTTATAAAACAAAATTTGACACCGAGTCCCATCAGGAGACATGAGGACAGGTGGCCAAAAGCTTGGTCAAAGAAGTAGGTCTTTGAGAGGAGCATCAGAAAGGAGGGGAGAGAGATAGGCAGAGAGCTTAGGAAGGATATTCCAAAGCTGGCAGTTGAAGGTATGGTAAAACAAAAACAGAAATACCTGGAAAAACTCAGCAGGTCTGGCAGCATCGGTGGAGAAGAGCAGAGTTGACGTTTCGAGTCCTCATGACCCTTCAACAGAAGGGTCATGAGGACTTGAAAACATCAACTTTGCTCTTCTCCACCGAAGGGTCATGAGGACTCGAAATGTCAACTTTGTTCTCCGCCGATGCTGCCAGACCTGCTGAGTTTTTCCAGGTATTTCTGTTTTTGTTTTGGATTTCCAGCATCCGCAGTTTTTTGTTTTTATAAGTTGAAGGTATGGTGACCAGCGACGGAACAATGAAAATCAGGGATGCTCAAGAGACCAGAATTAGAGGAGAATTAGTAGGGTTGTGGGGACAAAGATTAGTGAGATAGGGAGGAGCGATGCCATGGAAAAATCTGAAATCAGGGATGAGAATTTTAAAATTGAACCATTGCTTAACGGGGAGCCAATGTAGGTCAGTGAGAACAGAGGTGATGGGCGAATGGATTTGTGCAAATTAGCAGAGCCAGCAGAGTTTTGGATGACCTCAAGCTTAACCTAAAGCATAAATTCATGCCAGTGAAGGTACTCATTCACAGGATTAACTATGAGTGACTGCACCTCATTGTATTTAATATTGTAGCACATGGTAAAAGCCAACTTTAATCAACCTGGGTACTCACAAAGTGGGAGAACAAGGGAAGGGAGAGACAAGGCATAAGTCCTGTGAGTAAGAAGCCACAAGGGATCAGCATTTAGGTTCTTAAAAACTTAAGGTTAGAAGTAAATCTGAAACCTAGGGCTACTGGATACCAGGGAGAAAGAAAAAAAAGGATTTGTTTTTCTATGGCCACCTTTCACAATCACTGGATGTCTCAAATCACTGGGGTAAATGAAGAGCTTTTGAAACGTAGTCACTGTTGTCATGTAGGAAACGCAACAGCCAATTTGCACACTGCAAGCTCTCATAAACGGCAATAAATGACCAGATCATCTGTTTGTGTGACGTTGATTGAGGGATGAATATCGGACAAGACACAATAACTCCCCAGCTCTTCTGCAAAACAGCCATGGGATCTTTATCATCCAACTGAGTGTAGGCAGGGCCTCGGTTTAACGGCCCACATGAAAGATAGCACCTCCAGCAGTGTGGTGCGCCCTCAGTGCTTAATTTCCATTGCTCAGAGTTGGCAGTTCTTTAGGAATTTCTCAGATTTCTAATAAAACGTAAATCAGATTTTCAATTGCAATTCCTCACAGTCATGAGAGTTCATTCACTTCTCCGTACTTGCAGAGGATTTCAATCATTATTTTTCTCAACTGAATTTAAGTGAAATATTAAGGTTCGCAAGTGAAATTTATGCTGAGATTTCCCTCGTTTATTTAACAAATGAAAATGTCACCATGCCCAGGGTTAATAGCTCATCATTCCAACTAGTAGATTAATCTGTGCACTGTCATTCTGTGTGATTGAACTGTTTGGCAAGTATTTAAATCTGCGGGGTAAACCTTTTGTTTGATTAATCCCTGAAGATGGTCTTCACTTCCTGTCGTGCTAATTTCTTCTTTTCCTGTTAGAGTATCACTGTCAGTGCCAGGTGTTGCACAACACTGTGGGATCCCTCGTTACATGAGGATAAGAACAAGGCAATCTGATCTTCTTTCAATCCAATTCTGTAAGCTTATGACGGAATATGTTGGAGATAAGCCTTCCCTGGTCAAAATTCTTAACTTCCTTTCAATAAAATTAATGTCAATCACTTTTTCTAGCTAAAACAAAGACGAACAGTCAAAAAAAAAAGCAGCGCATTACTGGTGATGAATCCCGTAGGTAAACTGGAGCGTCGATAACTGTATTTGTGAGTTGGGAAAAAATACATTTTTACGTGTAACAATATTAGAGGAAGGGTTTATGTACTTCTATTGTGTTTTAAATCCTGAAGCAAGCTACAAAGATGATGTGTTGTGCCAGAAATTGAACCATTTACAAATATACTGAGTGGCAGTGGGGGTTTACACCCACTGTACTGGCACTTCTGGCGCCTTGATTTGAATCCAACTGAGGTGGTTATGATACAAAGTTCTGTGTCTGCTGACTGTGTGAAGGTCTTGTGTGGAAAGGCACTCAACCCAGTTCTGAGAGAGGGGTGGGCGAATTGGAATCTGAATCAGTGAGGCCACAAAGGTGGGTGCTGCGTAAAATGGAGTGTGTTACACCAACGCAGCGAGGAACAGGTGAAACAGCAAAGAAATTTTACTCTATATCTAGGGGCTCTCACTATACCGAATGCTTTACGCTGCATGATTGAAACGAATGAAGTGTTCCATTCCCAGCATTATCATTCCTCAGCCTACAAAATTATGATGCATGCAAGCCAGATAGTTTTACACTGAGTACGCCCTGTGTTATGTGCAGCTATATCTCAAAAACACTAAAAACAAATCAGACTCTGAAAGGCTGTTTGCGTTAAACTCTGTCCTGTTGAGATTACACTGAAAAATAAAGTGACTGAATTGTGTAATAAAATGAGGAAATACTCAAGATTATATGGAGGGCAATGGAGTTTGAGTGGGATTTAATGAGAGTGAAGTATAGCCACTTATCTGACCCATGGGAAAGACGGCTTATTGCTTTCTGTAATAGCAGCTTTTTGGTAATAATAAAAGCTTCTATTCTAACAAATCCAAGATGGTTACAGGCTGGACCATGAGTGTTGAGGATGCAGACTTATGAGATCAGTACGGTTCACGGAGGTTTGGAAAGCAATCACTTGCACCAAGTCTTCCCCTTGCGAGATTCCAGCCTGACTGCACAGAACAGAGGAAAATTACTGCCTAATAGTGTTGGTCGAGTTCGAGTGATAGTGTCTTGGTGGCTGAAACCTGCAGCTACCCCATTAGGAAGGAGGCACTCTCTCACACTGTGCCTCTCTATCACTCTTCAACTGCACTTGATCTATTTTAATGCAACATGTCCCACAATCAACAGCAGCAGTGCTGAAAAATGTTGGTATCTTCCAAAAAGAGGTGCAACCCTATTTTAAACTCATCTCTTGATAAGTAATGCGTAGCTCCTCCGCAGGAATAGTAATAACATAGGAAATGGTTCTATTCCATTTTCAGTTTTTCAGCCTTTGTTGCATCTGTTCTGATGATGTCACCAGTGCTTCTAATATGCCTTCCTTGTTCTTCAACTGACTATTCCCCTCCACTATGCTTTACAGAGCCCTCAATTATGTCTATCCCTTTTCCAAACTTCTGCTTCACACCTTCTCCTCCCTTCTGGAACAAAGATAGGGTTTCCCTTGTCCTCACTTTCCATCCTACCAGCCTCTAGACTCAACTAATCATTTTCTGCCATCTCAAGGGTAATGCCACCACCAAACACATCTTTCACTCCCCTTTCAGCATTTTGAAGGGACCATTCCCTCTGTGACAACCTAGACCACTCTTTAATCACCAACACCCCCTCACATTCCCTTGCAGGCACAGGATGTGCAACCCCTGCCTTTTTAACCTCCTCCTTTTCCACCCTCCAAACACTTCTTCCAGGTGAAACAGCTTTTTACATGTATTTCTTTAAGTGTAGCACACAGTATTCGCTGCTCGCAATGTGGTCTACTCTCCATTTGGGGGACCAAATGCAGATTGGGTGGTTGTTTTGCAGAACTCCTCTATTCAAGTCCACAAGCATGGCCCTGAGCTTTCGGTCACCTACATTTAATTCCCTGTCCCACTCCTAAACTGACCTTTCTGTCCTCAGACCCTCCCATTATGTTCTGATGAAGCTCAGCGAAAGCTCAAGAAACAGCACTTCGTTGTTTGATGAGAGAATTTCAAAAGTTGCAAACTGCATTAGAATTTACACTTCCCCTAGATCCATTTTATATCTATTTACTCATCTCCTGTCTTGCACCATCATCCCATTTAATCTCTCCTGCCTTCCAACCAATCATGGACCTTCCCTTTTGTTCTTTCCCCTCCTCCCTTTGCACAACACTGTACTTGCTTAAAATGGTTATTTCTCTGACCTTTTCCAGCTCTGATGCAAGGTCGTCAACTCAAAACGTTAATTCTGTTTCTCTCTGCCTGTCTTGCAGAGTATCTCCAACACTTTTTGCTTTTATCTCAGATTATCAGCATCCATAGTATAAAGCTCTTGTATGAAGTGAGACACATAACCAGCACTTTATATGATTTCTCACTTCTTCTTGCAGCGTTGATAAAGTTCAATAGATGAGAGCCACTACCTTCCCTCCAACAGGCTATAGAAATTATAGGGCGGCTTGCAAAATTGAACAGAACATAATTATAAATTAAAAATAAAAGGAACTACTGGCACAAAAGACAAAACAACGCTCAAATCTTACAATCAGGATTAAAAGTGACAGCTCTACATTTTAATCTTGTGTTTGTTGGAACATTTTATGAGAAAAAAACCCAAAAAACAAATATTACAAGAATATTTTAGGGTCACAGTGAAAGGTCATTTTTAAAGTAGCTGCAGTAAGGAAGGCAAAGGTTCATCTAGAAGGTTGATTTATAGAATGATTGATGAATCTGTCATTTCTGAACAGGACCAGGACCATTGCAAACTGTACCTCTGGGAGATTTAATAGAGGTGTTCAATATTTCAAGGAGTTTTGATTGAGTAACTGCTTCCAGAGGCAGAAGAGTTGATAACCAGACGATATAGATTTAAGGTAATTCGTAGAAGTGTCAGACATGACATGAGGAGGAAAACAATTATACAAAGAGATATGATGTTCTAGAATGCACTCATTGAAAGGATCGGGGAAGCAGATCCAATCGCAACATTCAAAAGGTATACACTTCAAAGGGGAGGAAATCGCAAGACGTTGGGAAAAGAGCAGGGGAGTAGGATTAATTGAATAGCTTTTCCACAGGCAGGGATGGGCTGAATAGCCCCCTTCAGTCCCTGTAAGATTTAAACTTCATATTCTAAGCATTTGGAAAAATCAGTCACAGGCTTGTAAGTTAAAGAAAAAAGGGGTTCATTATCCAGAGGCTGAAAATATTAAAATATGAACTCAATTTTAATGACATTTACTGGGCTAGGGTGTGCAAATTGAAGACAGACCTCAATGTGCTCGCTGACGAAAAAGGACAAAAAGCTGGTTTGAACCATTCAAATGGATTCGGACAAATTCAAACTAATCTATTATTATTATTTAATTTATTCCAAGAGTTAGTTGAATGGCGGAGTGGGCTCGAAGGGCTGAATGAATGGCCTACTCCTGCTTCTACTACCTTCCTACGTTCCTGTTCGCAAAATAGGCAATCCATCCATTTCTTACCGTCTAATGTTACTGGACTTTCAAAGAAGGTAAGAATTGAGAAAGGAGGTACACAAATATCCAGGACAAACATTTAAGGCAACATCTTCACCCCATTTAGTTTGGGGGGGGGGGTGTGGAGAGAGATGTGCGAGAGCAGGCACGGGCGGGTACGCTTCCGATTGGTGCCCCCAGTCAGGGGCGCGCCGCCATTTTGTGGGCAGGCCAATTAAAGCCCGCCCAAGCGTGACATCTGCCAGGAAGTGCTGAGCGCTCCCTGTGCGGGTGGGGGGAGGGATTCCCCTCAGCCGGGGCTGTGCTCTTTTGCGCATGGGGCAAGGAAGAGCGCACAGATCTCCCCGAGGCAAAGTGCTGTCTCAGGGAGATCGGCTCACATTTTAAACTTTAAACAACGCCGAGAAAAGAATTCCCTTGCCATGTCCCTTCATGTGACACTGTCACATGAGTTGGGACAAGTCCATACCTTTTATTTTAAAATATTGAGAGATTTTTAAATCTTCATGAAACCTCATCCCGCCCGTGGATGAGGTTTTCATGCTTTTTCTGAAACCCGCCAGTGCTCCTGGCCTGTCCAACAACCTTAAGGTTGGACGGGCAGGACCATTAATGATTTCAACTACTTTGTTAATGGCTTTAATAGGCCGTTGACAGGTTGGTGAGCACATAGCTGACTTGGGTGTGCGCCCGCTGAACTGAAAGTCTGAATGACGTACTTTGACATCGGGACACACGCCCGACATCACCCCGCATCAGTTCACGCCCCGCCCCTACTCGCCGACCGGAAGATACAGCCCCTTGAAGTTTTTAATTTAACATTTCACTGTTTCACGTGTGTGCGTCAAATGAACATGCAATCCCAAAGGGGTGTAACCTGGTGAAGGTTGAATTGGATCTTCCGCAAAGGATATCTGATTAAGGACACAGGAAAAAACGAGCGGACACAAGAGGTCTGAACGAGAGGGATGCAGTGCGAGACTAGACATCAAGCTGCAGCTAATGGGAGGCCAGGGACACAGTAGTAAACAGCCTTCGACCAGAGATCGTTCTCTATTGTACCAAGAAATGACTGTCCTTCACTGGTATCACAGAGCAGCAGTAAACTCAATTCTGCTTTGCAACTGAGCACCTCTTTTAATTGTGCGCACAGTATACATAAACGAGGGGCTGAAAGGCTATTGGAAACAGCCATGATCTTATTGCATGGCAGAGCAGGCTCGAGGGGCCAAGTGGCCTACTCCTGCTCCTAATTCGTATGTTTACATGTATGTAGCATAAGCCAGGGAATCTGAAACTCAATTCTTCACTCTAATATGTCCAAGAGTGCACTTAAGTCATGGTTAAAAGAAAAAAATCTGTTATCCAGTGGTGAATTCTGGCTGGGTCAATTAAAATATTGTTTGAACATTATTTGAGTGCGTAGTCTATCCTAGTTTGATAAAACATTGACTTTGCTCTTTCTCAATAGTCCTCTGCTGGGGAGCTTTCAGAAGGGATTGAGTAAAGTGGGTAGGTTTAGGGGGTAGCTTTAAGCGTACTCACACCTCTTGAGCATGGTTACCTAGGGTAGGGTTGGAGGTCTCAACTCCTCTGACAACTGTGCACATCAATTCTGATGTATGGAAATAGGGACAATGACAGCTGGGGTAGGGGGAGGGTGAAAAGGGTTGGGGGCGCGAGGACAGAGATATGGGTGGTAATCAGCTCCGTAGGGAAAACTGTTCTAAAACTGGTCAAAACTCCAAAGGCTGTAAATCCTAGCATTCCACTCAGGGAACTCTTTCAGTTACCATATCCAATTCCTGCACAATTTTACAAGTTACAACATCCAATTATCCAATTATATTTAATTGTCACAACAAATTAAATACAATTAGAAATCAAGTTATTAGGTCGGGTAGTTTTACAATTGCACTGTCTAAGAAGATTCTACACTACACAATTGTCAGTTTGGGATCGCTCTTTCTAATGGGATTTCCTACTGGTACAAGAGGGCAGCATGGCCTGCTTCTCCAATGCATCCTTGAAATGAAAACTTACCTGAGTCCTGTGGCTCAAGCGTCTCAGTTAGAAGATTGGGGTAAGGGTAAGATCTTAGCAGAGGTATCAAATTAAATATATGGGGTGAAATTCCTGCCGTTATTGCAGTAAAAAGCCAGTGTACCCATTTTGCATTCACAATATTGTTCTGGTAAAATGACCAACAGGAGGAACTTCACCCTCACATACGTGAATCTTGTAAGATACAAGAGACGGCACTTCTCAAATTGATTTGTACAGGTACATACTGTGACTGTGAGAAGAGACCCGGGTCACATCCTGCGCCAGAACATTACTGGAGACATTGGCATCCTCCGACAGGTTAGGAGCGGGCCAGGCTTTATGGGCCAACTTTAGTGGGCCTTGCTGAATCCTGGAGTGTTCCGTGAACAACTTGAGTCTTTGCCCCGTAAGGTTGAGACGAGCTGGGCTGATGAGGGGACGTCGGTGGTGCAAAGAGCCGGAACTAGATGTCACCGATCCCGCCACTGAGGGAGTTGGTGACATTGAAGGAGAAGATGGTCGGCTTCCAGACTTCAAAGAAAAATAATCTACAGAAAAAGCAAATACAAATGCGGGGGATCAGTTTCTTCCTCGACGGCTAAAAATCCCTCTATCAGTATGGTCTGACAAAACATTTCTTAACTATGTGTTTCCACATATAAGTTCTCAGACATTTTAATGTTTTGATGTTGGAGGAATTGAATCGGGAACTTTAATCTTTCTATCCCTTCCAGGCTTCTTGGCCCCACACAACCATCTGCAGCTGGCAACTAGGTTCCCTCAGGGAGAGTTGGCGATGATGAGTTCTCTTTCCACAGAGATGGAACTTTCTTTTTTTTTTAAAGGTAGCGTTCCAATAAGTGGCTGAAAACTGGTATGAGACACCAGCGGGCAACTCTGATAACCCACCATCGCCATGTCTAGGCAGCATGTGGAACAATCAACCCGTGACATCGGACTGCAGGAATCTTTCCCCGAAACTAGTCCTTTTAAAAAATATTTGTTGAGCACTTTTAAATAAAACTAGTTGACGGGCATCCAATAGTCCAATAATTAATTAACATTATTCCCCACAACACTATTTTCCTGTCATTGGGCTTTCAATTATACATTTATCCGATAATGTCGGTGCAGACTCGATGGGCCGAAGGGCCTCATCTGCACTGTGTGATTCTGATACCCCGAGCAACAACCAGGACACCTGCATGAATTGTATGTGAACAGGGCAGGGACAAGAAAAGCCAGGTTTAATTGCCAACCTGTACAGAGGTTAACTGTCCTTCGATGGGGTCAGTACAAATGGGCTCATTGGGCTGAATTTTCCAGGTATAAAAAAGATTTTCAGTTATTGGGACCACTTACAGCTCTGCAACTAGGCTGTCAGAGCAACAAACCTTCTGGGTCCATTTTCAACTGGGAGTGGGATGGTGATTAATTCGTGGCCCACCTCCGGCTTTGCCATCGAGCTAGGGACGGCAGGAAGGTTGAGGAGGTGGGAGGGTCTATCAGCCGGCAGCAGCCCAGAGGGCCAGCGCGCTGCTGAGGGACAAAGCCTGAAAGGAAGGAAGCTGAGAGAAAAGGCTGAGGGAATTGGCAGCCATCTCTGTATCCCGAGCACCATCTGAGGGAGAGGTTTCTCGGAGCTGCTCTTGCAATGGGTGAGTCTCTGCCTCAGGCTTGCCATGTGCATCATTAAGCGGTCAGACTGCAACTTATTTTCATGCTACTCTGACCCACTGTCGGGCAGCCGGCTCCTCCGAGTAGTGGAGGTTCTGACGCAGCTTAGGGCTCATGCAGCCCAATTGAAATTGCGCTGCCCTTGGAAATTTGCTGCTCATTTGCCACGTGAGGGCCTTAATTGACTTCCCTCTGCTGGCTCTACCATCACCACACAGAAGCCGCCTCTGGAGAAAAGGCCGGGGGTGCGGGGGTGGGGGGGGGAGGTAGGAACACGTCAGGGAAACTAGCACAATGCACTTATCTCAGACTTCGCTCTCTCCCCCATCTCCAAGAACCTGGTAAAACTTCCCTCCAAATTTCTTGGACCAGGCGAATTCGAAAGATCAGCCAGCATTCCTTTAGCTTGCCCCAGCCCTTTCCTGGAAAAGGTGGAGGTCAACATAGGATGAAGTTTGGCTGTGACTCTCTCCCCATTCCAAATCCCCACTCTTCCAAGAATGAAACAGGCCGCTGGCACTCTGGCTCTGGCTCAAAATTGAGGAGTGGTTGCTTGGACAAGGCTATCTTTGCCAGTGGAGGTGAACCTGAGTCGGGTTCAGCACTTTTAAGGCAGGAAGGAGGAGAATCTTTTTTTTTTGTTGGAATGTCAGGGCATCACATCTGTACAACCGTTCAGAGCCAGATACAGAAACAAAACCAGCCCTTACTGCGTATAACTGAACTATCAGAAAGAACACAGTGAATCGTTAAAGAAATGGCCTCACCCACTTGTTCCAATCCAAAATAGAAGGGACACAGATTGAGATACAGCATAATTCGAGATTTCCTTTAGGAACAACTGTTGCCTTAGTATCACACTTGGGATATTAACGATTTTAAGTCTTGCAAATTATGCAATTTCTGCTTTCACAGCCTTCGCTGCTCTATGTAAGGTTTTTCTACTGTTTCACTGCTGCAGGTCTGTTTTTACTGCACTACATCGTCTGCTCTCAACGTTGGTGGTTCCTGTTTCTCCATTAGTTTCTCCTCTGCCTTACACTGTTTGTGATTTCTGTGCTTTCCTCGCCTCGCCTCCTGTCCATCTTCAGTCTTTTATTCTGACACTCGCTGTGTGTTTCTTGGCGTCACCCGTTGCTACCCCACCACATGTGGAAAGAGAAGTGAAAGGCAGTAAACAAAATAGGACAGAGGCCGAAGATAAAAAAAAAAGCAACATTGTTAATGCCACATGGAAAGGGAAACAATAGTAAAAAGGGCAGAATCAAAACCAGATTGGAAAGTGAAGAGAAACCATTCAAAATGAAGAGGAGAGAAACAACGCTTTGCTGGTTAAATGGATTGGAGGTCGCAATCTGCAATGGTTTTATTCTGTAAAAGAAGATAAAAAGGAAAAATGGAAGTGGGAAAACCATAGCAGAAGCTCAACCACAAGGCTGGAGGTGAAATTGCAGGCTTCAGAGGGAGGGGAAGCGAAAGAGGAAGATAAAACTGATGCCAAAAAAGTTAATGGGAGAAACATGCTCATCTCACCTTCCCCAGTGGTTATGCTTGTCGCCCATGTCAAAAATCATCATTTTATCCTTCCCTTCCTAGCTCGATTACTTTTCCTTTCTTGTATTGTTGAGAAAAGAGATGTTGTCAGAGCTTTCCTCATCCATACAGTTGGTATTCTTGTAAATGTCAAGGGAACAGCAATTTATACTGCACAAGAAGACAATGCTGATTGGTTGGCAAGTGGACTCTGCAGCACTCTCTTCTCATGCAGTATAAATTGTTGTTCCTTTTACTATTGGCATTCTTGTGAATAGCCTGATGAACGCAAGATGAAAAGCTTCGACAGCATGTCTATTTTCTCAGGAATACTCAGCTTCTGTTCTACCAAAGGACTAATTTCCTCTTTCCTTCATCTGTTCTCCAGTTTTCCTTTCCTCCCTTGATTTCCTAAAGTTTTGTCATTTTGCTGCTAGAGCGTTGTGCAGTGTGTGGATGGGGGAGGGAAGAGGAAGAGGGACTGAGGCCTGGCGAGGGGTTACTGCTTGTGATACGTACTTTATAATACACAATACGGCCATTTTTTTTAAAGTCAGGAGCATGTTTTAAGGGGGTTAAAACAGACATTGCCCCAAAGTCTTAGGGTGCTCCACTTATACTCACCCACATACATGGCTGCTTGAGTAAAAACAATACGACAAGTACTCTGAGACTGGCACCTGCACCAGATTGGACATTCAGGAAATGAAAGCTTTGGATCAGAAAAATATAGCTCAACACTCAGGATGATGAATGTCATTTATCACTGCATGCCATGGCTTTCTAGTTATGTGGTTGGTTGGAACTGAAGATCGATGAGTGCTCTGTAGTGCTGAGCATGGAAGGTGTCTCAACATGTGTGCCAGAATTTCTTTATAACAGGGCACTTTTTTTTAAATCAGAAAGGAGGACCTGTGATGCTTGTTTCCTTTGTCTCACCATTGGTGGTCATGTCTTCAGTTGTCCAGGCCCTAAGCTCTGCAATTCCCTCCCTAAAACTCACCACCTCTCTTAAAACCTGCCTCTTTGACCTAGCTTTTTATCCCCTATTCTAATCTCTCCTTCTTTGTCTCTGTGTCAATATTTTGCCCGATTATAGCTCTGTGAATCGCCTTGGGATGTTTTACTAGGTTGAAGACTCTGTATAAATGCAAGTTGCTGAATTGTAACATTCATTGCTTGAGTGTGTAATTGATGGCACTGTGCTAACAACTGGAAGATAATAAGATAACAAATATTTCTGCAGAACCTATTATCTTCTACATCACATTAAATAGTATAATCTGGAATATATCGTAAGTATTTTTAGAGCTGGCACAAATTAATGAGATAGTTTCACAATCCAGGGGCTCTGCATTTTGACAGGTTAACAACACTGCCTTTTGCTAACTGAGGTGATAAAAAAGAGGCAATAAAATGTACTCTACCACACAATTCTAGCTGTTTCTCATGGGATGGCATATTTTTGGGAGGAGAAGAGGGGCAAAGGAGGAGAGTGCATATTTAAAAATGCCGATATTAATGTTTACAGCTAGCTTGCGATCTTACAATTGTTTAGAAAACTGTTACCTTCCTAAAAAAAAAATCAATATCTTGCGCTTCTGATTAAATGTGTGAAAACTCAAACAGGTTACTTTTGCTGGTGCCTTGGTGAATTCTACATTTGACCCTTACATTGAAAGTGCTCCTATTTATGCTGATCCACAGCGCGATTCTTTTCCCTCTCTCCCTATCCCCTGCCGTCAAACCGTTTCAGCATTTTCAGGATGTAACAGTTCCTGATGTAAGATTTCATGTAACAAATAGGATAATAAAAAGTGAACCGAATCATTGTAAATCTTTTGCAAAGATCAGGGAGAGAGATACACAACAGAATAACTACTGTTACATGACAATAGTTAGAATCCATCGCTTCAGACCTGGAAGAGGCAGAGTTAAATGACAATTTAGACTTAAGTACTTTACGCAGAAGTTACAGAACAGGTGGAATGGACCATCTTGGGAGTCAGTAGAGGCTGATTCAAATTTACTGAGGATCGGCAGCTGAAGAAAAATTTGTAATGAGAGGTATTGTGGGTTACATTTCCTAGACACCAGGAATGCCAATTGGTCTTTTTCCAAATTGTGTTCGTTGAGAATAAGCATCCTATTTAAAACTTCAAATTTTCACCAATTATTTATATTTATTCCAAAGAAAACAGATTCAATTTGCAAAATGTGAGGACGGTACACTTTGTGGAGCTCCCGTGCTGTTTTGATTCAAGAAAAGTAGTGAGCTGATGGATTGAGGGATTCTTTAAGAAATAAAAACATGGCTCAATGTGCATCCAGTCCCTAAAACATGATCTATTGTTACACTATCAATCATACTTTGCCAATTGCTAATGTTCCAAGATTTGGTGTCGACATCTATAAGAATAGCACCTCGTGCTGTTCTTCAATGTAGTTGAGGAGTTCGAGCCATATCTGTGTCATTTGCTCTTTGCACTTGATTTTTAATGCTCTTCACTTTGTTAGGTCTGCCTTTCTTTGAAAACAAATAAGAACACTGCCTTCAGTTATGCATGTTAAAAAATATTCAACTTCTGTAATTCCCATTCTCAGCTGACATTCAAATGATGCCGTGTGGTATTGTTGTGGTCGTGTTTCAGCGTGGTGGTCAGTGTTGGGGGAAGGCGCGTGTGTTTCTTTGATAACATTTCTTGGGTAGCTCACAGATGATATTTGCCTCTGTGGTACAATAATTACATGATGCGCTAGGCCCTCTTTTGTTTTAAAGATAACATCTCTGGGATAACTGAACAATTTTAACCATATTTTTGGCGTCTGTCTTTTCACGTGATGAGAATGTAGCTTTTCCACTTGACTGTCTCCCCAGGTGTGGTTTAATTAGAGAACATTGAACACAGTGGTTTTGTACACCTGTGTTTTCTTAGGCATGAGTTGTAAACACTTCAGCTAATTATTGCTATCGGCTTTCCAATTATAATTATCATTTGAAATAGCCTGAATTTGTGTTTTAAATGCAGAGCTCCGAGAACCTATTTTTAAAAAGAACATTCACAATCTATTGGGATATCCCTAATTTGGGGCGACAGTGGCGCAGTGCTAATGTCGCTGGACTAGTAACCCAGAGATAAAAAACAAAAAACTGCGGATGCAAAAAACAAAAACAGAAACAGAAATACCTGGAAAAACTCAGCAGGTCTGGCAGCATTATTATCTAAAGGAATGTGCTAATTAAGAGTATAAGACAGGACAGATAATGTAAGATAAGATAATATCACCACTTCAACACCTCTTTGTCCTTCTGTCTATGACATCTTTTGGCAATCTCCACCTATCACTGGCCCTCTATCCAGCTCTACCTGTCCCACCCCACCTTAAACCAGCTTATATTTCACCCCTCTCCTATTTTTACTTAGTTCCGTTGAAGGGTCATGAGGACTCGAAATGTCAACTGTACTCTCCCTCCGCCGATGCTGCCACACCTGCTGAGTTTTTCCAGGCATTTCTGTTTCTGTTTTAGTAACCCAGAGAGCCAGGCTAATGATCTGGGGACCTGGGTTCAAATCCCACTGTGGCAGCTGGTGGAATTTAAAACCAATTAATAAAATCTGGAATTGAAAGCCTTCAGTAATGATGACCATGAAACTATCATTGATTGTTGTAAAAACCCATCTGGTTCACTAATGCCCTTTAGGGAAGGAAATCTGCTGTCCTTACCTGGTCTGGCCTACATGTGACTCCAGACCCACAGCCATGTGGTTGACTCTTAACTGCCCCTCTGAAATGGCCCTAGTAAACCACTCAGTTCAAGGGCAATTAGGGATGGGCAACAAATGCTGGCCTTGCCAGTGTTGCCCACATCTCATGAAAGAGTTAAAAAAAAACTCTCTCTCTCTCTCTTGATCCCAGCCACAACTAAAGTTGGGATGAGAACACTATATTTTTGCCACTCTTATAAAGCATTGTTTTGCCCAGAAGCTTTGAATGTACGAGCGCCCAGGTCTGACGTCAATGTTGCAGATCAGGAGTCTCAGCGATGTCAAACACAAACACAGATGTCTACCATTTCCTCTAGTTCGGGGAGGATAGCAACTATCAGTTTCTTGGGGAACAAGAAAAATAGACTCAATGTCATCTTGACCTTGATAAAAAGTTAGCAGCCAGCTCATCAACAACTCCAAAACAATGCCTGAAATCTGTCAGCTTTTATTGCATTAGCAGGGCTGGGGAACAGAAGATAAAAATCAGTAGCATTCACACACAGCTTGATATTAATACAGACTGGTTATTTATTTTAAAAGCAAAAAACTGCGGATGCTGGAAATTCAAAACAAAAATAAAAATACCTGGAAAAACTCAAGTCTGACAGCATCTGCGGAGAGGAACACAGTCAACGTTTCGAGTCTGTGCTGTTGACTCTGTTGAGGAGTCATGCGGACTCAAAACGTTGACTGTGTCCCTCTCCGCAGATGCTGTCGGACCTGCTGAGTTTTTCCAGGTATTTTTAGTTTTGTTTTGGTTATTTGTTTTGCTAATCTACCAGCTACCTTTACATCTACATCAATTACAAGTATATTCAAAGTGTTACATCAGTGTGAACTTCCAGTCACTCTTTCCTCATTCTAAATTCCCATCTCTGCAATTATAATAGACTGAGCCTGTGTAACTCAGCATTATCAACAACACACACTGTCCAATTGGGATGCTGAAATGCCACCACTGGTGGGAAGGTGTAATGACATAATGTCATAAGGTTATGGAGATAGTTTCATGGCAAATGTGGACATAGGGATTTAAAATGGAAATGTACAAACTAGGACACAATGTCCGATTTTCAATGGGGGACTGAATTAGATCTGCATGCTGGGTCCAATTATCGCTAACGTTGCTCCATTTGAAGACTACACTTGGTTTTGAATCCCCTGTCTGTAATGCCAGAGATCAGCTATAACATATTGCAAGCATTACGTCCATGTTCACTTTTCGTCAATCCCTTCCATTATAAGTTCTTATGCCAACATTCACAATGGAATCTGATGTAGACATGTCACACTGTTATTTGAGCTTCCTACAGGTGATGGAATCATAACACCACACTCCCCAACTGGCAGGAGGATTAGAACATGAGAAGTTTACACCCACAGCTACCATGATAAATGGGGCAAATAAATCTCAAGGGTGAATTTAGCCTGATTTTTGCAGCTCGTGTGGAGGAAAAGGGCAAGCAGTTAATGTCGTTGCATTTGCTACTGTCAATGTGGTTGACATGACTGTGTATTTCTGATTTGTTTGGGAGAGTTGACGGGTTATTTCACCCAGAGGCAGGCTAATAATGATGGGCCCAAGGGCAAATGCCAGAGAACTTTAACAGCTTATATTTCACCACATTTCTATTTCTCTTAGTTCTGATGAAGAGTCATGTGGACTTGAAACGTTAACTCTGTCTTCCTCTCCACAGATGCTGTCAGACCTGCCGAGTTTTTCCAGCAATTTTTGTTTTTGTTACAGTAGTTTCAGCTATTTTGCTTTGCCTTTGATCCAACTTTTTGTTGGAATTACCCAGTATTGAAGAAGGGGGAACTAAACAGCGCTAAGTATTTTATAAAAGCATGATGTCAGAGGCACCCTATTATACAAAGTGGGCACCATTATCAGTAGTATTACTGGGTTAAACTTTACGCAACCCTGTGCAAACTGCAATATGCTCTGAGACTGGTTTAGTCTTCAATTTCAGGAGAAAGTTTATCTTCTTCTTAGGCAGTCCCTGGGGGACCAGGGATGGTTTACTTCCATCTGGTTCGATGGGTCAGAGATGGCTGATAAATCCACTGAATGATCTGCAGACGCTGCAGGGCAGGTGGTGCTTGAAGGGTCAGATAGATGAGGCGTTTGGAGGTTTGAGCACTCCCTCCAACAGCCTGGCTTCACTGGTGTGTGCTCCCAGCAGCCTCTTGATGTGTTTGGTGCCTTCCCGAATGAACCTTCTCCGTTTTGGTCAGTCACAAGCCATGAGTCGATGGAGATGTTTGAACTCTTCAGGGATTCTGCTGTCCTCCTTGGAGTCTCCTACCACAACTGAGTTTGAAGTAGAACAATTGCTTTGGGAGTCAGGTAGGCAGGCATACGACCTACATGCTCGCCCAATGGAACTGGTTTTGAGTGATTAGCACCTCGAGGCTGGGTATGTTGGCTGGGAGAGGTCGCTGCTCCAGACCCAAGATACACATCCATTTACATGGCAGAAGTCAGGAGTGTGATGGAATACTCCCCACTTGCCTGGATGAGTGCAGTTCCCACAACACTCAAGAAGCTTGACACCATCCAGGACAAAGCAGCCCGCTTGATTGGCACCCCATCCACAACCATTCACTCCCTCCACCACCGATACACAGTAGCAGCAGCGTGTGTGCCGTCTACAAGATGCACTGCAGGAATTCACCAAAGCTCCTTAGAGAGCACCTCAAACCCACGACCACTATCATCTAGAAGGACAAGGGCAGCAGATAGATGGGAACACCACAGCCTAGAAGTTCTCCTCTAAGCCACTCACCATCCTGACCTGGAAATATCTCGTCGTTCCTTCACTGTAACTGGGTCAAAATCCTTGAATTCCCTCCTTAACAGCACTGTGGGTGCACCTACACTACAGGGACTGCAAAAAGGCAGCTCACCACCACCTTCTCAAGGGCAACTAGGGATGGGCAATAAATGCTGGCCCAGCCAGAGAAGCCTCAAGCTGTGAATGAATAAAAAACAACCCGTTGTTGGACATCTTTCTTGCCACTGGGTTTGGAGGACCTTGCGATTACACTGTACTTCTCCAATGCTTTGAGGTGCCTGCTGTGGTCATTCAAGTCTCTGAAGCATATAGGCGCCTGGTGCTCATTGCTGCCCCGTAAACCGTGATCTTAGACGTGGGCTTGAAATCCTGGTCCTCAGTCGGCTGAAGGCGATCATGAATTTCGTCACCTATATCTGCCTTCATCAAGCAGAGGCTCCCAAAATATGGAAAATGGTTCAAACTCTCCATTAAGTTTTATACTGTAACACTCTTTACATCTTACCTTTGACCTAGACACAGTGACAGAGTTTGTTTTGGTGAGGAGGATTTATCCAATCTTACAAATCGTCCCTCTAGTTTGAAACATGGAGGGAGGGATTGATGTTATCTAGGGTTGAGTGCAGAGTTAAAGGTTTATGCCTCTCTGCTTCATCTGCAGCATCAAGTACGAGTACCATATGGTCTTCTGCAACCAGCAATTTCTTACATTTTCTCAATAGAGCTACTTGGTCATGTTGCTTATCTTTTCGTTTCTTCAACTTCCATGACCCAAATACTATTTGGTGGTGCCCACAGTTTCAACCTTTTTTACTGTTACTTTCCTGTTATTATAGCGTTCGAACCCTCGCAGCTTATCTGATCCCATCTGCGCAAAAGCTGCCTCTGAAATCACCCAAGTCAAGGTAGTGAGAGAAATGGCCGAGATGGGTTCAAGACCTCATGATGTTTTCTAGACTTTGGGAACAACTTGACCCAACTTCAACGGTCTTTTCTGGCCCTGTATGTGAAGTTCTCATGCAAGCAAAGCATATGGGAGAAGTGCAACAAGCTTTGGTATTTACCCCATCCCTTCTTACATGGTCCCTAACTAACTCCTGACTATCTTAAGAAAAATATTTGCATCGAGTGTCTGAATGGTCTGAAGCTCTGGAAGAGTCTCAAAACGTTAATTCTGTTTCTCTCTTCACAGATGCTGCCAGACCTGCTGATCTTTTCCAACATTCTCTGCTTTTATTTCAGATTTCCAGCATCCACAGTATTTTGCTTTTATTCCATTAAGTGTCTGCTTAACAGGTAAATGAGGCCCGAACATCACGTGGAGCATAAAACTTCTCTTTCACAGATCAATTAGCAGAGGCCATAGAATCACGGAATGGTTGTAGCACCGAAGGAGGCCATTCCGTTGTGTCTTTGCAAACTCTCAGCAAGAGCAACCTCATCCCATTCCTGGGTCTTTTCCCTGTAGAATGCAAACTTTCTCTCTTTATATAATTATCTAATTCTCTTTTCAAGGCCTCAGTTGAATCGGCCTCCACCACACTCCCAGGCAGTGCATTCCAGATCCTAATCACGTACTGAGCACAAAAGTCCTTCTTCATGTCGTCTCTGGTTCTTCAGCCGAGTTTATGGAGGAAGATGTTCAAACTACTCAAACTAGGACTTTTATTTAAAAAGACTAAAAAAAAGTCCTCTTCAATATTCAGAAAGCACAAGGAATGAAAGGAAAAGCAGTCCATGCGACAGGAAATATGACCAAAATTCCAGTGGGATAATTTCTGTTCTGCAGCCTCCTTTTACAATATGCTTTATATTAAGCACGGTACCCCAAACCTCTACCTCAAAAGTGAGTGCACCATCAAGGAGGAAAGCTGAAGCCAAGTGCTTTATTTCACAGAATTCTGATCCATCAGAGGGAGCATAAGATTTCTGCATCATATTATGGGGTGTGAGCTGTTTATATTAGTACTGTTTTAGTTAGAAAAACTGGATGTACGATTCTGAAGCCAAAATAGTGGAGTTTATGCTTAGTAACGTAAGCACATTTCACTGGCTCAAAGACAATGCTCTTCCCAGAGTGATTGAGTGCTGCCATACAGGGCGTTTGAAGACTATTTATAATGCCAATATCTCAGACTCCCTGATTCTGATATATTACGTGCTGAGGAGATGAAGTAATTAGTTACTGATGTAGTAAGCCTGCAATCTACACTTGTTATAAGCACACTAAATTTTCCTCTTCTGTCCAAAGAAACAGCAGGAGGTCATTCAGCCAATGAGATCATGACTGATCAGTGAGCCAATTCCACGTATCTGCCTTTGTCCTGTATCCTTTAGCTAATAAAACTCTATCAATCAATCTCAGAGTTATAATTGATCTAGCATCAATTGCCATTTGTGGAAGAGAGTTCCAAACTTCTACCACCCTTTATGTGTAGGAGTATTTCAGAATTTCATCCTTGAAAGGTCTGGTTCTAATTTTTAGATTGTTCCCAACTCCTAAACTCCCCGGCTAGCAGAAACAGTTTCTCCCAATTTATCTGGTTTCCCCTTAAAAACTTGAATCAAATCACGCCTGAACATTAAGTTTGTGTAACCTCTGATAATTTAACCCTTGGGAGTCCAGATGTCACCCACTCCTGGCGTAACTTCCTTTGCACTCATGTAAGTTTACAGCAATTTGAAAGATATTTTGGTTCTACAAATAGACATACCTGAAGGGGGTGAATCCTTGCCCACAGTTGTCTGGGATGGCGGACGACTCCCACTGAACAAATAGCCTGACTCTGTTAAAGAAGATGAACATAAACTTTAGTTCCCAACCACTGGGTTTCACTTGAAACACTCAACAATTTTGGCTGCATAAAATGTTTAAATATTGCAGTTGTACAGAAAAATTGGAAATAATTCAGAGATAATAAAATGAATCATTCCAAAGTTCAAGTTGCCACAGTAATCTGCCTCAATTATAGACAAGTTCATCTGATATAGTTCACAGAAGCACACAGCACACTGACAGGCAGATAGAGATAAGCACTAATCCTCTACTTTTGTCAAGTTAGCATGTCGGTACATGAATGACGGATGAGAATGGTGAAGATGGCAGTCGATCCAACAAGTAATGAAATGTCAAATAACTTGAGCATTACAGTAATACTCGATGTCTAAGTACTGCTCATAAGAAATAAAACTGAGGCAACTTACCCTTAAGGATTCAATATATCCTGTATTACAATACATTAGAAGGAATTTTCTTACTGTGGAGATTATATTTTAGATTGTGTTCATAGAGTCAGAGAATGATACAGCACAGGAGACAGCCATTCGGTCCACTATGCATGTGCCAGCTCTTTGATAGAGCTATCTGATTAGTCTCATTCCCTTGCTCTTGCCCCACAGAATTATTTCCTTTCTTCAAATATTTATCTGTTTCTCTTTTGAATGTCACTACTAAATCTGTTTCTAACGCCCTTTCAGGCAGAACATGCCAAATCACAACAGCTCCCTGTATAAACAAAAACATGCTTCCTCAGGTTATCTCTGGTTCTTTTGCCAATCACCTTAAATCTGTGTCATCTAGTTATTGGCCCCTCTGCCAATGGAAACAGTTTCTCCTTACTTACTCTATCAGAGCCGTTCATGATTTTGAATGCCTCTATCAAATTTCCTCTTAAGCTTCTCAGCAATGCAGCAAACAACCCCAACTTCTCCAAACACTCCTTTCAGGTGAAGTAGTGCTTCACTTGCACCTCCTTCAATTTGGTCCACTGCATTTGCTGCTCCCAATGTGATCTCCTCTACATTGGGGAGGCTAATTGCAGATTGGATGACCACTTTGCAGGACACCTTCACCCAGACCTTCCTGTTGCTTGTCATTTCAACACACCGTCCTGTTCTCATGCCCACATTTCTGTCCTTGGCCTGCTGCAATGTTCCAGTGAAGCCCAACGTAAACTGGAGGAACAGCACCTCATCTTCCGATTAGGTACTTTCCAGCCTTCCGGACTTAACATTTAATTTTTTCATCCTTTTCCCCAAACACCCCCTCCCCGCACAGGGCCATCATTGTTTCTATGTTGTGCTTTCACAGAGCACGGACCTTTGTTCTGCTATTAACACATTCTGCTATCTCACCCTTATGCCACTCTCAACACCTTCTTTACTCTTTACCACCACCATTAACACTCCGTTTGTCTTGTGTCGAGGTCTTTGTCAATCTCTCCTTAGCTGTCACCTATTCCTGACCTTCTATCTTGTTCCACCTGCTCTACCCCCTCTTAATCAGTATAAAATCCATCACATTTCTACTTCTCTTTAGCTCTGAAGAGGAGTCATACGGACTCGAAACGTTAACTCCGTTTCTCTCTCCACAGGTGCTACCAGACCTGCTGAGTTTTCCCAGCATTTTCTGTTTTTATTTCAGCTTCTCCAATCTCTCTGCATAACTGAAATTCATCATCCCAGGTATTATTCTAGTAAATTTCTTCCACACCCTCTTGATAAGGCTTTGGCTTCCTTCCTAAAGTGTGGTGCCCAGAACTGAGCACAGTACTCTCACTGAGGCCTATGCAGTGTTTTTATAAAGGTTTAGAATAACTGCCTTGCTTTTGTATGCCATTCATCTATTATTAAAGCCAAAGAAAGTGTATGTTTAACTAGAAAGGATGCATTATATAGTGCTCAGGAACGTGACTAAGACAAGACTATGACTATCGGAAACAACTTGATAGTTAACGCAAAGCAAACAGCAAAAGTTTTTATTCTCTCCACAAGGTTGTCTGCATCTAGCAAACATGTAGAAGGAATTAAAACCAGAAGTTATTCCGGCACTGTCTATATAACTACTTTTTTTTAACAAAATATGCTCAGCGCACTGTTTGTACCCCACCCCCAACCCCATCACCCCTTCTTAAGACAGAGGATTCTGTTCATAATATTGAAAAGTGGAAACAATTCATTTTGGTATCTGCAATAGCAAAGATGCAGAGCTACAGCAGAGAATTAAGGAGCAGCATAACTTTGGCTGTGGATGCTGCCAGCGCACATTATTCAGAGCCAAGGAGAATCATGACCGAAACAAAACCGTTTGAAGTTTGATTAAAACAGATCACAAAAGAGCAATAAGATACTGGCAGCTGTGCTGCACATTACCCACATTCACAGGTTCATTTTCAATCCAGAAAGTGTAACTGATGCCGTAGTTAGTAAAATAATATTTATTGATGCAGTTTACTTCAGTCGCTTAACTCAAAACACCTTTAATGCATTAAATTCCCACTTTTGAGCATCGCCTCTTTTCAAAGCATTGGATAACTCAATTCTTATCCTAAGTTGCAAATGACGTCTGAACGATCAATAAACTATAGATTTGCTCCAATTAAACAAAAGCAGGAACCCTTCCATTGCTGGAAGTTGTCGATATTAAGGGTGAGGTGGAGCTTTGGTGGCTGACTGTTCCACAGCCCTTTGATCCACTTGGCATCTGACAGATCACTTCAAAAGAGATGTATAGACCAAGCGAGGTGACAAAAGGAAGTTTTCTTTCCTTGCTGTGTTGCATAGTACGGTCAGGTAACTGTAGGATAAACTGGAGAGTATTTCCAAAAACGTCTACATCAAACATTTGATACAACAGAACCTTTCACATTGTTCTGAGTAACAACACGTTTCCCCTGGAATTAAAGCAAAGCATTTTTGACATTCCTTGCGCCACGACTTTGCTGATGCTGCCTTTCAGGTGCTGGGAACAGCTGGCAGGAAAATGAATGCGGCTGGTAATCCGCAGGAACCTTCATGCTGTCACCAAACAGGGGGGAACAATGATCCCCAACACCTGCAGGTTAGAGGTCAAAGAGTCAATCTCTAAAGCATCTAGAGTTGAATGTTAGGACTAATAAGAGCACTGAATGTGTCAAACTGGTGCGATGCTCTGTTCATTTCTTCATGTGCAGGTGTGAGCTGAGTCTGTGTTGAATGTAGTACTCGGACCTTTAGCCTGTGTCTTTTTTCCAAAACTCTTAAAGCAGATTTATCTCTTTCCTCACATAGTCAGTGAACCCTGTTGCCCCCCACACATAGGAAGTAGTTAAAGGCAGAGAATACATTACTTGAGAAAAATGTGAATGATGGAACAGTTTGAGAAGCTAATGGTTGAGGGGGTGGGGTGGGGTGGGGGGAACTCAAGAAAGGTTTTCTGATATTTAACACAAGTAGTCCTGAATTTGAAAACTGCTTAAAATATATGTTGGAACAGCTGAGTGTCACATGCCCGAGTTGAACTGTTCGTTCTACTTCTGGCTGGGAGGGGGAAAAAGGTGATTTGACAAAAGGTTTGCATAACCACAAAAATGGCTGTTTTTGTTTTAAAACCAAGAAACAAGCAATTCAGGGAGACTTCCATAAACTCCAAGTGGCTACACTCTACTTGTTGATGTACAACAGCATACTGCAATGTGGTGTATCACTGGAACCCTCGGTTGGCTCCAGCACCCTGCTTGCCCCATGCTGGTTGCACATCACTCCCCCCCCAACCCCCATCTATTCACCACCATGCCACAACCCTTCAGGACATTCAGTAAACCCAGGAAAACAATGGCCCCCCCCACCCCTCCATCAGGGCTCGACACCGCCTCAAGTCGGAAGGCCCTTTTGGACCCGCAAGCTTAACTTTCAACAATGCGTCCTCAACCCTGATGAAGCCTTGAAAGCCAAAACGGAGCTCACACTAACACCACACAAAAAGACCTGGCATGACGGTTCTCCGGCTTCGAACTTCCCACAAGCCATGCAGATGCGAATTCTCGAAGGTCAATGGGAAATTAAAAATCTTCAGTGTGCGACTGTGGTCACCCAGAACAGGTGCAGAACATTTAAGACCAAATGCCCGATTCACAAATACAGGGGAGGCATAATAGCAAAGCATTCCACTACTCATGACAAAATGAACTGGCTTAACCACCTGAATGTCAAACTGGAGTTATTGCTCTACATATGCATCAGCCATAAGAAAGAAGTAAAAATCTGATTAACTAAACTCTTTCCATCTGAAGGTAACCAACTTCACCAGGGATCTGTACCCAATATGCACGTTCACTCATTGCAATAACTGTTTCCCCACTGACATCCTATACAACCTTTTCTAACTGATTCAAGACCACTGAAAATGTCTGTGAGAGCCACATGACCATTACTGAAATCCTGATGAGAGAACACTTTTGCCAGTGGTAGGTTTGATAACTATTACTGTTGGAGCTGCATAGATGTCGAACGACATAAAATCAAAAACAAAAACAGAATTACCTGGAAAAACTCAGCAGGTCTGGCAGCATTGGCGGAGAAGAAAAGAGTCCTCATGACCCTTCGACAGAACATGAGGACTCGAAATGTCAACTCTTTTCTTATCCGCCGATGCTGCCAGACCTGCTGAGTTTTTCCAGGTAATTCTGTTTTTGTTTTGGATTTCCAGCGTCCGCAGTTTTTTTGTTTTTATCTCTGACATAAAATCAAAACTTGCATTTATATAACGACCACAGAACCACAGAACATCCCAAAACACTTTACAGCCATTGAAGGACCTTTGAAGTGGCAGCACTGTTGTAACGTAGGAAAGGTGGCAGCCAACTTGTGCACAGCAAGAGCCCACAAACAGCAATATCATAATGACCAGATAATCTGCTTTCTGAGAGGTTTATTGAGGGATAAATATTGGTCAGGATACCGGGGTTAAGTTCCCCACTTTTTCTCAAAAGTTGTCTGATGGGATCCTTTACATGCACCTAAGGTGGCAGATGGGACCTCGGTTTCATGTCTCACCTGAAAGACGGCACCTCTGACATATCAGCATTCTCTCGGTACTGCGCCTGGAGTGCCAGCCCTAAGTTTTGTGCTCAAGTCTTGAACCCGGAGTGTTGCTAACTGAGCGATGGCTCAGGATACAATTAAGAAATTGAAATTGAGTTGAGATAAAGCAAAGTAGAAGAAAGCATAAGCAGAGAATCTATTCAGCTGTAAATAGTATATATATATATACTTTTTAAAAGTTTGACTAACAAAATTTGAATTTGGGTAGGGGAGGGAAGCAGAGGAAGGGAAAATGCATCCAAATAGCTGTGATTTTTGTTACTGCCCACTTGGCTTAGCAGAGGGAAAACCATTTTCAGCATGGGGAGGGGACTGTACAGGAGATGACTCGCATCAGACTGAAATAACCTGAGTGAACTGAGATTCTTGAAGACAAAGCCAAGAAAAGCATAAAAACATAAGATGAGATTCAAACTACAATCAAACACTTCTCATCAAAAGAATTAGCAAGGCTGGCCTCTGATTCCTGGAGACCCACAGCTTAAATACCACCATTCAAATCCAGCTGCCTGGTGAAAAGGACACAAAAAGAACAAATTAATTGACCATTCCTTTTAACGGGGCCATTGTTTTCCTTTCAAGTGAGAAGCAATGAGGGAAGATGATCCTTCCAGATCAGATAATCAGCAATTTCTGCTGACCACCCCCCCCCCCCCCCCGAGAAACCTATGCAACATTTCACCTGGCTTTGTGTGCTATATTGATCAGAACCATGTCAACAGCTTTTGTTCTCCAACTCTCTACCCCATTTATCACCGTCGGCAACTGACAGGCCTTCAGAAAATAGGGGCAACAACCTACTGTAGCCTGCCAGACAAACTTGAACTCAAGCAAGGCTGTCAACTCCCAAATCATAAATCTTTCGAGGGTCAATTGCTTGTCTTCAACTGTCACCCGCATACAAGCATTTATCAAGCAAAACTGGCCTCTTCCCTGCTCTGTCCCCTTGAATGGGCTGATGCAAATTTAAGGTGCAACTTTCAGTTGAGAACCACAGGGTATTTTCACCAACTGTTTTTGTGCATCCCCCTGAGGTTTGTTCCTGAAGACTAAAAAACAACGGGAAACGTGAACTTTAGACAAAAAAAAAACTGTTCTGCGTTTTAAACAGAAGTTCATCGCTACAATACTTTTTCAGAGTAGTTGGACACCGAATTTTTTTTTAATTTAAAAAAAAAACCTTCTTTCACAACATGGCCAGTCTTTTACTACACGGTGGGAGGGGGGGCGGAAAAGCCTCAGAGAGGTGGAAAACGAGCAAGAACTCTGTGAGAATGGGGATGAGGAGGTCCCGCCAAACTTAAATGCCGGGATCTCAATGAATTTAACGCCCCGGCAGCTGGCCAAATTGACAAGCCGGTGGGCAGGGTCATCGGCGGCAGAGGTCACTGGGAGGGCTAAGGCCCTGACTGGGTGGAGGAAAAGACAGCGTCTGTGATCGGGAGGGGCAGGGCGACCAACTCTTGCGGAGGAAATTAAGGGGCAGCCTGCTATGGGCTGGGAGGTTGCCAGAGTCGTGGGAGCACAAATAGCGGGAGGACGATTATGGCGAATGCGTGAAATTTAAAGGTCCAAATTACTGGGCAAACGGGTCAGTGGACGATCCCATAAAATAACGGACAGTTGGTTACCTGGGGCCGGGGGGGGGGGGGGGGGGGGGCAGGTGGTGGGGAACAGGATGGGAAGAGCAGGAGGTAGGTGGGTGGTGAGTCGGAGTTAAATTATGGTCGTGGAGCGGTGGGGGTTGAAGCCAGGAGGCGTTCAATTGCACCTGTGGGTTTCCTGGCCCTTGGGAAATTTGTGTGACAATTGTGAAGTTTAAATCTGCCTCCTAATTGGACAGTAGGAACCTTATTTAGCTTTATGAATGAGGTGTCCTACCTCCTCAAGGTAGGATACACTGACCTCCCAATATCTACCAATGTAAAAAAAGGTGGCAGACAGGTGCATGGTTTGTTGGAGACATGGTCCTCGTATTTAACTCCTTAACTACCCTGCCCTCAGACCATCTTCCATTTGTGGGGTGGGTTAATAGAGAAATTATGTGCTCATGCCACTCCCAGACAGTGACAATCCCAAAGTAACCTTGTTAGACTTTTCTAAGATCATCCATCAAGGCTGCCATAGCTTTGACAGCTTGTGAATAAAAGAACCTGCATTTATACAGCATTTCTAATGTAGAAAATATATCGTGGTGCTAGAGAAAAGCAAACATCCTACTACTCCTATTCCAATGCTCCCTTCCTCCATTAACTTCAGCTCATCCAAAACTCTGCTGCCCATATCCTAACTGGTACAAGTCCCATTCATCCATCGTTCCTGTTCTCGCTTTGGGATTTCTCATTCTTCCTTTAAGGATGACCCATCATCCTCCTCTCTAACCTGCAGCCCCACAGCCCTCATTGCCCTTCTCCATCCCCGATTTTAACCTGCTCCACCTTTGTTGGCCCTGCCTAGGCTCTAAGCTCCCCTTCCTAAGCCTCTCTCCTTTAAGAAGCCCCTCAAAACCTAACTCTTTGACCAAGCTTTTGTTGACCTGTCCTAACATTTCTTTCTGCGGTTTGGGCCCAAATCTTGTTTGGCTATGTTCCCACGAAGTGCCTTGGGATATTTTACTATAATAAAGGTGCAATATAAGATTAAGATGTTGTTGTTGTATTGTGAGTTGGAGACAATGATGCGATAATGTGTTATAGAACTGCCCGTGTTCCCTATACATAAACCCACTCTTTCATCTTGGGGAATAAAGGGACGGAATGCAGCAAGGCTTGAGTTTGGAATTGTCTCCCCCGACTGATAAATTGCCAAATCCAATTTTAAATGACCGAGTCAGCACGACATGGAGGCTCCGCACAAAGAGGGAGGCCTCCACAATCTTCTGACCCAACAGATGTTACCACAATAAAAACAGAAAACGCTGGAAAAACTCAGCCGGTCCGGCAGCATCTGTGGAGGGAGAAACCCCAAGTTAACGTTTCGAGTCCAATCCGACTCTTCTTCGGAATGATTCCATGATATTGTTTGTTATCAATGATGCCACAAACTTTGCTAACCAGCTGCCAAAAATGAATGGGGAGTCTCCAAGCCGCACGAGCACTGCTCTATCCTCCCCTCGTTCCAGCTGCCTCCGGTTGATTCACAAGGATAAAATTGAAACAGGAAGTGTTTTGTGAGTGACTGACTTTTGAACTCTGAAAATGGCCAACACACCGCGAGAAGGCCCTTTATCAACAAACTTACTGAAAATGCTGAAACCCTTCTTAAAAATACCCACCCTAAAACCCAGACAAGAAAAAGCAGCACCCCCACCACAACCCCAAACTATTTTACCCCTTTGTTGACATTTGGGAGGCACTGCATGAGCATTCAAATAGAGCGTAATTCTGTAATTCTCGAACGGTAATTACAACACCAGACTAAAATACTCCATAATTCACAGCAATCACTGAACTACAGATCCAGCAAATACTCATTAAAAAAGGTTAACAGAGGCTTCAGGTATAAAGTCAAATAACATTAGGTGGAACAATATTACACAAACTAGGGGCAAATGCATAATCAGTGTTTGCTATTACAGCAAATATCTGACAATTAAATGATATGTGGTGCCACCGGCAGGCTGTTGCCAATGGAGCTAGAGTTCCAGGCAAACTACTTCACCTATTTAATCCTTTGTTCCTCATTCAAACCTTTCTTCCAGCTTCAACCCTGCTCCCAAACCACCACCCACCACCTCCCCACCCACCAACTCATTGCTGCTGCTGTGGTTTCTCGGGGTGGTGACCTCACCCCAGTGATGATTCCCACTGTTCGAGTATAGACAGCGTGTGTCAAGCAGGCTGTTTGTTCATCACATCCCTCACCCAAAGTTCAGACGTGTGCCTTTTCTGGTCAGAGACTGTTGGGTAACAGTCTGTGCCTGATGCCCAGGATTATCGAGGACAATCTCTGCCCCAGGTTAGATCAGAATCCAAATGAGACACTTTCTGGTTTGTGTGGCTTAATGTGACACCCAGTGGTGTTAGGCCATTGGCAGTGTAGGTGCAACCTGATGAGCTTGAAAAAAAATGGCCTAAAAAGAGATGAATGGTCTTGTTTTAGTTCAAGTTGTCTCAGTAAAAATTTAGTGACTGGAATAGACACACATCAATACAGACACACACACACATCAATACACACACACACACACATCAATACACACACACACACACACATCAATACACACACACACACACACACAACACACACACACACACACACACACACACACACACACACACACACACACACACACACACACGCACATCAATACACACATCAATAGACACACCAATAGACACACCAATACACACACACACACACACCAATACACAGACACACCAATACACAGACACACCAATACACAGACACACCAATACACAGACACACACACACACCAATACACACACACACACCAATACACAGACACACCAATACACACACACACCAATACACACACACATCAATACACACATCAATACACACACACATCAATACACACACACACACACACACACACACATCAATACACACACACACATCAATACACACACACACATCAATACACACACACACATCAATACACACACACACATCAATACACACACACACATCAATACACACACACACACACATCAATACACACACATACACACACACATCAATACACACACATACACACACATCAATACACACACATACACACACACATCAATACACACACACATCAATACACACACACACATCAATACACACACACATCAATACACACACACACACCAATACACACACACACACCAATACACACACACACACCAATACACACACACACACCAATACACACACACACACCAATACACACACACGCACACCAATACACACACACACATCAATACACACACACACATCAATACACACACACACATCAATACACACACACACACATCAATACACACACACACACATCAATACACACACACACACATCAATACACACACACACACCAACACACACACACCAACACACATCAATACACACACACACACATCAATACACACACACACATCAATACACACACACACATCAATACACACACACACATCAATACACACACACACATCAATACACACACACACACACACACATCAATACACACACACACACACACACACACATCAATACACACACACACACACACACACATCAATACACACACACACACACACACACACATCAATACACACACACACACACACACACACAATCAATACACACACACACACACACATCAATACACACACACACACACACATCAATACACACACACACACACATCAATACACACACACACACACACACGCACAGCAATACACACACACACGCACATCAATACACACATCAATATACACACACACATCAATACACACATCAATATACACACACACACATCAATATACACACACACACACATCAATATACACACACACACACATCAATATACACACACACACACACCCCAATACACACACACACACACACACCAATACACACACACACCCTCCAATACACTCACACATCCTCCAATACACACACACACACACACACACACACATCAATACACACACACACACACATCAATACACACACACACACACATCAATACACACACACACACACACATCAATACACACATACACACACACACACACACACACACACACACACACATCAATACACACACACACATCAATACACACACACACATCAATACACACACATCAATACACACACACACACACACACACGCACACATCAATACACACACACACGCACACATCAATACACACATCAATACACACACACACGCACACATCAATACACACATCAATACACACACACACATCAATACACACACATCAATACACACACATCAATACACACACACACACACACACGCACACATCAATACACACACACACACACACACACACATCAATACACACACACACACACACATATCAATACACACACACACAAACACACATCAATACACACACGCACAAACACACATCAATACACACACACATCAATACACACACACATCAATACACACACACATCAATACACACACACACAGTTAGGTAGACATTAAAACTAACATTTAAATATAGTGTCAGATGAGAGGACTGCATATCCTGGAATATTACATTTAGTTCTCTACAACTGGCACAAAAACTAAAAGTAGGGGAAACACAGGAGATTGGGGGCCAAACTCTGGAGATCAACACTCACTGCCTATTCCTTCATTTGTTATTATAACAGTGACTGTGCTTCAAAACGAATCCATTGGATGCCAATCGCTCTAGGACATCTTGAGGATGATCTATAAACACAAGTTCTCTCTTCCTTTAAATTCCGTCTTCCAAAACTGTTTATTGGATGAAACTTGAAATCGGGGCTCTGTCTGCCCTCTCAGGTGGACATAAAAGGGGAGGCGGTGGCGTAGTGGTGATGTCACCAGACCAGTAATCCAGAGGCCCTGGCTAATGCTCTGGGGTCACGGGTTCAAATCCCACCATGGCAGCTGGTGCAATTTAAATTAAATTAATAAATCTGAAATTAAAAAGCCAACCTTGGTGATAATGGCCATGAAGCCATTGTTGATTGTTGTAAAAACTCATCTGGTTCACTAGGGATAGAAATCTGCCTTCCTTACCTGGTCTGGCCCACATGTGACTCCAGACCTACAGCAATGTGGTTGACTTTTAAGTGCCCTCTGAAAGCAAGTCATTCAGTTGTATCAATCCACTGCAAAATCTATAAAAAGGAATGAAGCCAGATAGGTCACCCAGCGTCGACCTAGGCACTGAAAATGACGACAGCAAACTCAGCCCTAATGAACCTGCAATGTTCTCCTTATGGGGGCTTGTGCCAAAGTTGGGAGATCTGTCCCACAGTCAAGCAACAGCCTGACATAGTGATACTCATGGAATCATATCTGTCCCAGGCACCACCATCACCATCCCTGGATGTGTCCTGTCCCACTGGCAGACACGGTGACACTGTGGTATACGGGAGGGAGGGAGTTCCCAACATCGACTCTGGACCCAATGAAGTCCCATGGCATGAGGTCCAACATGGGCAAGGAAACCTCCTGCTGATTATTACCTATTGTACACCCTCAGCTGATGAATGAGTGCTCCTCCATGTTGAACGCCGCTTGGAGGAAGCACTGAGGGTGGGAAGGCCACTGAATGTACTCTGGATGGGGGCTTCAATGTCCATCACCAAGAGTGTCTCAGTAGCACCACTACAGACTGAGCTGGCCAATTCCTAAAGGACATTGCTGCTGGACTGAGTCTGCAGCAGATGGTAAAGGAACCAAGGGGGAGAAACTTACTTGATCTCAGCCTCACCAACCTGCCTGTCACCGATACCCATGACAGTATTGATAGGAGTCACAATCCTAGTGGAGATGAAGTCCAGCCTTCACACTGAGGACACGTTCTATCATGTTGTGTGGCACTACCACTGTGCTAAATGGGATAGATTTCGAACAGATCTAGCAACTCAAAACTGGGCATCCATGAGATGCTGTGGGCCATCAGCAGCAGCAGAATTGTATTCCACCATAAATTGTAACCTCATGGCCCGGCATATCCCCCACTATACCATTATCATCAAGCTAGGGGATCAACCCTGGATCAATGAAGAGTGCAGGATGACATGCCAGGAGCAGCATACATAAAAATGAGATGTCACCCTGGTGAAGCTGCAATGCAGGACTGCTTGCAAGCTAAACAGCAGAAGCAGTATGCAATAGACATAGCTCAGTGATCCCATAACCAATGGATCAGATCTCAGCCCTGCAGTCCTACCACATCCAGTTGTGAATGGTGGTGGACAATTAAAACAACTCACTGGAGGAGGAAGCTCCACAAATGTCCCCATCCTCAATGATGGAGGAGCCCAGCACATCAGTGCAAAAGATAAGGCTGAAGGATTTGCTACGAACTTCAGCCTGAGGTGTCGAGTGGGTGATCCATCTCAGCCTCCTCCTGAGGTTCCCAGAATCACCGATGCCAGTCTTCGGCCAACTCGATTCACTCCATATGACATCAAGAAACAGCTGAATGGATACTGCAAAGGCTATGGCCCCTGACAACATCAAAGCAACAGTACTGAAGATTTGTGCTTCAAAACAAGGTGCACTCTTAGCCAAGCTGCTCCAGTGCAGCTACAACACTGGCATCTAGCTGGCAATGTGGAAAATTGCCCAGGTATGCCCTGTCCAAAAAAGCTGGACAATTCTCACCCAGCCAATTCCCGCCCCATCAGTCTACTCTCAATCATCAGCAAAGTGATGGGTTGTTGACAGGGCTATCAAGCAGCACTTACTCAGCAATAACCTACTCACTGACCCTCAGTTCGGGTTCCACCAGGGTCACTCAGCTTCTGACCTCATTACAGCCTTGGTTCAAACACGGACAAAAGAGCTGAACTCCAGAAGTGTGGTGAGAGGGACTGCCCTGGACATCAAGGCAGCATTTGACCGGGGGCTTCAAGGAGCCCTAGAAAAAAACTGCAGTCAATGGGAATTGGGGGAAACTTCTCCACTGGTTGGAGTCATACCTAGCATAAAGGAAGATGGCTATGGTTGTTGGAAGACGATCCACTCAGTCCCAGGACATCACTGCAGGAGTTCCTCAGCGTAGTGTCCTAGGCTCAACAATCTTCAGCTGCTTAATTAATGACCTTCACCATAAGGTCAGAAGCTGGAATGTTCACTGATGATTCAAAATGTTCAGCACCACTCGTGCCTCCTCAGATACTGGAGCAGTCCATGTTCCAATGTAGCAAGATCTGGACAATTTCCAGGTTTGGGTTGTTAAGTGGCAAGTAACATTAGCGCCACACAAGTGCCAGGCCATGATAATCTCTAACAAGACAGAATCTAACCATCTCCTCTTGACATTCAGTGGCATTACCATTGCTGAATGCCCCACTATCTACATCCTGGGGGGGTTATCGTTGGCCAGAAATTGAACTTGACCAACCATATAAATACTGTGGATAAAAGAGCAGGTCAGAGGCTGGGAATGTTGCCGAGAGTAACTCATCTCCTGTTCCCCCAAAATCTGTCCACCATCTACAAGGCACAACTTCCTCCCTAACAGCACTGTGGGTGTACCTACAGCACAGGGACTGCAGCAGTTCACCACCACGTTCTCAAGGGCAATTAGGGATGGGCAATAAATGCTGGCCCAGACAGTGATGCCCACAGCCCGTGAATGAATTTTAAACAGTCAAGAGCGTGATTGAATACGCTCCACTTACCTGCAGCTTCAAAAACACAAGAAGCTCGACACTATCCAGGACAAAGCAGCCCGCTTGATTGGTACCATATCCGTGACCTTCAATATCCACTCCATCCACCAACAACTCACAGTGGCAGCAGGGTGTACCAACTACAAGATGCACTGCAGGAATTCACCAAGGCTCCTTCGACAGTACTTTCCAAACACACGATCTCTACCATCTAGAAGGCCGAGGGCAACAGATTCACGGGAACGCCAACCATCCGCAAATTCCCCTCCGAGCCACACACCACCCTGACTCAGAACCAAATTGTTATTCCTTCACTGTCGCTGGATCAAAATCCAGGAACTCCCTCCCTAACGGCACCGTGGGCGGTCCTACCACCACATGGACTGCAGCGGTTCAAGAAGGCAGCTCACCACCACCTTCTCAAGGGGCAATTAGGGATGGATAACAAAATTGCTGGTCTAGCCAGTAAAGCCCACATCCCATGAAAGAATAAAAAAAAAATTCCATGATTTTGAAGGGTGGTTAGGGGTGGCGAGTTATTCCTGGTGTCCTGGACAATATTTATCCCTCAATCAATATCACTAAAATGGATTATCGCACTGATGCTTAAAAATCTTAAAAATTAATGCACATGCACAGTGATTCTCTACCATGTAGAAAATGTGCATGAGGAAAAGGGAACTGCATTTTAATGTCATCACACAAAACAAAAGACTGCTTACTAGACGGTGCACATTCCAAGAATCTTTCATTTAACGTTATTTGTTGGCATGTAAGTCTACTTAAGTTAGCCCACATAACCTGTAAAACTGCTAACGGCTGCTGTGACTGAGTGTACGATCTCCCCAGTGGGACTGGGACATTGTGTCGAGTAGGAGGTTGGCTGGAAGCCTGGAATGTGCCATGTGCTCATGCTGGGATCCAGGTTTGACTCCCAAGCTTTAGTTGACATTTGGAACTTCAGTCGTCCCTATGGTCTGAAGTGAATTTTCCCAAGTTCATGGTCAAGTTGCTTGGTCAAACACTCTAGCTTGGAGCGAGGAAGTTAGGACATGGCATGCCCCAACATGGGGCAATTTCGTACAGTTTCAGCCGTTGCACTCAGCCATGTTGTCATGAGTGAGGGGAGTGGTGGTGGTGGTGGTGGTTGGTGGGGGGGGGGGGTGTTGGGGAAAAGTGATGGGCTGGAAGGAGAGAGCATCAATTAGATGATAAACACTATAGAACAGACAAGTATATTCAGAGGCTGCAGGTGCCTGTGCCAGTGCCAGGGACAGGGGACTGGATCCAATACTTAAAACAGAAAAGAGCAGCAAAGTGTCTAACTTCTCTTGACTTTTTCTCTTATCAGACAAGGAACCTTCCGGTGAATCCAGCACGCTGCCAAAGACACATTGCTCTAACATTATTGAGCAAAGGCTTAATTTGCCTTTTAATTTGCTGGTTCAACTAAAGGCTTGTCTTCAAATTTTCTGTTGTCAGGTCATTAATGAACAGCTTTTTTTCAAAACAGAATTAACAAAGGTAATTGAAAGGCACAGAGTCACATTTTGTTTTTACTCTTGCATTTTGACCACCTTCTTTTCAATCTACCATCATTATCTCATTTTTTTTTATACCTTAAACAAGGTTGTAAGCAGTTCGAAGCAATTCAGATACCAAAACTACAAGGGAAACTGAAGGTGTCGACTGCCTGCACCTGTGGAACAAGTCTGGAATGGGAGAAATGTAATCCCCAGCAAGCCTGAATCTGTCTTAGGCCTCCCTGTACCCACTTACAACCAATCTGCAGTGATGACAGATTAAACCAGGATGCTTTACTCTGAAGTGGGTTCTCTAATTTACCTAGAGGATTAAGACTCAAAATATCAGACCTTCTAGGGAACGTTAAAAACATTTGGAAATGCCACATTGAAGTGAGGAATATTATTCCTATAGCAGAAATTTAGTGCCAATGCATTTATCATTTATTGAAGGCCCAACTGAACAAACAAGCCATGAAAGATGCGTAGAGTTCGGCCTCTGCTATTTAACCATTTAATCCACTGAAACAACTCTTCACGTATTTCTGCATTACCACTTCACAACTCACTCACAAAGTACCTCATCCAGAACTCTACTATCCTGGTTTGCACCAAGTCTCACTCATCCACTAATCATGTCTTCACCAACCTGCACTGGGTCCCAGTTTCCCAATGCCTCAAATTAAAATTTTTCATCCTTCTGTGTAAATCTCTCCATGGCCGCACCCCCCTCCTTTGCCCTGTGATCTCCCCCCACCCAGCGCTACAATCTCATCAAACTATTTTTCTAAATTTGCTCTCTGAAAACCTTTGCTTCCCCTTGTTGATCCCCCAACTTCCACCCCACCCCCCCACCCCAACCACCTCACTCCATCTCACCATTTGGTGGTGCGCTTTAGTTGAAGACTCTAGTTTTTGCAATTCCCGATCCTCCTTTCAGACCAGCAAAGCCTTCTTCCCACTACAGCTTTTGGTCACTTCTTCTAATAGCACCTGCTGTAGCTCGGTGTTTTTCATTCCCTTGCACCTCAGAATATCTCCACACCCTGAAAGTGCCACATAAACACAAGTCTTTGTGTTTTTTGGGAGCCCCGTTGGTCGACAGGACATGAATGAAGGATAGGAAAGTACAAGGGAGAGGTGCAGCACAGCACACTATACTGCACTTCCTATTGCCCAGCTCGAGAGCAGCATCTGGAACATTTACTAACACCTTCCCCTGCCCCATCACCATCAATTCACCAATGATCAGAGCACAGCACACAGCTTAGAGGAGAATGTAAAATAACAGCAAAATGAGTTAATTATAGCACATATAGTTTAAACCGACTCAAATTAAAAATGTAACAGCTTTTATCTGGCTGTATCAGTTAATAGTTCATATGCAGATTGTTACACCTGCAGTTTGATCATGAGAATGATCTGATTTGTTTTGAAGGTGGATGTTACACAGCTTGTGTTGTGTCGAGGTGTGATCGCTAATGACTGTGGAATGAAATTAGACCTCCTTCTACAGGTTCAAAAAGCAAAATCAATGAAGTTTACTTTGTTCCCGTGGCTTTTATAATTACTGTTGTTTTATGTTGTAGAGGTGAGGATGGTGGGAACATTCTGTAAATTTAATTCCCGGCTTCATTTCTGTATTAGGATGACACAGCCAGGGCTTTTTGGTCAGTCCAACAACAGTTTAAATCAAGTTACGGGGCTCCACAGTTCTTAAATTCAATATCTTCCCCCTTCACAGCTGATGATATTGTTGCCCCTTTCGGATCATGCTTGGCTGAAATGCCATCTTTCTTTCTAACCCTGTTCAAGTTTGTGATCCATGTCAGGACATAGGTGGTGACTGGTGCCTTCCCAAAGCAGCCAGTGCTTTAGCGAAAGCAAGTATCGACAAGCTATTCACCTTGGACGGCATCATGAGCAATACCAACCTGGCCCTCACCTCAATTATCAGGCAGGCAAGCTGCGCTCCTGGCCACCTACCAGTGTTAACTTGTCCTCAGGCCTTTCATAGTGGCAGGTTCAAGAGCTGGGCTAGTTCGCAATTCATTTTCTCCTTTGTCACAGAAGAGGTAGGTTAGGAAGAACAAGGAAGGAAATAGAGAAACACTCACCTTCCAGCTCTAGATAGCATGGTTAAGATCAGGTGCAATTGGAGACAGGAGCTCGTCTTCGACTGCTCAATGGGCTCGTTTCAATGGGCTCAAATAAATATCAATGGCAGGACAGGAAAGGTGCGCCTCCAACAAAAAATTCAACTTCAAATGGTTAAAAGTTTTACTTTTTGCCTTGCAATTAGATTTACTGAATTTACTCATTTACGGGACACACAATGCGTCAAAGCAGGTAACCTGTCATTGCTCAGGGATCGAGGTGTTCCCTGTCAAGGCATTTCCTTAAAGAACTGTGGTACACGACCAGCCATTCTCATCACACGCAAGTGTAGAAACTCACAGCATTTTGTGGCTATACCAAATCATTTCCAATGCATCTGAGAAACCCCCCTTATTAAAAGGTCCTGCAGAGATCAGCTCCTCCATCCTCAGTGGGGTTTCCTCAGATTGAGGGCCTATCTCCTCTATCTCATAAACATTAGCTGGGAACAGGAAAACTAATTTAATGCACAAAGTTTATTTAAACTTGAGCTGTCACAAGATTTGACCTTTATCTCATATTTATCAGCTCAATTGGGGGAAAACTATATATATATAAATATTAACTGCTGACCATATTAGACAGTTAATGCAAACAGGTCAATGTATCCATGTCAATCCAGGACGGAAGTGCATTACCACAGGGTTTTTGGTATCTCTCGTGTGATTTTTGCCCTCTAAAAGTTGATTTATGCCCTACACTTCGCTCACTTAATTAAGTTATTTCAACACTGCCAAAGCATGGCTACCTTGGCAGATATTTCTGAAACAATATGTACAGATTCTTGTTCTCAAGAGGGGAATATGTGAATTCTAAAATTCTCAGAATCTGAACCAGCAGTTGCCTAGGTTTCAGATCTCAAAACAGATGTGTCTACAGATTCCAGGGCACTACATTAACAGCTAATTCCCCGTGATAAAACTCAGCTGCAACAGAGAGGACAGAAAAAAAATTGATGGAGAGAAAAAAAAAACAAAGCCTTCATCTGCTTCATGCTTAATCCCAAGATATTTCTAAATAATAGACCATTAGTGCCTTGATGATAAAAAAACTTCAGCTGGCACTTGCTAATTATGGTTGTGTTGAATTTCTTTTGGCTGCTTTCGTTTGCTCGTACACACCAGGAGAGTGTCTATGGTGCATCACTGGCCATAAACACCTCTCTTCAAAGTGTTGGTACATGCTGAAGTGCAGAACATGTAGGATGGCTCAGCTGGGTGCATTCTCACCTCCAAATCAGACAGGTGTACATTCAGACCCTAACCCAAAGGTAACCCAAAGGGTTCCGGACAAAATCTGGGCTGATGCTCCAGTGTCGGAGCTGAGGGATTAACACACTGTCAGAGGTGCTGTCTTCTGCATGAGTTGTTAAGCCAGGTACTGTCTGCCCTCTCAGGTGGACTTAAAGATCCCATGGTGTTATTTCAAAGAGGAACAGGGGAGTTATTCCCAGTTCCCTGGCTAATTTCTATCCATCAAGCACTACCATTAAAATCAGATTATCCGATGATTATCGTATTGCTGTTTCTGGGTGCTTGCTGTGCACAAACTGGATGCTGCCTCTCTTACATCACAACAGTGATTCCATTTCAAAAGTACTTAACTGGCTGAAGAGTGATTTGGGACATCTTGAGATCATGAAGGGCAAGGCTTTCTTTGAGGACAGAAGGTAGTTTTGTACCTGCTTTCTCGACTTGGTATATTGCCTTCTGAATCGTGCTCTCAGAGATAGAAGGAAAGCTGTAGACAGGTCATGTGTATATTCTACATCATAACCTTCATCTACAAAGCACTGTCAAAAAGAAAAAAAGAGACAATGTATTTCATGGATTAAAAATATGAATGGAGCGATGGGTGACAATGGAACAGGAGTAGGACATTCAGCCCCTCAGCCTGTTCTGCCATTCAGTTATATCTTATATGACCAATGTGAGGATTTATATGATGATTATGTTTTGGTCTATCTCTTTAATTCAAGGGAATGTGGAGTAACAAAGAGTCATGTGATCTGATGAATTCCACCTGACAACAAGCCTCTGTGGTTTGGTTACCATGGAGACCAGGAACCCAGGTTGAGACTTACTGAGAGCAAGGTGCAAAATGTTCACACCTAACAACAAAAGCATGAACAGATGGGCTGACTGTGGATAGACTTTCTGCCTCAGAGTCTTTTGCATAGTGATAGAGAGAGAGAGAGAGAGAGAGGGAGAGAGCGAGAGCATGCAACAGGGGGAGAGCGACAGATCTGACAGAGACAATAGGCTGCAACTGGTGTGGTCAGCAGAGCGGAGAAGGCTTTGGGTTCTTCGCAAGCTGGCAGACCGAATGCGGGAGGGAGGACGGTCTCAAGTCAAAGAGAAGCAGACCAGAAAAGATTCTGAAAGATTCATCCTGGCCAGGAGAAGGAATTGTCAGAGTGGGCCTTACTGCTGGTTATTCAGGAATTCTTTGACAACTGAGGGAAGAGCCTTTCTATGGTTACTCAATGTTATTACTTGACAAAACAGGGAGAAGTCACCCATTGAGAGTGACTGTGGACTGTTTCCTTTTAAAGACCCTAATCCAATGGAAAGCATGCTGTAATGTACTTGTATGCAGTGTGGGGTTATCAGTTATGCTAAGACATTAATGAGGGTTATTGCTTCTGTAGTTTAGAGTATTAGTTGCTGACTATGTTCAGTCGATCTTGATTTAAGTTGCTTGTTACAGTAAAAGTCTTAAATCTTGAAATCTTGTACGATTCCTTTAAGTTGGTCCTGGGAATTCAAATCTTTTGTTTAAAGTTATCGGATTCTATGCGGATTATAGCACACGACTGATCTATAGCAACTCCACTGAGAAACCAAAATCTTGATTGAAGAGAAGTTTTGAGGATGTTTTTAAAAAGAGAGGTAGAGCAGCAGAGACTTAACTATGGAACTGTAGGATTCCAGGCACTTGAGGATCTCCAATCATGGTGTAGTAAAAAGCCTTTTTTTATTCTCTCATGGGATGTGGCTGTCACTGGCAAGTCAACATTTGTTGCCCATTCTTAATCACCCTTGAGAAGGTGGTGCTGAGCTGCCTTTTCGAACCACTGCAGTCCATGTGATGCAGGTACACCCACAGCACTGTTAGGAAGGGTGTTTCTTTGGCTTCAATTTTACCAGGCTCCTTGATGCCACACTGGGTCAAATGCTGTCTTGATATCAATGGCACTCACTCTCTCCTCACTCCTTCAGTTTAGCTCTTTTGTCTATGGTTGGACCAATACTGTAATGAGGTCAGGACCCGAGTGGCCCTGGTGGAACCCAAACTGAGTGCCAGTGAGTAGGTTATTGCTGTGAAAGTGCCACTTGATAGTACTGTTGACAACATCTTCCATCACTCTGCTGATGATCGAGAGTAGACTAATGACGCAGTAATTGGCCAGATTGGATTTGTCAAGCTTTTTGCAGACTGGACATATCTGGACAGTTTTTCACATTGTCAAGTAGATGCCAGTGTTGTAGCTGTACTGGAACAGCTTGGCTAGGGGTGGGGCTAGTTCTGGAGCACATGGCTTCAGTACTACACCTGTGATATTGTCAGGGCCCATAGCCTTTGCAGTATCCAATTGGGGAAAATGGGATGCTGGTGGAGGAATGGAGTCTCGTGGGTGAGAAGCATATGTTTGGAGGAAGGTGCAGAGATGGAGTGGGGTGACAACTTTTAAAAAAGAGGGGGTCAAAGTAGTCATAGTAGGTCGGCTTGGTTAGGGACAATAACTGAGAACTTTGTACAGGACAGTCGAACTGGGCCAGAATTTTGGACAAGATGGGCTTTAGGAAGGGTGTGAGACACCCGTAAGGAGATAATCGGAACAGTCAAGTCTGGGTGATTGAACGTGTGCGAAGTCCTGCAGCAGATGCAGGAGCGAAGGTGGACACCATTCAGAGGTGGAAGTAGAGAGTCTAAAACTCAGCTTGATCAAGATGGTTACAATCCTGGTAGATCCATTGTTTCAGCCTGTTCCTGCTCCACTGAAGTTATTTCTTCCTATATTGACTACTTTTTCTCCCCTTGTTCAGCCTCTTCCCATTTACGTTTGTAATTCTTCCTATGCCCTACATCATTTCAACAAGTTCCAGTTTCCTGGCCCTAACTGCTTCCTCTTCACATGGACGTCTCTTCTCTGTACAACTCCATTCCCCCACAAGGATGGTCTGAGGGCTCTCTGCTTCTTCCTTAAACAGAGGCCCGAACAATGCTCATCCACCACCACTCTTCTCCGTCTGGCTGAACTTGTTCTCACACACAACGATTTCTCCTTTAACTTGTCTCACTTCCTCCAAATAAAAGGTGCTGCTAGTTCATGTGCCCTAGTTATGTCTGCCTTTTTGTGGGGTACGTGGAACATTCCTTGTTCTGACTTTCCACCCCACCAGCCTCCACATTCAACGGATTATCCTCCACCATTTCTGTCACCTCCAGCGTGATGCCACCACCAAACACACCTTCCCCTCCCCTCCCCGGTCAGCATTCCAAAGGGACCATTTCCTCCACGACATCCTGGTCCGCCCCTTCATTATCACCCCCAACACCTTGTCCCCTTCCCATGATAGCTTCCCATGTAATCATAGGCAGTGTAACACCTGCCCCTTTACCTCGTCTCTCCTCACTATCCAAGACCCCAAGCACTCCTTCCAGATGAAGCAGCAATTTACTTGTACCTCTTTCAATTTAACAAACTGCTTACAATGTGGTCTTCCTCAACGCTGGGGGGGGGGGGGGGGGGGGGGGGAAGAGAGAGACACACCAAACGGAGACCAGGTGACCATTTTGTGAACACCTCTGCTCAGTCCGCAACCATGACCCCGACCTTCCTGTCACTCGCCATTTCAATTCACCATCTTGCTCTCATAGTCACATTTCTGTCCTCGGCCTGCTGCAATATTCCAATGAAGCCCAACACAAGCTGGAGGAACAGTATCTCACCTTCCGATTAGGCAATTTACAGCCTTCTGGGCTCAACATTGAGTTCAACAACTTCAGGCCACGGACTCTGCCCTCCATTTTGATTCTTTTTCATTTGCCAAGTGTGAGTCTGTATGTTGTTTCCATGGTTTTGATTTCACACACTGCTGTCCTTAATTTTGTCATGAATACTTTCTCTGGACCAAGGCATCATTTCTTTACTACAACCATTACCACTCCCTTTGTCTTTTGTTCCGTGAAATCTTTGTCATTTAATCTCTCCCATCCTCTACCCTAGCCCTGACCTGCCTTCTGTTCTACCTGACCCTACCCCCTTTCTCAACAGCATAAAACATTTCTACCTCTCCTCAGTTCCAAAGAATAGTCATATTGGATTTGAAATGTTAACTGTTTCTCTCCGCACAGATGCTGCCTGACCTGCTGAGTTTTCCCGGCACTTCCTGTTTTTATTTCAGATTTCCAGCATCTGCAGTATTTTGCTTTTATTACTATTATGCAGGTTACAGATCTGCATCAGACCAGGGCCCCACATCATATCTAGAGAGAAATGTAAGGAGGGGGTGTGGGGGAGGGGCAACTAATTACCAGTGGATGAAATGGGGGCATCAACTCTTTTCTTAAGGTTGGTTCAGAGTTCATGAGGTGATAGGCCAGTACAGAATAAAGGACACTAACTGTGGACCAGGGTTTGACTGGCACAGTAGTTTGAACCAGGGAAGAGACATGAATTGATTGCACCGCACTATATCTTGTTCACACAATGAGAGCTTTGTGCAATCAGCTGATAACTGGTAGAAATCCAGAATCCTGGAGTTTGAGCCCCCAAAACAGCAGTAAAAATTTTGGAAAATCCCAATAAAAACAGAAGTTGACATTCATTCACCGTAAACTTGTGGGCCTAATTGTAAGTGGGTGAAATGCGATCCCTCAAAACACTGGCATAAATTGCATGCAATAAAAACGGAATTTGACTTATTCTGTGACCCTGAACGTGACCTCTTGGAGCTGCTTGGTGAAATAATTTCACTGCCTTGACTTTGTTTCCTTCTTGTTAAAATACATCGACTCCAACCCTCAATTATTCTATTGATGGGAGACGAGTTTCATCAGGAGGATTATCATTTTGTTTTTTATGCTTAAAGATTTGAATTGACTTTCAGATCCTCAACCCTGGCCTTCAAATCTTTCTACAACAGACCCCCCATCTTACCTGAACAATCCCCTCCAGGATAAACCACCTGCTCCTCCCACAAAGTTCTACTCCTTTCCAATGGCCCAATATCTCTCCTTGGCATTCACGTTGGCTGATACATTAAAAGGTTGCATTTCTTTGTTCTTGTGTTTGAGTTTCCCACCTCTCCAAGCTTCTCAAGCTCTGCAACCCCCACCCTGCCCCCCCTGCATTCCAACAAACTAAGCCTCCAGGGCTCTAGTGCCTTCTACAGGCACTTCCTTATTGGTCCCACTCTCAGTGATAGTTCTCTTCAGCTGCCTAAGCACTTGGGATTCACTCCCTTTAAATACTTTGCCTCTCCACCTCCCTCTCCTCCTTTAAGTCATTTCTTAAAATCCTCCTCTATGAATAAGCTTTTGGCCACCCCATCTAACCTCTCCTCTGACCTTGGCATCCATTTTCCCCTTACATCTCTCTCTGTAGCTCTAAATGCAAGATAGCAATCTTGTTTCCAGCTCCCCAGTCTGTACCTGCTACTTTGGTCACTTTGCCTTTTCGAACTATTTCCCGAGCATCTCCCTGTCATGTCTTTGCCCCTCTCCCTCAAACTTTCTTGCTTGGGGTCTACTCTTAACCCACAGCCATGTACAGTGCTTTGATCAATAGCCATGGGTGCCATGAGTGCTATTTATCCAGATATCCCAAATTCCATGCTCTTTATTTGACACTATTTGTGATGTTCCCTATATTTTGTGTTTTCAACCATTGTTTCAATTTGCACCTTGTATTCTTGGTTTTGTTTTAAAAAAAAAGAAATGAAAATTACAAAAAATCTACATCACCACACAAAAGCTAATAAGGAATAGATTTATCATGTGTCAACAAACTTAGGACTCCAATAGCCAAAGGCATAAACAACTTTAAAATGCTTAACTAACTCACAAAACCACAGTAAAATGGCTTACATCAGGTACAGTATATGTGGTACATGAAATATAATTAAACTTCATTCAGACATTTATCATTTATTGGTTGTACCTGGAGGCTAACCATGAGATACACAATATAATTTCCTTTACTCCCCACACATGATGAAAGCCTTTTGTTATTTACTCTATAGAAGTTCCATCAAATTTCATATGCCTTTTAAAAACTGAAAAGACAAAAGCTCCTTATACATGGATATTTTTAATGAATAATCTGTGTAATATATGGCATTATGCATAACACATACAACATTCCCCACGATTATACTAATTTACATTTTTCAGTGCATATATTAAAGCGTGTTTATTCTCATGCTATCTCCAAGTTTAACCTCAATAAATATACCTTTTGGCTGAATTACAGAGCTTAGTAGGATTGGTCAGTGAAGGCTACATTTATGAATGAACAAGTCATGTGCTGCCCTCCCCCCCCCTACCCCCCCTCTCCTGTACCAATGATCTTGACTCCTAGTGGAGTGTTGGGGGCCCTTGGTACAAAGCCCAAGATGCTATTCTATGTGCGTGAGGCATTGGACCATGATTGTCATTCAATCCACTTAGACTGATCCCATCACCATTTGATGTCGATGCACATGCAGGGGGTCATTAATAGTTCTCAGACTTTGGAATTCTGGTTGAGTTTTCTCTCCCTAAGCCAAAGGAGGCTGAGAACCTCAGCTGGGACAGCTGTTGGTGAATAACTCAAAAGACAAAGACCAAACCAGGGAAAATTGGCAGGAATCTTTGCTTTAAAGATTTATTTTCCCCTTTTCAGCTTTGCTGCACCACTATGACTTCCTAACCAACAAGTGGCCTAGCTCTCACCCCTCCCCAATACCACGTGAGAAGGAAAACAAAGGCTGGAATTGGAAATAAAAATAGAAAGTGCTGGAAATACACAGGTTCTGTAAAAATGCCAGCTGATGTTTTGGGTGGATATCTTATGTCAGAATTGAAGATTTAAAAAAAACACAAGAACTGTAGTATTCTCATGTAGTATAAATTACAATCATTTGAAATTTGGCATTCTTGAATTTGTCCTAACGAGTGCAAGATGAAAAGCTTCAGCAACACATCTCTCTTTTCAGCAAAATAATCATAAAACTAGGGAGTGAGGCAAAATTCAACACATGCCCCAATCCCAGAGCGTGACACATGAGTTGAATGAGGTATAAACTATCTATCTAATAGAAAACTGCTAAATGATATCAAGGTACTGGAAGGACACACACACGTGCTCAGAGAAAGACGCAGAGATACGCACCAAGACGTTCAGACACACACCACCACCCCCCAACCCCCCCCCCACACACACACACACACACACACACACACACACAAACACACACACACACACCACCCCCACACATACACACCCACACAAAAAGCCTTACATAATGTTGGCCTATTCTTTCTTTATGTGACTGGCAGAAAGGTTGAATTGGACAGCAGATCAGTTAGCAGCTGATAGGGGAAAGCTGGGTGGGATCCTTCATTAGATGAACCACTAGTTCTCTTTCAGATACTGACTGACTGTGTGTGCTTTTCTTCACATTTCCATTTCGCTCCTCACTATTACACGGCTGAGATTAGGGCAGTGTCTGGAGAACTCTGGGCACCAAACAAATTGCCCCCAAAGTATGGTCCAGCACATTAAAGCAGCACAAAGAAATTAATTTTGTACCTCAAAGAAAGCCATGTACCTTAAACTGAATCACATTGAAAGACTCATGATGTGTTTTTAGGTTGTCCCAAAAGGCTTTATGGTCAATGAACTCTTTCAAAATACAAACAAATGTAGAAGCCAACTTATGCACAAGGTCACACAAACAGCAGGTGAGATGCATGAGTTAACAACTGAAGTGTTGTGCATGAGCCTGTGCACATTCCAAGAGCCAATGGTGAAAACAGTAGTGTTGATTGAGGAGTGAATGTTGGCCAGGTCACCAGTAACATTTCAAGCCCTCTTTTGGAATATTGCCATGGAATTCTTTGTACCCATGTCAATAGAGGGGTTGATGACCCAGTCAGACAACAGTACCTCTAACAATGCAGCAGTACTACATTGAAGTACTGGCTCAGATTATGTTCTCGAGTAGGACTTAAACTTGGGATGTCCTGATTCAGAAATGAGACGGCTGCTAGTGGTCCCACGGTGAGATCCACACCAAATGGTACGTTGCTGCTTTTTCATACCACTGTGCACCACCCCCTTCCCCCAATACCCCAACTCTCTCCCATCCATATCCTACCACCACATTATTAACTCACCCAGTTCACGCTGCAACCAATTCATCCAAAATTGCAATGGTATGAAAAAGCAGCAACATACCATGTGGTGTGGATCTTACCTTGGGGCCAGTGGCAGCAGTCTCATCTCTGAATCACCTGAAATGCATTCTGAGTCCTGCCATCTAATAAACCTCACCATTATTACAACTTCAGTTGGATACAAAATTTGCAGCCCCAGTCAAAAAACAGACTGCACAAGTTACTGAATAAGAAAGACTTACATTTAGAGAGCACCTTGCACAAACTCAGGATGTCCCAAAGTGCTTTAGAGCCAATGAGTACTTCTGAAATCTGGTCATTGTTGCAAAATATTTAATGCAGAAAACCCAGGAGCCGATTTATACACAGCAAGGTCCCACAAGCGATGTGATGATGATCAGATAATCTGTTTTAGTGCTAACGATTGAAGGATAAATATTGGCCAGGACACCATAGACTGCACAATATTGTTGTCTAATGACACAGCTTCTAACAGATCAGAAGCAGATACCTGGGGCTTTGCACCTTCCCATGTACCGTTTAGATATTTGTGTTGCTAGGGAGACTGTTTCTTGATTTGACCATGAACTGCAGTATCCTTACCGGTTTTGATATAAATTTTATATAAACTTCAGGGGTTAAAAGTCTTGTGTTCCTGAGTTCCTTGTCTCGTCTTTGGGCGGTTTGTGCATTTGTGGCTTGACACCACTTTGCTCCCGGTGACCGCTGCAATTCTGGATTACAACATCCATAACCAGCTCTGTGGGCTTCTCCCGATTGGATCTAATTCCGATTCTGAAGCCATTCAGCCAGTTTCTGAACCCTGCGGTGGGCGGGTGGGCAGCCGCTTCTCTGCAGTTCCTCAATCTCCCGCTCCGGAGCCTCTTCCCCTTAACTCAGGCCTGTCGCCAGACTTAGAAACTGGGGTGAATGTCTTGAGGACCCGAATAAGATTCAACCGGCACCGTCTCCTGTAAATGGCATCATTGGTTTTCTGCGCATGCGTGGACAGGTATTGGTGACCAACTTGTGTTGGCAGGAGACTGTGCTATAGTTAAATCACCTTTCATCATAGGCTGGCAGCAATGGAAGAATCTTGTAAACACTTGGGTGCTGGATGTCTCCTGAACGAATGGGTCATTGTTTGGGAACAACAACTGGCCTCTATAAAGTAGTCAAACATCCCAAAGCGTTTCACAGGAAGTGACTGTCAAGTAAAATTTGACACCAAGCCACAGAAGTGACCAAAAGCGTGGCTGAAGAGGTAGGTTTTTAGGACAGTCTTGAAGGTGGAAAGAGAGGCAGCAAAGTGGGGAGTTTTGAAACCCTTCAGAACAAATGGTTAGCCTCGTGCCTCTTGATTATCCACCGCACCGATAGCTCAGGAAGCGACTGTTGGGGGCAGGTAGCCACTTTCAGGCACACTCCTGCTCAAAGCACGTTTCAGGACAGTTCCCGTCAGGGTCTTTTTCCTGGAAACAGAATCCTGAGCCATGACAAGCAGAAATTTCACAGAATCACAGAACTGTTACAGCGCAGGAGGAGGCCATTTGGCCCATCACGTCTGCACCGTCTGCAACTCACTTCGTTCCATTCTCCTGTCTTCTCTTGTAACCCTGCACATTCGTCCTTTTCAGAAGACACAGGAATTCCCTTTTGAATGCTTCAATTGAACCCGCCTCCGCCACACTCCTAGGCAGAGTATTCCAGACCCTAATGACTCGCTGTGTGGAAAAGTTGTTCCTCATGTCACAATTGCTTCTTTTTACCAATTACTTTAAATCTGTGCTCTCTCGTTCTCGACCCTTTCATGAGCGGGAACAGTTTCTCCCTATCTACTCTGTCCAGAACCCTCATGATTTTGAATACCTGTATCAAATCTCTTGTCCAAGGAAAACAGTCCTAACTTCCCCAATCTTTCTTCAGAACTGAAGTTCCTCATCCCAGAAACTACTCTCGTGAATCTTTTCTGCATTCTCTCCAGTCCCTTCACATCCTTCCTAAAGTCCAGTGCCCAGAATTGGACACAATACTTCAGTTGAGGCTGAACTAGTGACTTATACAAGTTTAACATAACCTCCTTGCTCTTGTATTCTATGCCCCTATTAATTAAGCTTAGGATGCTGTATGCTTTATTGACCATTCTCTCAATCTGTCCTGCCACCTCCAATGACTCATGCACATATACATACAGATTCCTCTGCTCCTGCACCCCTTTTAGAGTCGTATCCCCTATTTTATATTGTTTCTCCATGTTTTTTGTACCAAAATGAATTACTTTACATTTTCCTGCACTTAACTCCACCTGCCATCAGTTCGTCCACTTCACCAACCCGTCCATGTCCTTTTGAAGTTCTACATTATCCTCCTCAGTTCACAATGCTTCGGAATCTTGTATCATTCCGCAAACTTTGAAATTGTGCCCTGTACACCAAGATCTAGGTTGTTAATACATATCAGGAAAAAAGGGCCCCAACACTGACTCCTGGGGAACTCCATTACAGACCTTCCTCCAGCCCAAAAACCATCCACTGACCACTACTCACTGCTTCCGGTCACTCAGCCAATTTTGTATCCATGTTGCTACTGTCCCTTTTATTCCACCAGCTATAACTTTGCTCACAAGTCTGTTGTGCGGCACTGTATCAAACGCCTTCTGGAAGTCCACCAATGTCAACAGCATTTTAAAAAATTTTTGATGGGGTGTGGGTGTCGCTGAAAAGGCCAGCATTTGTTGCCTATCCCTAATTGTCCTTGAGAAGGTGGCAGTGAGCCAACTTCTTTAACACAACTGAATGACTGGCTAGGCCATTTTAGGGGGAAGTTACAAGTCAACCGCATTGCTGTGGGTCTGGAGTCACATGTACGCCAGACTGGGTATGGGTGGCAAATTTCCTTCCCTAAAGGGCATTAGTGAACCAAATGAGTTTTTACAACAGTCGATAGTTTCACAGTCACCATTACTGAGACCAGCTTTCAATTCCAGATTTTATTAATTGGATTTAAATTCCACCAGCTGCCGTGATGGGATTTGAACCCATGTCCCTAGAGAATTTGCCTGGGCCTCTGGATTACTAGCACAACATTACACCATCTCGCCCTCATCAACCCTCTCTGTTACCTCTTCAAAAAAAAAACACCAGCAAGTTAGTTAAACATGATTTTCCCTTAAGAATCCTATGTTGGATTTCCTTAATTAACTTCCATTTTTCTGTATGACTATTAACTTGGACCCGAATTATTGTTTCTAGAAGTTTCCCCAGCAAAGTTAAACTGACTGGTCTGTAATTGCTGGGCCTTTCCTTACACCCTTTTTGAACAAGGGTGTAACGTTTGCAATTCTCCAATCCTCTGGCACCGCCCCTAAGGAAGACTGACAAATGATGATCAGTGCCTGCACGATTTCCAATTTCACTTCTCGCAGTATCCTTGGGTACATCTCATCCAGCCTAAGTGCCTTATCAACTTTAAGTACAGATAACCCATCCAATATCTCCCCCTTTTCAATCTTAAACTCTTCTATTGTCTAAATTACCTCCTCTTTTACCATGGCTTGGACAGCATCTTCTTCCTTGGCAAAGACAGATACAAAGTATTAATTTAATATCTCAGCTATGCCCCCTGCCTCCATGTGTAAATTCCCTTTTTGGTGCCTCATCTCCCCTACCCACTTTTTACTATTTAAATGCCTACAGAAAGAGTTTGGGATTTCCTTTTATGTTAGCTGCCAGTCTCTTTTCATACTCCCTCTTTGTTTCTCTTATTTGCTTCTTCACCTCCACTTTGAACCTTCTATAGTCAGCCTGGTTCTCTACTGTAGTTTCTACCTGATACCTGTCATAAGCACACTTTTTCTTCCTCATCTTAATTTCTATCTCCCTTGTCATCTAGATTTGCTTGCCCTACCTTTCCCTTTTGAGGGAATATACCTTGACTGTGTCCGAATTATTTCTTTCTTGAAGGTAGCCCATTGATCAGCTATAGTTTTTCTTGCCATCCTTTGACTCCAATTTATTTGGCCCAGATCTATTCTTATCCCATTGAAGTTGGCTTTCCCTCTGTTATTTTTTCTTACTCTGGATTGTTCTTTGTCCTTATCTATTGTAGCATAAGATTTGATCTGACTATGATCACTGTTCCCTAAATGTTCTCCTACTGACACTTGACCCACTTGGCCCACCTCATTTCCAAGAGCCAGGTCCAGCAATGCCTCCCTCCTCATCGGACTAGACACATACTGAAGAGAATTTTCCTGAACACAATCTAGGAACTCTTGACCCTCTCTGTCCTTTACACTATTACTATCACAGTCTATTTTTGGATAATGAAAGCTCCACATTTTAAGTACCCTACAATTTTTGCACCTCTTCGCAATTCCATTTCAAGTATGTTCCTCTACATTCTTCCCACTAGTTGGTGACCTATAGGCTACAGCAAGCAATGTAATTGCACATTATTTGTTCCTTAGCTCTAGTCAAATAGATTCTGTCCTTGACCCATCTGAGTCACCCTCTTTCTCCAGCTCTGCAATTCTCTCCTTAATCAATACCACCACCACCACCACCCTCCTTATCTTCCTTTGCTATCTTCCCGGAACACCTTGTATCTGGGAATATTTAACATTCAATCCTGCCTTTCTTTGATCCAGGTCTCCATTATAGGCACATCATATTTCTACATGGCAATCTGGGCCTGCAACTCACTAATCTTATTTACCACACTCTGTGCATTCACGTACATGCACTATAACCTTGATTTAGACTATTACCTACCCCCTTATTCTGATCCCACCTATTAACTTACTGTTCTCTACTCCAGTGATAATTGTCTTTCCTAATATTCTGTGTGCCTTAGTATTCCTCAATGATATTCTCTCCTGGTTCCCACACACCTGCTGAGTTTGTTTAAAACCACCCCCAACAGCACTAGCAAAAACGCTCCACAAGGAACTCAGTTCTGCCTTTGTTTGGAGGTGCAACCCACCTGGCCTGTACATGTGCCATCTCCCCCAGAGCCCATCCCAATGTCCCAAGGATCTAAAGCCATCCCTTATGCACCATCTTTCCATCTGTACATTCATCAGTCTTATTTTCCTATTTCTGTGCATAGCACCGGGAGTAATCTAGAGATTACTACTTTTGAAGTCCTTCTTACCAATTTTCTACCTAGTTCCCCAAATTCCTATTGCAGGACCACATCCTTCTTTCTATCTATGCTGTTGGTATCAATGTGGACCATGACTGCTGGCTGTTCACCCTTTCCCCAACCTCCCCCCACCCCCCCCAAACCAACCTCAGGGTGCTCTGCAGCCACTCAGTGTCCCTGGCATCAGGGAGGCAACATACCATTCTGGATTCATGTCTGTGGCCACAGAAAAACCTATCTGCTCCCCTATTGAATCATCTAACACTATTGCTCTTCCAGACTTCCTTGTGCAAACCATGCAGCTGAGCCAACCATGGTGCCATGGGCTTAGCTCTGGGTTCACCCCCAGGTGAACCATCATCTGCATCAGTATTCAGAACTGAATACTGGTTGAAGAGTAGGAGGCACTTAGGGGACTCCTGCACTAACTGCCTTTTCCTTTTTGGCTGTCTGGTGGTCAACCCTTTCCTATCCCCCTGCATATTCTTAAGCTGTGGCATGACCACATCTATAAACGTGCTATCCAGGTAGCTCTCAGCCTCATGGATGCACTGCAATGACATCAACTGCTGCTCAAGATCTGAAACCCGGAACTGAAAATGCTGCAACTGACGACACTTCCAGCACAAATGGTTATCCAGGGTATGAGAAGCATCGTGGAGTTCCCACAAAGAACAGGATGGGCACTCTCGAGGTTGCAGCAGCCCTGCCATTTCTTTATTTATTAGTTATCCTTGCTACCGCTAAAATAAAAACTGTACCAATACTAATACACCTTAGTGTATTAAATATTTAACAATGAACTCCACAGATTCAAGAGAAACACGGAATGGAGGGTTGAATATGGGTGGAAAATAGTCGGGATGAAATACTTATCTCAGAAACCGCCACTGTGAATGCCAATCTATGTTCCTAAGTGTTGCAGTGGCTTCAGGACTCCCAGGTTGGGTAAAGAAGTTTTCCCTGCATTTCCTATTAGATTTATTAGTGACTACCTTATACGTTTAGCCTCTAGTTTGGGATTCCTCTGACAAGTAGAGACATCTTCTCTACATACACTCTACCAAATACTTTCATAATCTTAAAGACCTCAAGGTCACCCCTCAGTTTTCGCTTTGCTAAAGAAGCAAGTACCAGCCTGTTTAATCTTTCCTGATAGGTATAACCATTCAGTTGTGGTATGACTAATCTATTTTTGTACCTTCTCCAGTGCCTCTATATCTTTTTGGCAATATTGGGACCAGAACTACAGAAAATACTCCGTGTGCTAAAGTTTTGGCGATCCCACAGCAATACTCAAGATCGGTATTGTGACAGCTCAGGAATCGACGCTGGAGTCTGACAAAGAGTCGGTTGACTACTCTTTGACTGTTGTGTATCTCTTCCCTTTTTAATTATATTTCATAATTTTAGCTGAAATTCCTATTGGGTTCCAACAATCTCATCTGCCTCTAAATTTGCTGTATGTCACAAAGGAGAGTACGCTCGTTTAAAAAGGTAGCAATAAAAATCTTAACATGGGTTACCAATGAGAAGAGAACACTTTGATCCAATTTATATAGCTGGTATGCTAGAAAGTAATAGAAAATATTTACAGCAGGGAAAGAGACCCAACTGGCCTATCCCAGTGTTTATGCTCCTGAGGAACCTCTTACCACTCCTCTTTATCTAACCCCATCAGCATATCGTTCTACTCCTTTCTCCCTCATATACTTATCTAACTTCCCCTTGCATGCATTTATGCCAGTCATCTTGTTTAATTCCTCTGGTAGCGAGTTCCACATTCTCACCCACTCCCTTGGATAAAGAAGTTTTTCCTGACTTTCCTGTCGGATTTGTTAGTAACTATCATATTTATGAGCCTTAGTCTTGGCGCTATCACAAGAGGTAGCATCGTCTCTTTTGCTGCTGATGTAGGTTATTTCTCTGTCCGTCGCTGCGCTCTGTTGAATGGAGGGAGGGGCATTATTTGAGAGGACTGGTAACCACTGAACTGGAGTCGATCTCAGGGTTCCAGAGATTATCCTCATTACTGAGTGAAGTTGTGTGTCAATGAGTTTGGTGTGATGACTTGAGGCCCATACATTTGGATGATGTCAGCCATCGCGTGGTCCACCACGTCAAGTGGATTCTTGAACTCTCAAATCATAACTAATGTCATCGCAAAGGCATCTGAATGCCCCTTTACCGGCCTCCCAGTCCAACAGAGCAAAACTCAAAATCAAAGCCATCACAACAAATCCACTCAAGGCCAAGCCCCACCCCCCCGGAGAGCTGCTGGCCAATCAGAGTCTGGCAGCTCCAGTAGCACAGCAGCTGCTGCCGCTAATTCGCTTGACACTTTCCCAGGAATCCCTGTGGAGAAAAGTAAATGGGGCCAGGATGGGGTTGTCGAAGGGTGGGGGGGGGTTGATGGTGGGGCTCAGAGCAAAGGGCACCAGGTGGCTCTCAGCAGTCACATCCCTTCCGATGTCAGGTCCCTTGATCAGACACACTGCCTCTGAATGAGTGGATGCCCCCTACTAGGCTGCGAACAAACCCGACATGGGGTTTCTCCCCATAGGGCGAGTCCCCTGCTCGCTGCTGGTTGAATACCAGTGGCAAACAGGGTGAGGCTCCTAAGCGGACAATAATTGCCTACCCAAGAGCCTCAATTGGCCACCCACAAGTCTTCCTACCCCAGACTTAATTGGAGGGAGGTCAAATCACTCTGCTGCCCGATCACATGGCCCCTCCCCTGCCTCTGAACCCACCGGGTGGCGGGGGGGGGGGGGGGGGGGGGGGGGGGGGGGGGGTGGATTAAGTTCCGCCTGTAACTCAATTACACCTTTTAGCCCAAAGGAGACTCTTCAGTGCTGCAGTTAAACTTTTCGGGTACCTTTTACAATCATCTCAACCTAAATAAAAGCCAGTTAAGTACCCCTGTGCTGTAAATGACGCCAAGAGAGATTTGCAAAAGCAGCAGTATTGTTACGCACAGTATTTTCAAGGTGGGAGCGCTCTCCTGGAATAGTTTCTGCACAAGAGGGTCGGGGTAGAACCGCCCAGATTTTCTTTCCCCCAAGTTGGCCTGGATTTTTAAAATCAGGCTCATTGGCTTTCCCAGGAGGTCACATGGCTTCAGGTGGGGTGGAGGGCACTGTTTGCTCTCCACTGCTTGTGCATACTGCAACCCACAGGTTCCTGTGCAGGACGCGCATAACTGTTCCGTCCCCTTTAAATTACAGCACATTCGCGGCTACACACACACACACACACACAAAAAAAATTAAAGGATTCAGGCACTCAAGACAAATCGTCTGCACAGTGCAAAAAGGAATTAAAGGATACGTTAGTGGAGTGTTTACATATTGTGATGCACAAAGCATTGCACTTGAGAGACACGGGCTGGACAGACTTGGGAATCTTTACCTGTCCATCATTTTTCATGTGTTTTCCCTCAAGAAATTTGATTATTTTTCTTCTCTCTATTAAAAAAAAGTTTTAATTATTGTTCTTTATTTTTCTTATTGCTAATTTTGTCCACTTCCTATCTCCTGAGGAACATTCTCACTGGAAACAGATATCCTCCAGTAACTGTGCCAAGCAGCCATTCACCTTGTGTGAGTTCCAGCAGTCTGTGCAATATTTACAAACAGAGCGGGGTGAGGGGAGAAGAAGGGCGGATAAAATTAGCTCCGTCCTCCCAAACCCAAGTATTTCTACCTACTCTTCTTGGGCAGCCCCTGTGGACCGAGGACAGCTCACTTCCCCTCTGGTTTGGTAGGTTCCGAGATGGCCAATGTGCGATCTGCAGACCCTGCCACATGTGTGGGGCAGGTGTGTGCTTGAAGGGTTGGGTAGATGAGGTGTTTGGAGGGAGGTTTGCGCGCTCCCTCCGACACTTCAACTTCACGTTCCCGACAAAGTCTCTCGATGTGTTTGGTCATTTTGGTCAGTCGCAAGTCAGGTCTCCCATGAGTCGGCAGGGATGTTTGACCTCTTCAGGGATGCTTTGAGTAAATCCTTAAAAGGTTTCCACTGTCCTCCTGGGAGTCTTCCTACCTTGACTGAGTTCTGAATTCCCTATTCGTTCATGGGATGTGGGTGTCACTGGCAAGGCCAGCATTTATTGCCCATCCCTAATTGCCCTTGAACTGGCTTGCTAGGCCATTTCAGAGGGTAGTTAAGAGTCAACCACATTGCTGTGGGTCTGGAGTCACATGTAGGCCAGACCGGGTAAGGATGACAGATTTCCTTCCCTAAAGGGCATTAGTGAACCCGATGGGTTTTCACAACAAAAAATTATAGTTGTCATGGCCACCATTACTGAGACTAGTCTATTCCAGATTTTATTAATTGAATTTAAATTCCACCAGCTGCCATGGTGGGATTTGAACTCATGTCCCCAGAGCATGAGCCTGGGCCTCTGGATTACTAGTCCAGTGACATTACCACTATGCCACCATCTCCCCATAACATAGGGGAGTGTTGTTTCTGGTTTGGTGCCAGGCATCTAAACAACAGGCCCTGCCCACCAGAGCTGGTTCCAAGTGATTAGAATTGGCTGCTGACTTGGCTTGGGAGAGGGCGCTGCTATTGGACACTTTTCTTGCCACCAGATTTGGAGGGTCTTGTGAAGGCACTCCTGGTGACACTGCTCCAGTGCTTTTTACCACGGGTTGTTGGAACGCATCAGGAATAAGAATAGTAGATGATCACCCCCCCCTCCATAAACCAGGAGCACGCAGGGCCTCCTACTGCTTTCCTTGCACATGTATGGATTCAATACTAGGGTGTTCCTGGTTTGTAAAGTGCAACTAACTATTGCTTCAATACATGGGTCATTAGAGGCAGTGTTCAGTTTTTTTTCCAAAGAAACATTGAGCCTTTAATAAAGCCTTCTTCAAGAATGCATTTCATTTTAGCTTGGGAATGAGTGTGACAGAAATCCTGCGTCCAAAAAGAAAAACGTTTTGGATGAATTAACTTCAGAAAGGAGCAATGACATAATATCATTCAGATGTGCCTGCCTGCACACTTTTACAGAGGTGAAATTTTTCTCTTTTTTTTTAAAAAAAAAGTGTTGAGTGTACACCACATTACTCATAGTCAACGTATTGTGACAGTGACTGAAACCCTGGCCCACATACATGTGTCTGCCTCAGCATGCACCAGTACCACCGTTTATCCATCTCAATCATTTATCTGTCAGCTTGGCTTGGATCCCAGAGGGTTGAAGGCTCAAAAACAAAACAGCAAGAAAAGAAAAAAAAAAACCACCAAAATGTAAATATCTTGAACTTACAGAGTCTGAAGTAAAGTGATGATCTCTTAGTTTTTTTTTAAAGAAACACAGCTTGCATAAGCACATATTAGTCAGTATTTCAGCATGCGCTGCATGAACAAATCAGTTTGGTTTCCGTGCTGACACACTCACCACACCACCCCTCACTCCCCCCATTACCTGTTTGAAACTACCTGACATGGCTACAGTGTGCATCCCGACACGTATATGTCTGGCTATCAAAAAAATGTATGATTTTTTTTTTAGTAGCAGGACATTTTGCCAAACTAACCTCTACGCGCCCACCTCCATCTCACTCGATTCAATTATCAGGTTGACATTCGTTATGTAGAAGTTTGGTTAAAAAAAAGAAGACTTGCATTTATTTAGCTCCTTTCCCAACCTCAGGCCTCCCAAAATCACTTCACAGCTGATGAAGTGCATTTGAAGGGTGGTCACTGCTGTAAAACAGGAAACGTGACAGCCAACTTGCACACAGCAAGGTCACACAAACTGCAATGTGATTCTAATCAGGTAAATCAGTTTTAGGTAATAGGAACAGGAAATGCTGGAAGTGCTGAGCAGGCCAGGCAGTGTATGTGTAGAGAGAAACAGAGAGTGAGTGTTTCAGTTGAAATGTTAACTCTGTTCCTCCCTGCAGAGGTGACACCTGTCTCGCTGAGTACTTACTTCCAGCATTTTCCGCTTGCAGTTCAGATTTCCAGCGTCCAGAGTAATTTGATTTTGTAATCTGCTTTGGGTATTGGCAGAGGGATGAATATTGACCGGGACACAGGGGAGAACTTTTCCCGCTCTGCAAAATAGTGTCGTGGTACCTTTCCCATCCACTTGAGGGGGCAGATCGGGCCCTGCTTAATGCTTCGCCCAAAAGGCTGTGCCTCTGACAGTGCTGCTTTGTAGACTATATGCCTAGGAGTGGGGCTTGAACCCACGACCTTCTGACTCAGTTGCTAGAATGCCACACTGAGCCACGATTTATGTTCCAGACCTGAACTCTGTTTCTAAGGAACTGCAGACCCTAGGATGGAGTGTCAACTAACTACTTAAAAGTAGTACTTAGCACATTGAAGATGATTCCGAAAGCTTGCACAACCCAGGGTTCACAAAAACCCAGCCTGGTTTCTTTTCCAACAGAGGGGATGATCCTGTTATACGGGCAGTTCAGCGTGGGCAGTCTGCATTGTAGTAATACCTCCCTGGCTGCTCTCAGCCCCCTATCGGTGTGACATTTCTAACACCAGCAAGAGGCCTCAACCAAGCCTGAGTGACACTCAGGCCTGATTCAGAAGGCTGAGGGTTCAAAATTCTCCAGCACTTGACCACAAAAATCAAGTCTGACACTCTGGTGCAGTACTACAGGAATGCTGCACTGTTGGAGGTGACATCTTTCAGATGAGATGTTAAACCGAGGCCCTATCTGCCCTCTCAGGTGGACGTTGAAGATCCCATGGCACGATTCTGAAAGAGAGCAGGAAAGCTACCCCCGGTGTCCTGGTCAATACTGATACCTCAAACAACAACACAAAGCAGATTATTTGGTCAGTATCACATTGCTGTTCATGGGAAGTTACAGTGTGCAAGTTGACTCCTGCATTTCCCACATTATAATAGTGACAACACTTCAAAAGTACTTCATTGTAAAGTGCTTTTGGACATTCGGCGGTCATGAAAGGCACTATATAAATGCAGGTCTTTCTTTAAAAACACATCTATAAACTTTGAAATTCTCTACTCCAGGGGGCTATGGATCCTCAACCACTAAGTCCATTCAAGGCTGAGATCAATAGATATTTGGACACTTAAGGGAACCAAGAGATAATGCAGGAAAGCAGAGTGATGTAGAAGATCAGCTATGATCTTATTGAAAAGCAGAGTAGGCTCAAAGGGCCATTCGGCCTACTCCTGCACCTATTTCTTAGGTGAAGGTGCACATGTCTGTGAACTTACCAGTGTTCTGCCCAATTCTGACTCCTACTCTGCTAGTTGTGGGGCTTAGTATCCAACTAATCATTTAAAGTATTTCCTTTTTAAAATGTGTTTTGCAGCTTTGGAACGTATTCATGGCAAGCCTGGAATTCACAGCAAGTGACAAATTACTCTCAAGCCACTGTGGATTAGTCACGCATCACATATATTGCGTATGCAGACTCAGTGCAAGTCAGGATGGTTGTGAAATGTGATACAGCCAATAGCAGATATATAACAACAACAAAAAAAAATCACAATTAAAGTTTAATAGATGTTATAACAAACTCTTGCCAACACAAGCCAAAAGCCTGAGACAATGCTGCCCTAAATGGATCTCACTTCTGCCTCCCAGTGTTGGCAGGCAGTAATAGCAGACAACATATAGGCTGCTGCAGTTTCAGAAATGTCCAGCTCCTACCTGGCTTTAGACCATTCTCCACTGAAATCACTGGACTGAAAAACATTGGAAAGCAGCCTCCCGACTTCTTTCGTTTTCAGCTGTGCCTCATGATGATGCAATCCAACACGGATCGCAATTTTCATAAACAGTGGCATAGTTTATTTTAAATGCTATGCTAAAGAAAGATTAGAATTTCTCCTCCAGGACATCCCAGAGCGTTCTTGAGCCAATCAAGCGCGTGTTTTTAGAAGTGCCGTTAATGTTGCCACGTAGGAACAAATGTGAAAAACTTGTGCGCCTGATGAGCGCTAGATAAAATGCTTAAAGACTCTCAGTAAATGAGACCTGTGCACCTTTCAGCGATGGAAGACAAATCAATTATTAGTCAACATTCAGCCATTTAACAGTCCTGCTGAACAGCATAGTCATTAGATTTTTAAGTAATGTTATAAGTCAAGAGAGAGAAAGGATTTGCAGATCTCTCAGGACATTTCACTGCTAATGCTTCTTAATTGTAGACGCACAGAAAGGAATTGAAGTATATCAGGTGAGAAAAGTCAGTTCAGCTTCTTTTGGTGGTGGTGGTGGAGCGAAAATGTTGACAAGAACATCTAGACCTTCTTTGAAATGCCAGTGGATCATTTACCTCCCCCTGAACAAACAGGCAGGGCCTTTGGTTTAACGCCTCACCTGAAGAACAGTCCCTCCAACATCTCAGTGCTCCCTTGGTGCCGCTGATGGTGGAAGGATTAAAATCCGGGATGCCCAAGAGATCAGAACTGGAGGAGCTCCGATGCCTTGGAGAGTTGTGGGGCTGGAGGAAGTTACAAAGACAGGGAGAGAGACATGGCCTAACCGGAAGCACGCGGGGGGGGGGGGGGGGGTGACGTGTGACGGGTGAATGAGACTTGCTCCGAGTTTGGATATGGGCAGCAGGGTTTTGGACGGGTTCCACTTTCTTGGGTCGGAAAGCGGGAGGTTCGCCAGGAGAGCATTGGAAACGTCATCCAGGGGTTAACAAAGGCGTGGAACAAGGGTTTCACCAGATGATGTCAGGCAAGGGCAAAGTCAGGTAACGTTAGGCAGGTGGAAATAGGTGGCCTTGGTGATGGTGCGGCCATGCAGTTGGTTCACTCAATTTATTTGATAGCCACAAGACAGCAATGATCTTTGGCAGCTATTGCGCAGATAAGATAGGGACAGAGATTATAAAATGAAATGCAAGAAATTTAGGACCCAGTGCAGAAGAAGCCCTTCGGCCCATCGAGTCTGCACCGACACAATGACGACTTTCTATATAAAAAAACAACTCCAGGCATTCTAATCCTTGTGCTTTAAGTGCAACAGAGTTAAAATAGATAAAAGTCCTCCATGTGTGTTTTATATATATATATATATATATATATATATAAAAAAAAACACTGCTGGAGAAACTCAGCAGGTCTGGCAGCATCTGTAGAGGGGAAAACAGAGCTAACATTTCGAGTCGGTATAACACTTGTTTGGAACTCTGTTTGTGGTTGCTGTGAATGCTGGCATGGTGGCAAAGGCTGGCCTGAAACTAAAGAATCATTTCAGTTCTTCTAATAACATTCCTCAACCTGAACTAATAAAGGTCCCCCTTCTCCCCACAGAAACACGGTACAAAACGATTTCATCCAAGAAAGGAGAGAAATGAAAGGACGAAATTACAGTCCATGCCCTCTACCTTGTTAAATTATTTAGCACCGTGCTATTTAGCAGTAGTAGAGCGCGAATAAATTGCTGGTCATTATGTCTTCATTATTCATCTAACACTTCATCGTGAGGCGATGAGAATTTTACTTTTTGATGGTGTGGCCTGTCAGACTGAATGCAACTCAGTCTAAAAGAACTGACATAAATGTAGAGATTTAAGAAGCTTCACACAAGATCATCGGATCCCAGTGATTATAAAAGGGAACATTAACCGAGTGCCCCTGTAACCTCACTGCAATGAATGCGGCTGTGCGGCCTAGTCAGAACATTGTACGAAGAATGAAACTTCAAATCAATTCCCGCAATTCTTGGCAAGGCTTCTAAAATAATTACAATCCTCTTGTGTGGCCAAATCATAAAATTATATTGTGAGCAGTTTCGTTCCTCTTTTAAATCAAAAGTATTTAGATATCAATCTCAACATAAAACAACATATCCATCACTGAGTTCCTGGTCCCTCATGGCAAGCGAGTTTTACTTTTTAAAAAAAATGTACTACCACATCAAATTCATCTAGTCATGTTCGGAAAGTGTTGAAGGAATTCAAGCAGGGTTTCATGGCAGACTTGGCTGTTCATAAAAAAAGTGTGCACGCTTTGAAAGCAGCGTTTTACATTTTGACGGACACTAGTTTTACCACCACAGCACAAACAGATTCATTTTTATGGTCATGTATCAACAAGCGTTTTATAATTAGATCAGAAAAATTCTCACCATACACACCAAAGGAGCCTGCTCCTGAAAATAAACTGTTGTTAAGAATCTCAGAGAAATTCAACATGTACGTGACAAAGGGCAGAGAGAATCCGATTTCAATCTAAAAACTTTACTGGTGCTAGATTTACAATCAGGCTCAAACCCGAAACCCTTTCCAGAAAACAAACTGTTTTTTGTGCACCAGCAGATCAGAGATCCAGGATTCTTTGATAAACTTACTACCAATCAATTCTTTGAACGTTTCTGAGGGACAGTCTCTTTCCCTCTCAGTTATATCTAGGCCATTTCTCCTACCTCAAAATATTGTCCAGTTGAAAAGGATTTGCATGTCATTCATCTGGTTACCCGAAGATATCGACTGGACAACACACAGCTGCCTCGCCTCACTTTGCCCTTTGAGGAAACATCTGACCTCCACTCGACACCACATGTCCTGACTGAGCTGCAGCTCTTCCCGACACAATCGTTTCTCAAGCACGCTGACCCTCGGAGAATCCACAGGGGAAATCAGCCAGGCTAAGTTTCCAACTGCCCAGCATCAGATTTCTCTATTTGCTTTCTTGCCAACATGCTAATTAATTTGCTGTGTAATGAATAAATGGTCTCATTGCAACAACAACAGCAATTTGCTTTGGGTAGCTGGTCGTGGGTGGGTGGGTGTGTGTGTGTGGGGGGTGGGGGGTGGGGGGGAAGAATCCCTGGGGGCAAGTCAGTGTCTACAAACATTTGATGGTGGTTGGGGGGAGGGGGTAGCGTTGCAGGGAAGAGGGAATCGGAATGTGGAGCAGATTCCTGGCCAGGAGCAATAGGGCATATTGAAACTTGTAGCTGCCAGGCCCTATTCAAAGCCAGCAGGTCTACCTCCTGTCCGTTTTGGTCATTAACAGGGCAGAGGGCATCTGATGGCTGCCTTGGCCATCCTTGGGCCATCACTCAGCCTCTAGGAGATTGTGGAGAGTGAGCTTCAGGAGGGTCTTGCTGGGGGTGAGTGGAACAGTGGATTATGGAATTTTACAGCACAGAGAGGCACCATTTGCCTCATCCTGCCTGTGCTACCGCTTCGAAAGAGCTATCCAATTAGTCCTACTCCCCTGCTCTTTCCCCATGGCCTTATCATTTTCTCCCTTTCAAACATTTATCCAATTCCCTTTTGAAAGTTATGATTGAACCTTCTTCCACCAACCCTTCAAGTAGTACATTCCAGATCACACGATTCACCGCATTTTAAAAAAAAAAAGCCTCTCATTGCCCTTCTCGTGCTTATGCCAATAACTTTAAATCTGTCTCTTCTGGCTACCGGCCCTCCAACAGTGCAAACAGTTTAGTGATCTAAACCCTTTATTAGTTTGAAAACACCTATCAAGTCTCCCCTTAAGCTTCTCTGCTCCAGAGATCAACCTCAGCTCCTCTGGCCTCGCAGTGGAGGCCATGTCTTGCCAGGTTAGATACTGCTGCTCTTTCTGCATCCCCCCCCACCCCCCACACCCCACCACGCCCCTCCCTCTGCCCCCAACAACCCCCACCCACCCCGCCGCCCCCCACCCAGGTCTACCACTGGCAGCAATGCCTTCAGCTACTTAGGCCCTATGTTCTGGAATTCCCTCCCTAATCCCCTCTGACAGTCTTCCTCCCTCTCCTCCTTTAACCCGCTCCCTAAAACCTACCGCTTTGACCAAGCTTTTGATCACGTGGCCTAATATCTGCTCACGTGGTTCAGTGTCCAATTTTGTTCCATAATGCTCCCGTGAAGTGCCTTGGGGCATTTTATGTAAAAATGCTATATAAATGTAACTTCTTGTTGTTACTGCTGCTGCCTGAACGACTCAGACACAATTACACCCATCAGACCACCAGGAACTTTATTGAGCACCCTATTGCCTGGCATTCCCTACTCCGCTAGCAACTTAAAGCTGCAGTAAGGGAATACTGAAACCACTCAGCCAATGTTTATATGAATCATACACTGACAATGCAAACTCAGAAACCGCTATGAAAAGACACCAGAGACTAAAGTGTCCAACGTGACAAGTGTGATTCATTTAATGCCAGACACAATAAGTGCTCTGAACTCATCCCTCACTCGTGTCAACACACTTCTTAAACCTAAAGCGTCAGCTTCAAATGTTTGCTTAATTTTAATATAGCTTTTATATCCCTGTTTGTTTGGAGCAAGTTCTGTGATTTGGGATAATTAGTGTTTACAGTTGTTATATTTCATCTTATTTTCCTATGTAGCATTAGCAAAGTACGAAATGACAAGTTAAAAACACAATTAATAAGAATCCTCAGACGTTTTCATTACATAAAGAAACATTACCTATAGAAACAAACATTATATACATTATCAAAACATGGGGAGAAAAGTGAAATCCTAAAAACAAATACAATTTTTAAACTACTTTTGGGGTGGGGAGAGGATAATATTTTGCGAAGGGATCGAAAAATCGAAAAATAAACGTGTGAAAAACTTCAATGAGGTGGTTTTTTGCAACAAGGTTCTTTATACAAACAAAATTTAAGAAAAACAAAGGGCCTTGAACATCCTAGGAGTCTGAAACAGCATTTTTTTTAAAAATGGTGCCGTTAAATGACAGCAAGTCTGATCTGTCTATAGAGTAAAAGTCGAGGGTATGAGGAGCTCCACAGTATAACCAAACAAGGTGAAGGTAGGCAGAAAGATATTCACGGCTTGCAAAAGCTCTCTTACAGAGCAACACATTTTTAACCTTCAAATACCCTAAAGAATCAGCAGATCTAAAAGTCCAGCTCTATCGGGGAAAACCAATAACTAATTAGTTGGAAATAACTGAGGCTATCCAACTGTCATGTGTTGCCTTTGCACATCTGTTCCCAATGACTTCCTGACACACTGGCATCTATGTGGAGGAAGAAAGAACACAGTATAGCACAAATAGGATGTAATCCCTGTTGGGCATTTTTCCATCTTGATTCAGGCTGCAGTGACATTTAATGAAGCAGTCAGGACCCACCAGCAGCAAGACTTGTAAACATTCAGGCCTGGGCTGATAAGCGACAAATGCCATTCACGCCACACAAGTGGCAGGCAATGATCATCGTCAAAAAGAAAGAATCTAACCATCTCCTCTTTACATTAGTTGAATTCCCTGCCATCAACATTCTGGGGGTTACCACTGACCAGAAATTTAACTGGACTAGCGAAATAAATACTGTGACTACAAGAGCAGGCCAGAGGCTAGGAATCCTGTGGGGAGTAACTCACTTCCTGACTCCCGAAAGCCTGTCCACCATCTACAAGGCACAAGTCAGGAATGTGATGGAATACTCCCCACTTGCCTGGACAAGTGCAGCTCCAACAACACTCAAGAAGCTTGATACCATCCAGGACAAAGCAGTCCACTTGATTGGTATTCCAACCTCCTCCTTAAAAATATTCATTCTATCCAGCACTGAAGCACAGTGACAGCAGTGTGTACCATACAAAAAATGCACTGCAGAAACTCGCCAAGCCTCCTTCGACAGCCCTTTCCAAACCATCCAGAAGAACGGGGGCAGCAGATGCATGGGAACACCATCAGCTGCAAGTTTCCCCCCAAGCTACTCAGCATCCTGACTTGGAACTATAACCGCCGTTCCTTCACTGTCGCTGGGTCAAAATCCTGGAACTCCCTCCCTAACAGCACTGTGGGTGTACCTACACCCCAAGGGTTGCAGCAGCTCACGATGGAGGCTCACCAGCAGGATCTCAAGGGTAATTAGGGGTGGGAAATAAATGCTTTGCCAGCAACATTCACATCCCATGAATGAATAAAAAAAAAGCCATAAAACACACAAGGAGGCAATTTGCCCCATTGTCGCTGGGCTAGCTCACTGGAAGAGCTTTCAATTAATGCTACTCCTCCGCTCTTTCCCAAAGTCCTGCAGTGTTTTTCGTTTCACGTACATAGACTAGATGGTGCAAATATATGTTACACACCTTGTCACAGGTACAAGAATGCTCTTTTTTTAAAAAAAAAAATCGTTGACCGGTCTTGGCCATTGCTAGCAAGGTCAACATTTACTGTCGATTCCCAATTGCTCGACAAGGTGATGGTTAGCCTCCTTTTGGTATAAAACTAGGTGGCTGCTGGACCATTTCAGATGGGAGTTGAGAATCAAACACACTGCTGTCGGCCCTGAGGTCATATTAGACCAGACCCGGATTGGACGGCAAATTTCATTCCCTGACCGACATGAGCGAACCAGACGGGTTTTTCCGACAAGTCAGTAGTTTTACGGTCACCATTACAGACACTAGTTTTTCATTCCTAAAGTTCCCCAGCTGTCATGGACTCTTGTCTCTGGATCATCAGTCCAGCATTACCAGGCCAGAGGCTTTTTTTTTAATTCACGGAATGTGAGCATAGCTGGCAAGGCCTGCATTTGTTGCCCATCCTGAGATGCCCTCGACAAGGTGATGGTGAGCCACCTTCTTGAAGCAAGAATACTACACATTGAGAACTGGGAATGGGAATGCCTGGATCATGGTCTGATTTGTAACTATCCTAACACTTTGTGTAATGTTATCATGTATTTTTGACCCAGAGTATGACAGATTTACTTCAGAATATGGACATACTACATTCTTAACCTGCAGGAGTGTTCACAAAATACATTATAATTGAGTGAATTTAAACAGACATGTTGAGAGATCCAATCTGTGTCCCTCCAGGGTTTATACTGAACCAAACATGAACGACTACAAGTCCCCAAAAACCAAAGCCCACATAGTAGTTACAATGTGCAAAACCCTGAGAGACAGAGACACAGACACACACACAGACACACACACACACACACACACACACACACACACACACACACACACACACACACACACACACACACAGACACACACACACAGACACACACACACAGACACACACACACAGACACACACACACAGACACAGGCAGAGAGGCAGGCAGAGAGGTAGGCAGAGACAGACAGAGGGAGAGAGAGGCAGAGACAGAAAGAGGGAGAGAGAGACAGACAGAGAAAGAGAGAGAGGGAGAGAGAGAGACAGACAGACAGACAGAGAGACAGGGAGAGAGAGAGAGACAGACAGACAGAGAGACAGAGAGAGGGGCGCAGAGAGAGAGAGAGAGACAGAGAGAGGGGCGCAGAGAGAGAGAGACAGAGAGAGGGGCGCAGAGAGAGAGAGACAGAGAGAGGGGCGCAGAGAGAGAGAGACAGAGAGAGGGGCGCAGAGAGAGAGAGACAGAGAGAGGGGCGCAGAGAGAGAGAGACAGAGAGAGGGGCGCAGAGAGAGAGAGACAGAGAGAGGGGCGCAGAGAGAGAGAGACAGAGAGAGGGGCGCAGAGAGAGAGAGACAGAGAGAGGGGCGCAGAGAGAGAGAGACAGAGAGAGGGGCGCAGAGAGAGAGAGACAGAGAGAGGGGCGCAGAGAGAGAGAGACAGAGAGAGGGGCGCAGAGAGAGAGAGACAGAGAGAGGGGCGCAGAGAGAGAGAGACAGAGAGAGGGGCGCAGAGAGAGAGAGACAGAGAGAGGGGCGCAGAGAGAGAGAGACAGAGAGAGGGGCGCAGAGAGAGAGAGACAGAGAGAGGGGCGCAGAGAGAGAGAGACAGAGAGAGGGGCGCAGAGAGCAGACGGGAGAGAGCGGGGCGCGAGAGCAGACGAGAGAGAGAGGGGCGCGAGGCAGACGGGGAGAGGGGCGCGAGGCAGACGGGGGAGAGCGGGCGCGAGGCAGACGGGGGAGAGCGGGCGCGAGGCAGACGGGGGAGAGCGGGCGCGAGGCAGACGGGGGAGAGCGGGCGCGAGGCAGACGGGGGAGAGCGGGCGCGAGGCAGACGGGGGAGAGCGGGCGCGAGGCAGACGGGGGAGAGCGGGCGCGAGGCAGACGGGGGAGAGCGGGCGCGAGGCAGACGGGGGAGAGCGGGCGCGAGGCAGACGGGGGAGAGCGGGCGCGAGGCAGACGGGGGAGAGCGGGCGCGAGGCAGACGGGGGAGAGCGGGCGCGAGGCAGACGGGGGAGAGCGGGCGCGAGGCAGACGGGGGAGAGCGGGCGCGAGGCAGACGGGGGAGAGCGGGCGCGAGGCAGACGGGGGAGAGCGGGCGCGAGGCAGACGGGGGAGAGCGGGCGCGAGGCAGACGGGGGAGAGCGGGCGCGAGGCAGACGGGGGAGAGCGGGCGCGAGGCAGACGGGGGAGAGCGGGCGCGAGGCAGACGGGGGAGAGCGGGCGCGAGGCAGACGGGGGAGAGCGGGCGCGAGGCAGACGGGGGAGAGCGGGCGCGAGGCAGACGGGGGAGAGCGGGCGCGAGGCAGACGGGGGAGAGCGGGCGCGAGGCAGACGGGGGAGAGCGGGCGCGAGGCAGACGGGGGAGAGCGGGCGCGAGGCAGACGGGGGAGAGCGGGCGCGAGGCAGACGGGGGAGAGCGGGCGCGAGGCAGACGGGGGAGAGCGGGCGCGAGGCAGACGGGGGAGAGCGGGCGCGAGGCAGACGGGGGAGAGCGGGCGCGAGGCAGACGGGGGAGAGCGGGCGCGAGGCAGACGGGGGAGAGCGGGCGCGAGGCAGACGGGGGAGAGCGGGCGCGAGGCAGACGGGGGAGAGCGGGCGCGAGGCAGACGGGGGAGAGCGGGCGCGAGGCAGACGGGGGAGAGCGGGCGCGAGGCAGACGGGGGAGAGCGGGCGCGAGGCAGACGGGGGAGAGCGGGCGCGAGGCAGACGGGGGAGAGCGGGCGCGAGGCAGACGGGGGAGAGCGGGCGCGAGGCAGACGGGGGAGAGCGGGCGCGAGGCAGACGGGGGAGAGCGGGCGCGAGGCAGACGGGGGAGAGCGGGCGCGAGGCAGACGGGGGAGAGCGGGCGCGAGGCAGACGGGGGAGAGCGGGCGCGAGGCAGACGGGGGAGAGCGGGCGCGAGGCAGACGGGGGAGAGCGGGCGCGAGGCAGACGGGGGAGAGCGGGCGCGAGGCAGACGGGGGAGAGCGGGCGCGAGGCAGACGGGGGAGAGCGGGCGCGAGGCAGACGGGGGAGAGCGGGCGCGAGGCAGACGGGGGAGAGCGGGCGCGAGGCAGACGGGGGAGAGCGGGCGCGAGGCAGACGGGGGAGAGCGGGCGCGAGGCAGACGGGGGAGAGCGGGCGCGAGGCAGACGGGGGAGAGCGGGCGCGAGGCAGACGGGGGAGAGCGGGCGCGAGGCAGACGGGGGAGAGCGGGCGCGAGGCAGACGGGGGAGAGCGGGCGCGAGGCAGACGGGGGAGAGTGGGCGCGAGGCAGACGGGGGAGAGCGGGCGCGAGGCAGAGAGAGTCAGACAGACACAGAGAGAGAGGGCGGGGTTGCAGGGAGAGAGAGAGAGGCACAGGCGGTGAGGCAGGGACAGAGCGAGAGCGAGGGAGGGAGAGGCAGACAGAGCGAGGGAGGGAGAGAAAGACAGAGCGAGGGAGGGAGAGGCAGACAGAGCGAGGGAGGGAGAGGCAGACAGAGCGAGGGAGGGAGAGGCAGACAGAGCGAGGGAGGGAGAGGCAGACAGAGCGAGGGAGGGAGAGGCAGACAGAGCGAGGGAGGGAGAGGCAGACAGAGCGAGGGAGGGAGAGGCAGACAGAGCGAGGGAGGGACGAGGCAGACAGAGCGAGGGAGGGAGAGGCAGACAGAGCGCGGGAAGGGAGAGGCCGACAGAGCGAGGGGGGAGGAGGAGACAGAGCGAGGGAGGGAGAGGCAGACAGAGCGAGGGAGGGAGAGGCAGACAGAGCGAGGGAGGGAGAGGCAGACAGAGCGAGGGAGGGAGAGGCAGACAGAGCGAGGGAGGGAGAGGCAGACAGAGCGAGGGAGGGAGAGGCAGACAGAGCGAGGGAGGGAGAGGCAGACAGAGCGAGGGAGGGAGAGGCAGACAGAGCGAGGGAGGGAGAGGCAGACAGAGCGAGGGAGAGACAGAGAGAGTGGGAGACAGAGGTGCAGAGAGAGAGGCAGAGACAAACAGAGAGAGAGACAGACACAGAGACAGAGAGAGAGACAGGGGGAGAGACAGAGGGAGACAGAGAGAGCGAGAGACAGAGAGAGAGAGAGAGAGAGAGAGAGACACACAGAGTCAGAGACAGACAGACAGAGAGAGAGACTGGCTGAGAGGAAGAGAGACAGACAGAGAGAGTGACAGAGACGGACAGGGACACACAGAGACAGAGACAGAGAGAGAGAGAGAGAGAGACACACACACAGAGACAGAGAGAGACAGGCAGAGAGGGAGAGAGACGGACAGAGTGACAGAGACAAGGACACACAGAGACAGAAAGAGAGAGAGAGACAGACACAATGTTCTAAAACTGGCATGTGTGCAAGTGCAAAATTGTTCACATTGGCATTCATTCGTTCATCATGATGTAATTAGAGAAACCACATGATTTTGCTAGTACTATACATGGAACAGAGCAGAGCTCTGCCTACTCAGAACTTCACATTCAGATTTTGATGCCCACTTCGGTCTAGTTAGATGAGGCAGCAAATGGATTCATTGAATGCTTTTTGACACCTATTCATTACTTCGGCAATAGCAAAGTTTCCATCAGGGAGGCTTAGCTTTCTCTGCGGAATACCACATCCCCATTGATTCACTCGTGCCCGAATGGACCAAAACGTGAGCAAAATGCTTTCAGCCGTGAGCAGAACGAACCAATGGAAAGTTGCAATCAACACTTCAGACGAATCCTCTCACATACAGCTTGAAGATCTGCCTGCTGCCTGATATTTGTTAGACTACATTGTCAGGATCAAAGAGAAGATGGAACATCAGTGCTCGTGTGTTGCTCGACTGTGAGAGTGCTGATCAAGAGAAAATCCCCTACCGTATCAACAGGTTATAGTCCCCCGAATTCAGTTTCCAGAGGCTAACTGACCTGTCCTTGTCAGAGATGGGATGGTGCCCAGGGACAGAGCTCGGTTCAGACGGCCAGGAAGCGAGCAGGGGGAGTTGCGTCTAGTTGTTCTACACAGTTGTTGCCTCGCCAGTTGAGGAATACTAGGAGGTATAGGGATGAATGAAGAGGCCAAACTTGAAGCACAGGGCGAAAGAGCACCATCACTGCAGAAAGAGTTGACTGATTCACCGGACAAGTACCTGCAAAACACAAATAACCATTTGTAGGAAAACTCCTGATTCCAACCGGGTTAAGATGTACAATGCTACTTCAACAGCCAGCAACTAGTTAGGTTTCGTTTCCAGGTAGCATTCAATCATTTAACTAAATTATATGGAACCAGAAGGTCTGTGCAAATGTTAAATATTCACAGAACAAGGAGTGTTTAATCACTGCCAAGTCTATTTTACGAAGGTTCTAACTTAAAGCAATAGGCACTATTCTTCCCTCCCAGTGTAAATCACCCATGAACGGAGTAGCTCTTAAGGCAACACTCCAGAGCAGCTGAAGACTACAATTCTTGCACAAATTGGCTGGCACATTTCCTACACTACAACAGTGACTAAAATTCAAAAGTACTTAATTGGCTATAAAGCACGTTGAGGGTGTCCTGAGAATGAGAAAGGCACTATATAAATGCAAACTTTCTTAATTTCTTTTACAATTAATTGGAAAACAATTAACTTTTAACAAATAAGCATTTATATTGCACCTTCACCCCAAGGTGCTTTACAACAAGCAGATTACTTTTTGAAGCGCAGTCAAGGTAGGTAAAATATGAGTGGGATTTGTACTTTACACAAAATCCCATAAACACAAATACACGAATGAGAAGAGGATTTGTTTTGTGGTGTCATTTAAAACTAGTTTATAGTGATGAAAGAAAAAAAATGTAATCTATTCTATGAAGAGGGTGGATTCAATTTGAACACGTCAGGTTTCAAATTAATAACTGAAAAAATATCAATGGAATTAAAATATATAGAATACTACATTGGACAATATATCAGAATCTTGCTTCTTCAATTACTGAGGCACAACTGTAACACAGGTAAGATTAGTCAAATGTTTTATAGGATCATTTGGAAGCAAACTGGAACTGCTAATAGCGTCAGCTCTTGTTGGGGTTAAGTTCCATAGACAGCCAAGGCACCTCACATACCCCACCAGGCTGATCATTCTAAATATTGTACATCTAGACTGTGTGTGACATGGTTTTCAATTGTAGGATGTAACAGCCAGGCCAACATTCATAAACTGATGATGTTGATAAATACACATTTTCTAAGAACCATTTAGTGGACAGAAAGTGGGAGCAAGGACTTCTTTGACTTTTCTATCAAACAATAAGCCTTTGACGCCCTTGTATTTGGTCCCTCCATTGTCACCTTTGCCAAATTTGACCACCTGGGCACAGACGAAGGATAAAATTGCAAACCTTCCTGATGGTTTGGCTGAATAGTGCAGCACATTAAGGCTACAGCGATCACTTACTGCCTGTTTTGCAATGGGTTGCGCCAGATCACTGACATTTTATGTTACCCAAAAATTTCAATACCCAGTCAACAAACAGCACCTGCCGGGAGTTAGATTTGCCCGCTTAAGGTTGATTACGATTTGCCCTGGGAGTTGCAGCAAGTGCAAGCTTGGAATTTCACAGTGCACCTGGGATCTGAGTGAATGGGTTAAGGTGCTGTGTATATCCTTAACTAACCAGACTGAAGCATTCTGACATCAACCATGCAAGGTCTGAACAAGTTAGCAGATAATTCAATGTAATATCAGGTACAGAATGGGAAAAGAGGAGAGGGAATGAAAGATTGGATTGAGGGGGGGGAAAAAGTACAAGTAGAAACCTCTATTGATTTTAAATCTGGTTTTAAAAATCTCCAGCAATTGAATTCTGAAAGAAATGAGACTCCACATTTGTAATCGTTAATTTTCAGGGCCAAAGAGATTGACTGGCAGTAATGTTAAAAAGGTACTTGGACTTGAAATGACTTGACTTTACAATGAATTTGCTTCATAACTACCATGCAAGAGCAGGAAACTCACGCCACTCAATGCAGTTGAGTGAGGAGCCAGGTAGTGAGATGAGTTTCTATGAAACTAATGGTGGAGCAACGTTCCTCAAGACTGTAGCTTCTAGATTTCTTCGTTTAGTCACGCGTCTGTCCTCACTTAACATTACTGCGGCATTTGAAAATCAGTAACACTGAGTGCTATTAGACTCATCACCATTTTGACAGCAATTATTGGGCCATAAACATTTCAGTTTGTGCATCAGGTTCCAGATACTATATGCTAAATGCAAATTGAAGGTTCTGGATTTTCCGAAAATGGCCGTGTTTAATAAACTTTCCATAGTTGGTGCAGATAAACGATCACGGTGGACAAATAAACGATCACAGTGGACAAATTATAATAAGAAAAGTTTGAGGTAGAACAGTCCGTTTGACCTCTGGACCAATTTAAAAGGGGTTGAAGGCTACACTTGAGTTCAACAATAACTTATTTTTGTATAACACCTTTAACTTTCACAGTTCCACGGTGTTAAGCCAGTCTCAGCCAAATATTACTTTTCCTTTTGTCACAACAGCCGCTAACTTGCGACATCGGAGATCTATTCTATTAAAAACACTGCGTCTTTCTAAAATTCGATCTCACCCTCACAGCTGTCACTTCATTTCCAAGTAAATTCCTCATTAAAGTAATAACCTGTGATCGCAAAAGCTTTAAGTGCTGTTAAAATAATTTACGTGGCATCTGTCAGTTGCCATATTTATAACAGAATTCCACCGCACGCAGATGCTCACAGACAAAAGAAAAATATTTGAGTTAACTTGCAGATCAGTAGTAAAAATAGACCAGGCATATACACCTAAAATCTGATAGTACATTACTAAGATCTTACTACTGAAGAGTGCATTTTATCAGTCTGGCTTTACTTGGATTGATAGTCACTGGGGTGTGCTAATATCTCAATCACTGTATGCTTTCCCATTCATTCCTCAATTAAAGTGCAATTTGAAATCCACATATATTCAGTTGATCGCAGCCCAGCATTGGGTATAATGGAATCATTTTGGAAAATTAGATTCATATTACTCATACGCGCAAAACATCCCACAAATGAGGGTCCACAAGACCACATTCTATAATCAGGAATTTTAAATTGAAGGCATTTTTGGCCACAAGATGAATCACAGGATCACAGTGCATAAGAGGACCTTCAGCCCATCGAGTCTGCGCCGACACGTGAGAAACACCTGACCTACCTACCTAACCCATTTACCAGCACTTGGCCCATAGCCTTGAATGTTATGACGTGCCAAGTGCTCATCCAGGTACTTTTTAAAGGATGTGAGGCAACTCGCCTCCACCACCCTCCCACATTGCATGTTCAAAGAAAAAGGTACATTCCTCTGTGGATCAGTATAAAGTTTGTGAAGTCAAGTCGATTGTGACAAAGATGCACACATGCAAAAATTCTTTCAGAAACCTGTTTGGCAATATCCCTTTCCTTTAAAATCTTTTGAATTTTGGTGTATGCCTTCATTAAATGGTGGTTTGACTAAGAGGTATTTATTGGTTGTCTAGGTTATGAACACACATATATATTAGCAACATCCGTCAGCAGCTTGATAGCATCTGGTAACAACTGGCCCTAAATTGGCTGGGTGGGCCCCCAACAATTGAAAACCTGGAGAAAAGGTTAAACCTGACGTAGGCAGCCCTCAAAAAAACAAAACTGCTTACAGCTGAAATGGCCAGAAATGTTTTAAAGCTTGCAAATACTTTTTGCAACAACCTATTCCACTCCCACCCATTAAATGGTCTTTTCAAAAAATGTTCCCAGTCAATACGCTTTACATATTTATATGTTTAGCTCATCATTTCAGGCACTGTGCAGACCCTCCCCCCCCAACCTTGGTTTTAGAATTCATATTAAAGTTAGCAGAGCTTGGAATAAACTCATGTGATACTTGATGCATTGAAACACTCGCTCTGGACTTGGTTCAAAGACCAGTGAACTGTACGTCGCTCAGGGTACACATGACATTCTCGGGGCATGAGGCTGGGTAAGCTGGCTTGATCCGAGTCTACAGGAAGTCCCGCGTATCTGATAACACGTCATCGATCCAAAATGCTAACCCAACCCCTCTCCCTCCACAGATGCTGCCCTGACCTGCTGAGTGCTTCCAGCACTGTCTGCTTGCCAACGTCTGCAACTGCTTTCTGTATGTGTGGTTGTTGCTGAGGGGTTCTCCCCTGTTAAGGAGAAACCACCTATACCTGCACACTCCACCGTCAAGGGCAATTAGGGATGGGCAATAAATGCTGTCCTTACCAGCAACGCACACATCCCATGAATGAATAAAACCTCTGAGCATCCTTTGAATCTTATTCACTGCTACTGATAAGTCAGGTTATGGTGGAATTTAATATTGACCATTTTTCCCCACTGTGGCATTTCTTAAACCAGCTTATATTTCAACCCTCTCCTTGTAAAGAAAAATCAGTTCAGTTGAAGGGTCATGAGGACTCGAAACGTCAACTCTTTTCTTCTCCACCGATGCTGCCAGACCTGCTGAGTTTTTCCAGGTAATTCTGTTTTTGTTAAAGATTTCTTATGCTGCTTGCAGTGAATGATAGGTTCGCCTGCTTTATAAGATGTTTTTTTTCACAATCATGGAAGTGTGACAGGAAGTAAGTGTGAAGCTTACAGGGCATGGATTGGAGATGTATTCTGCATGTGGTGAGACATCAGGCATGATTGACCACTGCCATGGCAGGAGGAAAGAGTTGCGCAAGTACTAGTCTGCCAGAGGGCAAGATCTCACACAAAGCACAAGGGGCCATTCAGCCCATTGTCTGTACCAAACGAATCCAATTTTCCAGCTCTTGGTCTCAGCACTGCAGCAATTCTGCTATAAGACAGTCAGCTGAGGACTTTGGTGGGGTAGCCAACAGAAGAATGCTGATGGGCATGCACAACGAAACACTTGGTGCATTCGGAAGCCTGTCAGAAAGGCTATAGTCAACGTTAAAGGGCACAGATGGGTCCAACATCAACTTCTCACAGGGCTTTGCAAGAGCTTGGAGCCCATCCTTTCCAGCACCAAGTAGTGACCAACTCCGTTTGTACATTTGTGGGCCCAACCACAGGGTCAGCGGCTGAAGGTCAATGTCACAGCTTCCACTGCACCACAAACAACAACCACCCAATGTCTGAGTGCTTCAGTGGAAGTTCAGACAACTGTGGTGCGAGGTCAGCTTGCTATCATGGCTGTGGATTACAGATTACAAAAGGGCGTGCAGGATGTCACAGGCGTCCAACAGTCTGTCTTCCAATGGATTAGTAGGATTGTTTAAGGTGGTGTCCCAGGAGAGTGGCAGTGGCTCCACGGAGGATGAACCCACATTCTCTCGGGAAGGTAGTATTCTCCCTCCTGTCAGCCAGCCCAGGTCAAGATGCAGTCCGCAGTGGGGCCTTCCAGACCTAGTGCTGCTCGGGGTTGTCCTTCAAGGCCATCTGCATTCTGCTCCTCTGAAAGCAGTCTTCCACCTGTCACGCTGCAGACCAATAGCACTGTGTGGGACCAATAGGCAAAGCATAAGTGATTAGTTGAACGGCAAGCAACTTGACATGCTTTCATTTAGAAGTTTGGTTTGTAAAAATAAATCACTGCAAAATAAATATTCCATTGTGGTCAAGCAGACTGTGATGTTTAGTAACAGGGGAAAGGTAAGATATTGGACAGTTGGCGATCGGGGAATTGTAGTTGCAGTTTCTGCTATTGCATTTAGATGAGATCTTCACAAATACCTGGGCAGAAAGGGGATATAGAGGTTGCCTCTTCCCTGTGTAACTGGTGGGAAGGGGGAGGTGTGCAGTCCACAGCAATTCTTGACACCCACTCTGCTGCAGACTGCAAGGCTCCTTGGGAATATTCCAGGCAGGAGTGCTGTTTCAGTACACCTGTGCTCGGAGATACAGAGGGATCTGGGTATCCTAGCGTATGAATCACAAAAGGCTAGTATGCAGGACAGCAAGTAAATAGGAAAGCTAATTGAATGTTATTGCTTATTGTGAGGGGAATTGATTACAAAAGTAGGAAGGTTATGATTCAGTTGTACAGGATACTGATGAGACCACATCTAGGGTATTGTATACTGTACTGGTCTCTTTATTTGAGGAAAGATATAAATGCATTAGCAGTTTAGAGAAGGTTTAGATGTTTCTTCTTGTGGGAGGATCTAGAACAAGGGGGTCACTGTTTAAAGTAAGGGATCGCTCATCAAAGACAGATGAGGAGAACTTTTCTCTGAGGCTAATGAGTCTTTGGAACTCCTCCTCAAAAGGCAGTGGAAGCAGAGTCTTTGAATATTTTTAAGGCAGAACTAGATTCTTGATTAACAAGGGGTGAAAGGTTATCAGGAGGAGGCAGGAATGTGGGGTTGAGGTTACAATCAGAGCAGCCATGATCTTATTGAATGGCGGAGCAGACTCAAAGTGGCCTACTCCTGCTCCTAATTCGTATGTTGATATATGCTCTTTCAAATTTTATGTGGTGGCATGTTCTCATTGTATGCATGCTTTGCACCAGGGTTATTAGCCAAGTTATTAGTGATTGCCCTTGTCATTCAGTAGCTACCCTATAGTTTGCTGCGGTGGTTCACATGCAGCTGGGAGAGTGGACTTTCGCAGAATGAAGGTATCAAGGCTGTTGGTAAGATACCAAGTAATGACCTGTGTGACTTGCTCCCTATGTCCACTCAACATCTGGACATTGAGGAAGTGAAATTCTTTTCAGTTTTGGGATAGAGCAGAGCCGGCATACAGCATCTGCAAAGCAACGTGTACATAGTCAATGGTGCCTTGCACCCTGGAGAAGTGTGCAGAGTGAATGCAATTGCTCTCTCTGCCTGCTTGCCCTGCTCATCTCTAGTAGGACAGAATGAAATGTAGTTAGCTGTCTTCAAATAGAGAGCTTCAGTGACCTCCCTTACACAACAGTGGACAGCAAACTGCGAGATTTTGCAAATATTCCCAACTCCAGCCTGGAAAGTGCTAGGTTTTTGGGAGAATCCGTAAGTTAATGACCATAAATTCATGATAGCTACTTATAAATTCAGTAGGGAATTTTCTTTACTCCAGAATGTGGGACTTGTTACCATAGGAAATGGGTTTAAGCAAATAGCCTTAAGATGCTTTTAAAGGGATGCTGGACAAGTGCATGAAATAAAAGGGAATAGAAAGATAGGTTGAAAGGGTGTGATGGGCTTGGTCATGGAGTGCAAGCAGCAGCAGCACAGACTTGATGGGAAAAATGGCCCATTCCCAACGTGTAAATTCCACATAACTGACCATGTGTTGTCAGACTGCAACTGAGATCCAGTCTTGCGAGGGCCACGATTTGCTCCAGTAGAACAAAGTCATCGTCTTCACCCCTGCCACAAACTCTGCATGTTTACCACTGTTTCTATCCCCCTCTCCACTAGTCTGCTTCTGCGGAGGGGAGGAAGGAAAAGGTGTTTGTTTTTGTTTAACACATCAACACATATGCCATCAAGATGCCAAATGAATCACAAATTATTGATTCGAATAGAGTGGGGACACATAGGAGATGGAAGCAGAGGAGAAAATGGACGGCAGAAATAATGGACTGGATGCAGTTGACCTGTGCGGAATGTATCAGGGCAACACAGGACAGAGAGGTGGAGATCCCATGTCAGTCAACCATCTGGGAAGACGACACCCAATGAACAAACGAGAATGGGGACAGGCTGAAGAATCACATCCCATTTCATTTGCTGCAATCATCACACTAGGAGAGAGAGCTCTGAGGATGAACAGTCATTTAAAATGATTACCAGATCAAAAGGCAGAATTGCATAAATTCAGTTTATAAATTGGGTAGCACAAGGGAAATGCAATATCCGCTAAGACTCTTGTGCTGAAAATTCCCAACATGGAACAACAGGCTTGTGCACCTGCAACGATGTTATAATCTAAATCTTAGCCATAAACTGGAAAAATACATTTAGTTTTTGCACCATCTTAAGTCAGAAGGCTGTGGATTAAATCCCCTGTTTCAGCACCAAATCTAAGCAGGCATGTCAATGCGGGGTGTGCTATATTGTCGAAATTGCAATCCTTTGGGTGAGATGTTAAACCGAGGTGCTGCTTCCCTGTTCTGGTAGATTGTAAAGATTCCACAACACTATTCAGAGAGCAAGTTCTTCTGACACGCAACCAAAAACAGATTAACTGGCCATTCATCCCCTTGCTTTTTGGAGGAATCGTGCTGTCTGCAATATTAATATCGTAAAACCAGAGCAGATGAGTGGAGCGGTGGTCTGGAGGTGACAAGAGAGAAAATGAACCAGAGCCTGTTCGATCTGCACAAACTACCAGCAGAGACCACTGACCCTCACTTGTGAGACTTCTTGAAGATCCACTGCTTGGACGAACAAATGTTCATTGTGCGTGAAATGTTTTGTATGCTAATTCATTGTAGGTGTGCCGTATAAATGCCAGCTTTCCTTTCACATCTGGATGGATTTGTAGTGGTTGATATTAACGCAATTTAAATCAAGACAAGTGTTTAAAAAAAAGTGAAGAAACCAAGAGAATACTGACTCCTTGCCCCCACACCACCACCACCACCACCACCACCACCACCAACCCATTTATCAGGGTTAACAAATATTGCAGTGAGCTTATGTCATTCAGATTGTGCCATCTGTTTGGTGACCAAGGACATCAAGCAGGCAGCAATTGGATTATCACTTGCTCAGCTTACTCCCCGCAAGGTGAAGTTGGTGCTTGTTTGTAGGGCTGGGCGGGGGTGGTTTGGTGTGGGTGGGATGCAAGGAACAGAAAAGCTTTCGTTTTAAAACTTCTTACTAGGGCCAGAGTATGTAAATGGAAATGATTAAAACATACTTTTCCAACAAAAATGAGCAAAAGCATTCTTTTTGATCTAAGGAATGATGAAAGGTTTGGAAAAATCCACAAAGGTAATAAAAGACCTAAACACTTCAACGCCAAATAGTTAATGTGATGAGGTTGGGAATATTTGATGAGCCACCTCTAACCATTATTCTCCTTATGAATCTTAAGTAAATGTATATTAGTCCTCTAGTCACAATATAAATAATTCCACCTCTGTCTAAATCACCTATACCTGATAGGTAGATTTTAACAACTGTATGATTAACCTGCCATCGTCATGAAAAATTCCATATTACAAGCCAGACAACATTACCAATCATCTTTGAAAAATGGATTACAGCAATCAAACTGACTATTTCAATAAGGTGCCACATAAAAGGTTATTGCACAAGATAGGAGCTCATGGGTATTGGGGGTAATGTATTAAGCATGGATTGAGGATTGGTTAATACACAGAAGACAAGAGTCGAGATTAATGGGTCTTTTTTCAGGTTGGAAAGACATAACTAATGGAGTGCCATAAGGATCAGCCCTAGGGCCTCAGTTATTTACTATCTGTATTAATGACTTAGAGGAGGGAGCAGAGTATAATGTAACCAAATTTGTTGACAATACAAAAATAGGTGGGAGGGCATGCTGTGATGAGGACATAAGGAACCTGCAAGGGGACATTGATAGGTTGAGTGAGTGGGCAAAAACTTGGCAGATGGAGTTTAATGTAGGAAGGTGAGAGGTCATGCACTTTGGTAGGAAGATTCGGTAGGAAGAATCAAGGGGCAGACTATTATTTAAATGGAGAGAGACTCCAAAAAAAATGCAGCACAGAGGGACCTGGGTGTTCTTGTGCATGAAACACAAAAAGTTAGCATACAGGTGCAGCAAGTAATTAAAAAGGCAAATGGAATTTTGGCCTGTATTGCTAGAGGGTTGGAGTTTAAAAATAGGGAAGTCTTGTTACAACTGTACAGGGTGTTGGTGAGGCCGCACCTGGAGTACTGTGCATGGTTTTGGTCCCCGTATTTAAGAAAGGATATACTGGCATTGAAGGCAGTTCAAAAGAGATTCACTAGGCTGATTCCTGGGATGAAGGGGTTGACTTATCAAGAACAGTTAAACAGGTTAAGCCTTTATTCATTAGAGTTTAGAAGAATGAGGGGTGATCTTATTGAAATGTACAAGATTCTGAGGGGGCTTGACAGGGTAGATGTTGAGAAGATGTTTCCACTAGTGGAGGAATTTCAAACTAGGGGGACATAGTTACAGAATAAGGAGACACTCATTTAAAACTGAGATGCGAAGGAATTTCTTCTCTCAGAGGGTAGTGAATGTCTGGAATTCTCTACCCCAGAGAGTTGTGGAGGTGAGTCACAGTGTATTTAAAGAGGAGGTAGATAGATTTTTGAAATATCGCTGAGTTGAGGGATATGAGGAGCTGGCACAAAAGGGGAATTGAGGCCTGGGGCAGATCAGCCATGATCTTATTGAATGGCAGGACAGCTTCGAGGGGCCGAATGGCCTACTCCTGTTCCTATTTCTTATTTAACAAGTTTACCTAAAGTATTATTTATAGCTTACAATTTAAAAGCATAACTATAAAGCTCTAATAATTAGTTAACTGTTTAGTTATTAGTTGAAAGCTCCACCCAACAAGACACAGCCTGACGTGTTTGCACCATAAATTTTCTGCTCACAATATCACCTGATGCATCATTCCTCTCAATTCAAGCTACATTTTCCTTTCATAAACTTCCTCCTGAAAAGCAAAGCGTATATAAATTCTAAATATGTAGGAATGATTGCGCTTACCATGCTACTGGGAATAAAGAATAGGTTTCCACAGTGTGAGAATCAAGTTACTCCCAGCTCAGGTATAGAGCAGATTTGAAGTGGTGCAGAATTCCCTTCTTTCTAACTCCATCTCAAATTAGTGTTCAGATGAAACTAAAACGTCAACTCTGTTCTCTCTCCGAACATGCTGCTTGATCTGCTGAGTATTTCCAGCATTTTCAACTCAAAATGAAGTGTTTGCATCTACATTTAAATTTACTTCACCCAACCAGAGTATAGCATCAACCTCAGATAAAAACAAAAAAAATGCGGATGCTGGAAATCCAAAACAAAAACAGAATTACCTGGAAAAACTCAGCAGGTCTGGCAGCATCGGCGGAGAAGAAAAGATTTGACGTTTTGAGTCCTCATGACCCTTCAACAGAACTTCAGATAAACCTGGCTGGATTCAAACCTTGGACGTAGACAGTGAAAGAACAAGGTAAAGATCCATTGTTACCAAATCCTCAAGGTACTGTACTGCTTCTGGGTCAAACGGTGTCACATAATGCCATCAACTCAAAGCTATAAGTTAGTACTCAAGCCCATAGTTGCATGAAGAACATATCAAGGACCAGGAATGTGTCACTTTTTGTGGCACCCAGAGGATGACCCCATAATACTCCAAGTGCTGCATACAATCCCAAATAAGGGGTGTCTATAGGCCTTTTGACCAGAGGTCATCATTGTCCAGTTCACAATCAATGTCCCTACACTGCACTCTCTGTCAGAGAACCCTGAAGAGCAATCATACATGGACTAGAAGCCCTGAAACCACTATTAAACAAATCTCTGCATGTGCAGCAAAAATAATAATGAATCTGTTCCAAACTACAGTCTGCTTCAGTGAATGCTCTAGTACTCAATAAATGATGCTTACTTCAGCAGAGTGATGGCCTCATTGTCAATATGCACAAATGCACATGTAGGGTCTCCACTGGCTTCTAAACAAGATTGGTATTTTGTTAAAGGGACAATCATAAACAATAGTGGACTTTTAGAGTCAACGCTTCTTTTAAACAGATTTCATTTCCGTATATTAAACAAAAATTTTGTTGCCTGTATGCTAGTTTGCACCAAGTTTCATTCACCCATCACTAGTGCAGGCTGACTTACATCAGCACCTGGTGTGGGGATTCTAGTGGATCCTAGTGGATCTCCAAATCCAGAAGCAGGATAATTTCTATCCATTAAATTTAGTTCGAGTTGTTTTATTTTTGCTCTTTTTAAATTGTTGAAACCCGGATTTTTTTTTTTTGCAAGCCTTCGAGACGTTCTTGGATTGCACTTTTCCCCCAGAACTGACTGACTGAATCTAATGCTACTTTATTTAGGTACATCTGGCCCCTCTAAAGCTTCACCCCTTTCTCCCTTTGTAACCTCTTCCGGCCCCACAAACTTCCTGACATCTCTGAATTCCTCCGACTCTAACTTTTCCTCAATGACAATTATGCTAGTCAACTAGAATTCCAATGGGAATCCAAAAGAAACTTCTTCACCCAAGAGTGGTGAGAATGTGGAACGTACTATCATGGGGAGTGGTTGGCATTCATATTATAGATGCATTTAAGGGGAAGCTAGACAAGCATATGAGGGGGAAAGGAACAGATGATCACAATGGTAGCTTAAGATGAGAAAGGCTGAGGCTCGAGTGGAGCACCAACACCGACATGGGCTAGTTGGGCCAAATGGCTTTTTAAAAAATTCTTCCGTGGGATAAGGCAGGGCCAGCGTTTGTTACCCATCCGCAATTGCCCTTGAACATAGTGGCTTACTAGGCCGTTTCAGAGGGCAGTTAAGAATCAACCACATTTCTGTGGGTCTGGAGTCACATGTAGGCCAGACCGGGTAAGGAAGGAAGATTTCCATCCCTGAAGGGGCATTAGTGAACCAGATGGGTTTTTAACGACAACCAATAATAGTTGTCATGGCCACCATTACTGAGAATAGTTTTAAATTCCAGATTTATCAGTTATTTGAATTTAAATTTCACCAGCTGCTGTGGTTTCTGTGCTGCACGCCCTGTGTAATTTTGTGCTGTACACCATGCGTAATTCTGTGCTGCACACCCTGTGTAATTCTGTGCTGCACCCCCTGCGTAATTCTGTGCTGCACACCCTGCGTAATTCTGTGCTGCACACCCTGCATAATTCTGTGCTGCACCCCCTGCGTAATTCTGTGCTGCACCCCCTGCGTAATTCTGTGCTGCACCCCCTGCGTAATTCTGTGCTGCACACCCTGCGTAATTCTGTGCTGCACACCCTGCGTAATTCTGTGCTGCACACCCTGCGTAATTCTGTGCTGCACACCCTGCGTAATTCTGTGCTGCACACCCTGCGTAATTCTGTGCTGCACACCCTGCGTAATTCTGTGCTGCACACCCTGCGTAATTCTGTGCTGCACACCCTGCGTAATTCTGTGCTGCACACCTTGCGTAATTCTGTGCTGCACACTGTGTAATTCTGTGCTGCACACCCTGCGTAATTCTGTGCTGCACACCCTGCGTAATTCTGTGCTGCACACCCTGCGTAATTCTGTGCTGCACACCCTGCGTAATTCTGTGCTGCACACCCTGCGTAATTCTGTGCTGCACACCCTGCGTAATTCTGTGCTGCACACCCTGCGTAATTCTGTGCTGCACACCCTGCGTAATTCTGTGCTGCACACCCTGCGTAATTCTGTGCTGCACACCCTGCGTAATTCTGTGCTGCACACCCTGCGTAATTCTGTGCTGCACACCCTGCGTAATTCTGTGCTGCACACCCTGCGTAATTCTGTGCTGCACACCCTGCGTAATTCTGTGCTGCACACCCTGCGTAATTCTGTGCTGCACACCCTGCGTAATTCTGTGCTGCACACCCTGCGTAATTCTGTGCTGCACACCCTGCGTAATTCTGTGCTGCACACCCTGCGTAATTCTGTGCTGCACACTGTGTAATTCTGTGCTGCACCCCCTGCGTAATTCTGTGCTGCACCCCCTGCGTAATTCTGTGCTGCACACCCTATGTAATTCTGTGCTGCACACCCTATGTAATTCTGTGCTGCACACCCTATGTAATTCTGTGCTGCACACCCTGCGTAATTCTGTGCTGCACACCCTGCGTAATTCTGTGCTGCACACCCTGCGTAATTCTGTGCTGCACACCCTGCGTAATTCTGTGCTGCACACCCTGCGTAATTCTGTGCTGCACACCCTGCGTAATTCTGTGCTGCACACCTTGCGTAATTCTGTGCTGCACACTGTGTAATTCTGTGCTGCACACCCTGCGTAATTCTGTGCTGCACACCCTGCGTAATTCTGTGCTGCACACCCTGCGTAATTCTGTGCTGCACACCCTGCGTAATTCTGTGCTGCACACCCTGCGTAATTCTGTGCTGCACACCCTGCGTAATTCTGTGCTGCACACCCTGCGTAATTCTGTGCTGCACACCCTGCGTAATTCTGTGCTGCACACCCTGCGTAATTCTGTGCTGCACACCCTGCGTAATTCTGTGCTGCACACCCTGCGTAATTCTGTGCTGCACACCCTGCGTAATTCTGTGCTGCACACCCTGCGTAATTCTGTGCTGCACACCCTGCGTAATTCTGTGCTGCACACCCTGCGTAATTCTGTGCTGCACACCCTGCGTAATTCTGTGCTGCACACTGTGTAATTCTGTGCTGCACCCCCTGCGTAATTCTGTGCTGCACCCCCTGCGTAATTCTGTGCTGCACACCCTATGTAATTCTGTGCTGCACACCCTATGTAATTCTGTGCTGCACACCCTATGTAATTCTGTGCTGCACACCCTGTGTAATTCTGTGCTGCACACCCTGTGTAATTCTGTGCTGCACACCCTGTGTAATTCTGTGCTGCACACCCTATGTAATTCTGTGCTGCGCACCCTATGTAATTCTGTGCTGCACACCCTATGTAATTCTGTGCTGCACACCCTATGTAATTCTGTGCTGCACACCCTATGTAATTCTGTGCTGCACACCCTGTGTAATTCTGTGCTGCACACCCTGTGTAATAATATGTCATTTTCATTGCTCCACCATTGGCAGCAGTACCTTCAGCCTCATTGTCCCGGAGCTCTGGAATTCCCTCCCTAAACTTTTCTGCCTCTCTCTCCTCCTATAAGGTAGTCCTTAAAACCTACCTCTTTGATCAAGCTTTTGATCACCTGTTCCAATATCTCATTATGGTTTGATGTCAAATTTTTGTCCGATTACACTCTCGTGTACCATGCAAACCCTTTAGGCAATGCTAAAAGTTAACTGAAAGTACTACTAGCTTACGTACCAGTGCACTTTACATGAAAGTATCCTAAGCATATAGGATAGGGGTATATAAGTTTAGAACGCTTAAGTACAGTCTCCCTTTGTGTAGATGAAAATTTCACTAATTTGTAAACCGATTTCTCATTTTAACTACAGCAATTCACTTGAGATTTTAGAACACAGACACTGGAAGTTAGAGTTAATTTGAGTTTTATGCAATCAAAAGCAGGAAGGCATACCGCAAAACAAAATCAACATGAAAAATTAAAACTTAAGCCTGACTTCAAAGCAGTTTATTACAGCAGAACAATAACATGTTTCAGCAGTATGTGGAACAACAAATATACGCAGCAGTCACACAAGCATTTCAAACAAACAGTCTTTTAAGAAACTTAAATTTTAATCATCAAGAATAAGACAGCCAAAAACAGAGAGAAAACAAATCAAAGCAGCAGCTTCCATTTTCTAGCAGCTGACCTAACGTCCATATTCAGAATAAACACCGAGTCAAATAGTAAGGATTGGGGCATTATAAAAATCCCACTGGCCAAGGAGATCATTTCTGACCCACCCTATCCCAACTCGCTGCATCACTTGGATTTCTTCTTTACAGCTATTCCACTGTCTTTCGTGTCTCTCTGCCAACTGTACAGCATTTTGGCACGAACTCCAAAATCAAGTCTAGTGCTGTCACTGTCTTTACACAGCTCAGGAAGTAGACATATCACTAAGAACTGTGCCTGTTTCAGGAGGGGGTGGAAAACAGGGGGACCTTTAGGAGCTGTATCGCTAACCTGGGAAGGTGCGGTACACTACTTTACACTCATTCCTTCATACAAAATAATTCAGTGGAACAATTACACAGTATGAATAGGGTTTCATTTACAGCCCGAAACACACATTTAACACTACAAATATATAAAGAATACAAAGAGAATCTGGCTTCTCAGGACACACGCTCATACAGCCATTAACAGCTACTTCAATATTCATCTCCATTTATTCCCTTGACATGGATTGAATGACACTCCATATTCAATACTTAATCAATTCTGATTTCCTATGTTTTGTGACTGCACAGATCATGTCCATAGTGCCAAACAGATTACATATGCAATATGTACAATAATTACTAGCGATCACTTCATGTCTTTTCCCTCCAAAGAAATATATAAATATAAATAAAATTGTAGAGGTGGAATTATACATTGACAAAAGAAAACTTACCAGCAGGATGCTGTTTCCTTGAGTTCATTATGTTCTATTTTGAAACCTGATAGATATATTTAATATGAAGCATAAACTCAAACCGAAACCACAATCACAGATGTATTTATATTTGTGTTAACCAAACTACCTGTAGCAGAAATACTACAACCCAAGCCCATTCATATAATCTATTAAATGTTAAAAATAGTGTTTGAGTTTAGCATGCCACTGTTAGTGGCACTGTAAGTGTAAACCGTTTCAGATCATAACCACTGCTCCCCACTTTTTTAAGACAGTAGGTGCTGGTAATGATTCCACTATTGTTATTTACACCTCCTCCAGGCTCATCTTTTGCTTTCTTTTTTTAAAACTTACCAGCTCCCGCTCCCTTGTTATTTAATCATTACTGCCTTTCACCCCAAGACAGACTTTCCCTTTTACCCTTTGCTCTCTTCTTGCCGCTACTCCTCACCAAACACCCCGCCCGCCCTGTACTTGCTTAAAACCTGTTGTAATTTTTCCAGTTATGGTGAAAGATCACTGAACACATGTTTATTTCACCATAGGTGCTCCTTGGGTATTTACAATAGTATAAACATAAAACACTGGAAATGTAAAGTTGTGAAAAACTGGGGAGGCAATGATGTATTGTTGCTGGACTAGTAACCTAGAGACCCAGGGTGATGCTCTGGGGACCCAGGTTTGAGTCCCGCCATGCCAAATGGTGGAATTTGAATTCAATGAAAGAAAATCTGGAATTAAAAGTCTAATTGTTCCATGGTCATCATTGTCGATTGTTGTAAAATCCCACCTGGTTCACGAATGTCTTTTGGGGAAGGAAATCTTACCTGGTCTGGCCTACACATGATTCCAGGCCCACAGCAACGTGGTTGACTCTTCAATGCCCTCTGAAATGGCCTAGCAAGCCACTCAGTTGTAACAAACCACTACAAAGTCACAAAAAAGGAATGAAACTGGATAGACCACCTGACATCAACCTAGGCACCTCAGCAATCTCAGCCCTGTCAACCCTGCAAGGACCTGCTAGCTAACATCTGGGGGGCCGAGTGCCATAATTGGGAGAGCTGTCTCACAGACTCGTCAAGCAACAGCCTGACAGTCATCCTCATGGAATCATACCTTACAGGTTTTTTTTTTTAAAAATTCATTCATTCATGAGATGTGGGCGTCACCGGCTAGACCAGCATTTGTTGCCCTTGCTCAGCATTTAAGAGTCAGCCACATTACTGTGACTCTGGAGTCACGCAGGCCAGACTGGGTAAGGACAACAGATTACCTTCCGTGAAGGACGTGAGTGAACCAGATGGGTTTTTATAGAAATTGGCAATGGTTTTATGGTCATCCGGCTTTTAATTCCAGATTTCTAATTAAATTCAAATTCCATCAACTGCCGTGGTGGGATTCGAACCCTGGTCCCAGAGCATTACATTGGGTCTCTGGATTACCAGTCCAGTGACAATACAACTACACCACCGCCTCCCCAGATAACGTCCCAGACACCACCATCACCATCCCTGGGTATGTCCTGTCCCAGCGGCAGGACAGACTCAGCAGAGCAGGCGACACAGTGGTGTACAGTTGGGAGGGAGTTGCCTTGGGAGTCCTCAACATCGACTCTGGGCCCCATGAAGTCTCGTGGCATCAGGTCAAACATGGGCAAGGAAACCTCCTGCTGATCACCATGTACCACCCTCCCTCAGCTGACAAATCAGTGCTCCTCCACGTTGAACATCACTTGGAGGAAACACTGATGGCGCAGAACATACTCTGGGTGGGGACTTCAAAGTTCATCACCAAGTGGCTCGGTAGCACCACTAAAGACTGAGCTGGTCAAGTCCTCAATGACAAAGCTGCTAGACTGGGTCTGCGCCAGGCAGTGAGGGGACCAACAAGAGGGAAAAACATACTTGACCTCATCCTCACCAACCTGCCTGCCACAGATGCATCTGTCCTTGACAGTATCGGTAGGAGAGATCACCGCACACAGTAGTTGTGGAGACAAAATCCCTCCTTCACATTGAGGATACCCTCCATCGTGTCGTGTGGCACTGCCACTGTGCTAAATGGGATAGATTTCAAACTGATCTCGCAACTCAAGACTGGGCATCCATGAAGCGCTGTGGGCCATCAGCAGCAGAATTGTTCTCAAACACAATCTGTGACCTCATGGCCCGGCATATCCCCCACTCTACCATTACCACCAAACCGGGGGATCAATCCTGATTCAATGAAGAGTGCAGGAGGGCATGTCAGGAGCAGCACCAGGCATATCTAAAAATGAGGTGTCAACCTGGTGAAGCTATAACACAGGGCTACTCATGTGCCAATCAGCATAAGCAACAAGTGATAGACAGGGCTAAGCAATCCCACAACCAACAGATCAGATCTAAGCTCTGCAGTCCTGGCACATCCAGTCGTGAATGATGAGGGACAATTAAACTCAGTGGAGGAGGCGGCTCCACAAATATCCCCATCCTCAATGATGGAGGAACCCAGCACATCAGTGCAAAGGATAAGGCTGAAGCATTTGCAACAGTCTTCAGTCAGAAGTGCCAATGATTCATCTTGGCTTCCTCCGGAGGGCCCCAGCATCACAGATGCCAGGCTCCAGCCAATTCGATTCACTCCACGTGATATCAGGAAACAACTGAAGTTGCTGAATATCGCTAGGGCTATGGACCCTGACAATGTTCTAGCAATAGTACTGAAGACTTGTGCTCCAGAACTTGCTGCACCCCTAGCCAAACTGTTCCAGTACAGTTACAACACTGGCATCTACCCAATTATGTGGAAAATTGCCCAGGTATGTCCTGTACAAAAAAATCAGGACAAATCCAACCAGGTCAATTACCTCCCCATCAGTCTACTCTCCATCATCAGTAAAGTAATGGAAGGGGTCATCAACAGTGCTACCAAGTGGCACTTGCTTAGCAATAACCTGCTCACTGATGCCCAGTTTGGGTTCTGCCAGGGCCTCTCAGCTCCTGACCTCATTACAGCCTTGGTCCAAACATGGACAAAAAAGAGCTGAACTTCAGAGGTGAGGTGAGAGTGACTGCCCTTGACATCAAGGCTGCATTTGGCCGAGTGTGGCCTCAAGGAGCCCTAGCAAAACTGGAGTCAGTGGGAATCAGGGGAAAAATCTCTCCACTGGTTGGGGTCATACCTAGCACAAAGAAAAAAGGTTGTGGTTGTTGGAAGTCAGTCATCTCAGCTCCAGGACATCACTGCAGGAGTTCCTCAGGGTAGTGTCCGCGGCCCAGCCATCTTCAGCTGCTTCATCAATGACCTTCCTTTCATCACAAGGTCAGAAGTGGGGATGTTCGCTGATGATTGCACAATGTTCAGCACCATTCACGACTCCTCAGATACTGAAGCAGACCATGTCCAAATGCAGCAAGACCTGGACAATATCCAGTCTCAAGCTGACAAGTGGCAAGTAACATTCGTGCCACACAAATGTCAGGCAATGACCATCTCCAACAAGAGAGAATTCAATCATCGCCCCTTGATGTTCAATGGCATTAACGTCACTGAGTCCCCCACTATCAACATCCTGGGGGTTACCATTGGCCAGAAACTGAACTGGACTAGCCATATAAATATTGTGGCTACAAGAGCAGGTCAGAGGCTAGGAATTGTGCAATGAGTAACTCACCTTCTGACTTCCCAAAGCCTGTCCACCATCTACAAGGCATAGTCAAGAGTATGATGGAATAATCCTCACTTGCCTGGATGAGTGCAGCTCCCACAACACAAGAAGCTTGACACCATCCAGGACAAAGTAGTCTGCTTGATTGGCACCACATCCACAAACATTCACTCCCTCCACCACTGACGCAGCAGTGTACCCCATCAATGAGATGCACTGCAGGAACTCACCAAGGCTCCTTCGACAGCACTTTCCAAACCCATGACCACTACCATCTGGAAGGATGAGGGCAGCGGACAGATGGGAACACCAACACCTGGAAGTCCTCCTTAAATCAGCTGATATGAACTCCGCATACTCAACATTCCCTATCCTGTCCTTTTCCCCTTTCCCCTCCTTCTTCTACTCCCCACTAATTTATTTCCTCATCTTTCCTTCTTTCATGCTGCCCCCATATTGGTTACATTACCCTAACCATAAAAAATTGTAATTTCTTGGCCACAGGAGTCTCTCATACATCATAAAAGACATCACGAGAGTTCAACCCTAATATTTTGTACTTTAAGTAGCACTTACTGAGTAATACTCTTTGCTAAGACTAATTTTCGTGGAAAAGCACAGATGGCACAACATACTGAAAAATTTAGCCAATGTTTTCTTACATTAAAAATGAGTGAAATATTTGACTTTTTAATATCTGAAAAAATGATCGCAAGTATACAGTTTACAATAGTAGAAATGGAATGGTCTAATCTCGAGCCGTAATACTTTACTTACACTACCACTGGGTGCAAAAGAGCAAAAGCATCAGGACAAGATAGGAAGAAAGGAAAGATATTTCTTCTGTATTTGGGCATATAAAAGTTATGCATGCTCCAATGATTCCTCTCCACTGCATGCTTACATCAGAACATTGAGATTATCACCTCCATTATGAGACACATGCTGTGTCCATGACGTTATGCTTAGTTATCAAGGGTTTCTTCACTTTGAAGTTTTTCACCAGGGTCTGAAACCAGCCACTCTTTTAGGAACAGGAACCAATAGCCCTGGATATGATGAAGAAATTAACATATGGGCCAGCGTTCCTTGCTGATTTGAGGCATTCATAAACCCAGGTGATTTGCCCATAGTGTAATCCAGTCCCCGGTCACTATACCACCGGTTTCAGTCACATTATCCTGCAAGACATTAGGTTCCAAATGGAACCACTGATTCATATTTCACATTCCAGCCATTCAGCAGGCAACTCTCATTTCTCAGTTATTAAGAGGAAATTATTCTGTATATTTTACTGATACCCAAGTCGCGGCAAAAGAATCTGAGCCAACACCAGACGTCTTCCCCTCAAGAGAAGACTAGGCATCAGCAAAGGCTTAATGGCCTGGATACTTGGCTTAGGGAAAAAATTCATATAGGATTACAAATACAAGATTACCAAATAAACAGAGGGTGCTGTTACCATTGATCATATTATTTCTCATCTTTTCCTAACATCAGTACCTGCAGTATCATATTGTTAGGAGTAATTAGTCACTTCCACAATTGTGCAGAGCACCATATACTGCAAAAAAAAAAAAAATTCTTTGCTGTGTTCAAATCCTAAAATGTACTATTATGTTAACAGGCAGCCACAGAAGGTGCAAGTCCCCATCCACATTTAACATTTCTAAAAAACTTATAACATACATGGTCATTAGTGTTTCTAGTCCTCTTTAAGCTAATTAACTTGGCGTCAACAGAGGCCATAAATAACTACATGCACTGAAGCATCTATTTACTGCGCAGGGCCTACATTCACTTGCTCTCACTTTCAGTGAACGATCCGAGAGAAGGTCATCTTCTTGCAGCCGATTTAAGAGTGAAAATATGTCTGGGAACAAGAGGCCCACCCAGGGAGTATGGAAAGGAAAAGAACAAAGACAGGAAAAGAGCGAGAGCGAGAGCACGAGAGAGCAAATTTGGTGGCAATACACCCCCAAAAGATGCATCTAAAACCCTTACAGACGGGGGCCCACCCACAAACCTTTTCAAACTAATTACAGCGCTGTCCTAATGGGAACTATTAAACACACAATCTCTCAGTGAAAATTTAAATACGATATGGAAATTCTTGGGGCTCAGTGGAGCTTTGTAAAGTAAACAGAAAGCAAAAAATTACATTAAAGGTTTGTGCGGCAAAACAAAATCACTGGAGGGAAGAATTTGAATTCAAATATTACTAGCATGCCCTTGAATACTCCAAGTACAGTTTAATTATATATAACAAAACCCAATGATCTACTTAATTATATCAAGATTGCATAAATGACAGGCCTGGATTCAGACTTGCCGCCTTATCCAAATTGCTGCTGTATGAACAGCTTACTAAATTTTCAAACACTTACCTAATGCACCCGCTTATGAAAAAGAGATACAACGTGTGCAATTCAATTCTTATGGCAATTTCAGGATGCTTGAAGAGCTTAGACTGTATAATTTTATTGGCTGCACTTGAGTATTGATGCATGCAATAATAAATTGGCATCACTGGTAAGAACAGTGCCAAGTACAGCAAATATAGGGTGCATTACATCATTAAATTAGCAACGGGATACAGAACTTCTCATTATTCAAATTATCTAATCCAATGCTTCCAAGCACTAAATTTCCACTTCACTTTTTAAGCTGCTCAATTCAAAATTATTAGATCAAATTGTTTCAGCACAAAAAGCACACTGAATTCTCAAGAAGCAGACTGCGCTCTGGATGCCTGGATCAAGAATTTTACCACAGCTTAAGTTGGATGGTTTATTGGCACTTTGATTTGTATTTTTTATATTATCATCTTCCCCAGGCAACGTCCATCACCAGAGAAGAGTTAGGTGATAGTCGCAGGGTTCCCTTATCCATTTAGTCTGAGTTCAACACAGTACTAATGAGTAAAAGTGGAGCCAGGTGCACTGTTGATATTTTATGAATTGGGCCAGGTGACGGCAAACAGAGTCTAATATGTCCAAATTTAGGAGCATTAGGTTGGAAACAAGGAAACAAATTTCAAAAGATAAAAGCAAAATACTGCGGATGCTGGAAATCTGAAACAAAAAAAAGAAACTGGAAAAACTCAGGTCTAGCAGCCTCTGTGGAGAAGGAAACAGTGCTAAGGTTTCGAGTCCACATGACCCTTCTTCAGATACAAATTTCAAAGAATGTGTTGAGCTCATCAGTCATGCTGCACAATGACCAGGAAGATTGTTTGGGGATTGTGTACAAGTAGTCAAAGCCATCTATTATATGCCTGCAATAAAGGCAGCAAAGTTACTGTATTGCACTAGCAGAGAGGGTAGATTCAAATCAAAGCAACATTGGTGCAGAGGGCACTGATTATAACTCTTCGTCCGCTATGTGCAGTATTGTTGAATAATTAAGGCTGAGGTAATAAAGGATGAGTGTTCTAGTTGCAGATGGCTGAGACAAGCAATGTTAAACCTGGGAGCAGCCAGTCTTCGCGATGCAAAGTGTGTGGTTTTGGAAGCTCAGCTTGGCATCAGTAAGTCACTCAGGAAGCAAACGGTCTGGATACATGGGCATCAAGAAACAACTGGATAGTCTCTGAAAAAGAAATGATTTGAAGGCTGTGGCGAGACAGCAGGATAAAGCAAAACGATTGTATCTCCTGCTTTCAAAAAAACATCTTGCATTCCAATCCTTCAAGCCTTGGTCACTCAGACCTGGAAACATATCAAGATGGAAATCATGCTCTCAAGTCCATGGCAATACATAATAAAGAAGAGCTCGTGAACAAAGCTGTACATTGCAAATGAGAGATATAACCTGCACACTACAATGAGTCATATAACCTTTCATACATCTAAGCACAGCATCTCAACATAGTTCACAATTTACTAGCTCAAAAGCCTCAATTCATCAGACATTGAAGCCTGCGACTAGAAAGATTATAGCTGTCACTTTTGACACTAGGGGCCAAGTCTCTGTCTGTATCCTAAAGAAAAAAAAGGCTCTCATCACGTTCACAATCGAGACCCTTCCATCACTTTTGTCACAACTGCATTTTAGTCCCTTAAATTCCAGATTTCAGCCTGATGATACTTGTTGAGAAAACAAGCCTTTATTTTTCACTGCTTCAAAACAGAGCTGCTACTGCAAGCAGAACACTCGAGGTCTGTCACTTCAGAGATAGGTTTATGTAACAGACGTGTCTGAATGTTTCACGAGTCCCTCAGGGTAAAGCTTTTCAAAGTCAATGTCAAACTAATGATAAGGCAGCTTTGAAAACAGCCTCTTAAGATTAATATACTTTTCCTGTGCTAGACAAACTGCCTATATAAAAAATATAGTTGAAACAAGGTAACTTAATGCTGCTACTTCTAAAAGGGGGACGGTATGCTTTAGTATTCAGCATTCACGTGTGTGTGTGTAGGTTAGTGCTTTATGTTGCATAAATTTTTGTGGTCTCAGTCAGTGATGCCAGTTCTGATGAATGTAAACTGCTGCATTCACTCCATTTGATAAAGGATGGGGCAGATTATCTAACATTTCCTGCACATTGGTCTTCATATAACTTGATCTGAAACAAAAACAGCATTGCCTAGTTGCACGATATTTCCACACCAACTGATCATTGTGGCCTTGAAAGGCATCCTCAATCACTTTTCATTTAAGCTCCTGAGGAACTAGGCCACAATTACGCACACTCTCCTTTACCAATGCACCTTGGGACACCCCTAGGAACTCATCACCTGTCTGCCTTCCAGCCACCATTGGGAGGGAAACAAAAACTGATAGAGCAAAGATAGAATTTAACCCTCAGAAGTTTAAACTTTTCTTTTGAAAGAAAACAAAATAAGTTTAATTCTCTTCCATTTTCTTCTTCCTTATAGTGGAGTCTAATCTATTAAGCCAATGTGCTAACAAAACTTGCACATGAACACTTGCATTTATACAGTGTATCATGTTAAGACACCTCAAAACACTTCCATACAATGATTTACTTAATGAAATGTGACGACACTTGCTTAAATGCAGTGGCAACACCTCACAATGAGCCAAATTACATGGTTTTCATTTTCAGTTGAGAGTGAACTCTTGGCTATTATAAGCTTAATGTTGAAGCATCAGCGTGATCGAATAAACGTGTATCACGTTGCAATATGCCATTGAAAAATTCTCTTCAACGTCACGAAAGTAACCTGAGTGGTACAAGTAACAACACCGTCGATCCAAAGCAATACAGAACTGAATTTACTATTGGCCTCTGACAACATTTCACAAAAAAATTACTAAAGCCGTTTACTGTTGGAATTTCAAAAAATTGAACAAAAAGTCTGTGACATTACTAGAATGATGGCTTACCCAGGTCTCCACATATTAGACAATCACAAGCACACAGACAGCACTAACAGATATTTTTGCAAACCCATTCCTGGGTGCATGTGATATTTTTGTTCCCAACTTCACAGAAAGGACAGAAGTTTTTGTGAATATGTCACTGCTCTGCCCCACTCAATGGAGCCAGGCATCACTGAAGTTTTGGCTGCCACACAATTACAGCATTGGATTTAAGTACAGCATGTGCCACATGACAAGGCAGTAACGTAAAAAAAAATGGGAGACAGAAGAACATAGGAAACAGGAGGAGTAGACCATATGAACTGTTGAGCCTGCTCAGCCAGTCGTAAGGTCATGGCCAACACTGGGCTTCAACTCCACTTTCTCACCTGCTCCCCATATCCCTCAATTCCCTTTACCGGCTAAAAATCTGCCCAACTCGGCCTTCAACAGTGGAGCATCCACAATCCTCTGGGGTTGAGGATTCTAAAAGTTCACAACCCTTTTAAGTGAAGAAATCTCTCATCTCAGTCCTAAACGATTGGCCCTTATCCTGAGACGGTGCCCCCGTGCTCTGAACTCCCCAGCCAGCGGAAGCAGCCTTTCAGCATCTACCCTGTCGAGTCCCTTCAGGGCCTTGCACGTTTCAATGAGGTCACATCTGATTCTTCTAAACTCCAGAGAACATTGAATCAAGTTTCGCAGTCTCGTATCATAGGGCAATCCTCATCCCAGGGACCGATCCAGTGAACCTTTACTGTACCGCCTCTAATACAGGTATATCCTTCCTTTAATATGGAGACCAAAACTGCACACAGTATTCCAGATGTGGTCTCACTACATCAGATGGTGTCTATAGCCAACAGCATCAAGAAACTTCTGGCAGCTGTTAAGCAGCCAAGTTACCACAATTTGTTTTTAAATGGTTGCTGCTCAAGTTGTGCAATAATGTAACTGGGAAGCATTCAATAGCTTATATTTTTTCTTTCGTTTCTAATGTAGAAAAAGAATGATCAATGATTAGAAATTAGAAAGCTCAGCCATAAGCTGCTAGTTATGTACATAGGAAGTAAATACAAATATTCTTCCAAAAGTGGGAAATGATTCAAAAGGCCAAGCAGCTGTGTATGTGCACAGCTATGGTCAATAGCTTGATAATATTTTTAAGGTACAAAAAATTGACTTAAAAAAAAAACTGTTACTGTTTTAATTTGGATTTTACACTGGTTGAATCTACTCTCGCTAGTCTTACATTGCTGAGAAAATCGAATTCAAGGCCACAATAGGAAAACCACCACGTAGTGCGGGCGGCCTCATTACACAACAAATTTGTAATTCTTACAAATCGATCAATATATTGCCTCTCTCTCTCAACAATTCCCCAACCCCCACCATATTAACTTGAGTCCTAGCCAGTCCGGCAGTCTTTGATTTTTGTTAAGTGTATGATTTTTTCCCTCTCCACTTTTCTAGATGGGAAACTAGATGCTGCCCATAAAATAAAAACTAGCAAGTACAAAATCTGTTCTCTTTCCAAGAGTTGAAGAGGTTGCTATGGCAATAGTGTACACAAACAATTTAGTGCTACGTTTGGATTATGATTCAAAAAGCTGAAAAAATTAGACACTAAACGTATGGAAAGTCACGTCCATTTTGTTAGTTGCATATTTGTAAACCTTTTCACGGAAATCATTGGCTGGCTAAATGGGAAAAAATGCTAAAAAAAAATATAAAGCATAAAAAATACACGGTATGCTGATTTGTGATCAGATAGGTCTCTGCCTTAACAGTGCTGGTCTCTGATTATGGCTTCCTACAGATCAGATGGTAGACTACCCTGTTGCACAGCACAGTAGCAAAATACAATGCTTCGTCTGAATGTGAACTTAAGGTGATCTTAAATGATCTCTGGTTCCGTAATGCTCCGCTGGAGGTGGCTACGATCTGTGTTCTGATGTCCAGATATCACCAGACAAGATGCATTATGACTCACACTAAATGTAAGCAAGCATGGCACCATTGCTCCTCCACCTTCAGCTTCAGGCCGTGGGTGTACATATTGCTTTAGTGAGATACAGATAATGTCTCCGTTGAGGTTGTATCGTCAAAAACTGATCTACTCAAATATTCCTCTCTGCTCTGAGAAAACAAATGTGTTTTTACAAGATTGAGCAATCCTTTACACAATATGCCCCGGTATAATGGGGGGGGGGGGGTGGTGTGTGTGTGGGGGGAACAGGAACAGGTCATTGAGTCCCTCAAGCCTGCTCTGCCACTCAATTAGCTCATGGCTCATCTGTACCTTAAACACCATTTACCGGTTTTATTTCCACATCCCCACTTGCCTGGATGAGTGCAGCTCCAACAACACTCAAGAAGCTCAACACCATCCAAAACAAAAACAAAAACAGAATTACCTGGAAAAACTCAGCAGGTCTGGCAGCATCGGCGGAGAAAAAAAGAGTTGACGTTTCGAGTCCTCATGACCGTTCGTGAGGACTCGAAACGTCAACTCTTTTCTTCTCCGCCGATGCTGCCAGACCTGCTGAGTTTTTCCAGGTAATTCTGTTTTTGTTTTGGATTTCCAGCATCCGCAGTTTTTTTGTTTTTGTTTCCATCCAAGACAAAGCAGCCTGCTTGATTGGCGCCCCATCCACCACCTTCAACATTCACTCCCTCCAATCACTGCCACACAGTAGCAGCAGTGTGCACCATCTACAAGATGCACTGCAGGAGCTCACCAAGGCTTCTTTGGCAGCACCTTCCAAACCCACGGCCTCTACCATCTAAAAGGACAAGGGCAGCAGATGCATGGGAACACCACCACATGCAAGCTCCCCTCCAAGCCAAACACCATCCTGACTTGAACTATATCACTGTTCTTTCACTATTGCTGAGTCAAAACCTTGGAATTCCCTTCGCAACAGCATTGTGGGTATATCCACATCACATGGGCTACAACAGTTCAAGGCAGCAGCTCACCACTACCTTCTTGAGGACAATTAGGAATGGATAATAAATGCTGCCCTAGCCAGTGATGTTCACATCCCGCGAGCGAATAAATAAAAATCCCCAACAAAAATCTAGTGATCTAGTCTATTGGCCACGCTGCAATCGCCACCACATTATCATCTGCCTTCGGTTCATTTAGCTGAGACAGCGGGAAAATGGATCACAGTCATCAGTGTAACTTCTGACTCATTTGCCCCTGGTGGATCCTGCAGTTTTTTTCTTTTTCTCCTTGCCCTAAATTTCAGGATTGGGCATCACGTATTAGTAAAGATCATCTCACCTTGCCGCATGGCTGGCAAAACTATAGCTAACCACATCTAACATCACCTCCTGTAGGGTGATGAGTTTTGCTAACCTACAACTGTTTGGAATGCCACCAGCCCACTGGCAGCTCACTCAAGTAACTACTTTCCATATGTCAACCTAGATAACTGATTCCCAAATGCTACTTTATCAGGGTAGGCTTCACTGCCTAGCCCAATACAGGCTTCGTTAGATGCCTGCACTTGCACCTCCCTGCACAAGTCACTGAAAAGCAGTTAGGAGAGGGAGCCTGGTTCATTTTCTCCCCGCCCCCTGAATTATCTCAGGTGCTCTGTGGTCTCCCAACTACATCCTGCCTGAGAACAGCAAACTCAGCCGAGATTGCAATCAAACCTGTCATGGTCAGCATCACAACAGGCGACCCACTTGACCATCCAGAAAGTGCACCATCAACTCACTGCTGGCTGTGTGAAGTAACGTCTTGTGTGTCATTAAGTCTCATTAGCTTTTTGCTGCCCGCAAAAAACGCCATCACTGGTGCTTACCAGAAGTGGAAAGGTCGGGCTTATGTGCACCAACACCAGCATAAGAGTGAATCTTCCAGCAAGTCTCGTCTCCCTTCGACTCCATCTCAAAAGTTGGATCATGAACTAAAGCCATGTATAGTCTTGTGAATGTCTGAATGTTTTTTGAATGAGCCAAATCTTAGTAAACGTTGCAAAAAAAAAAGTTGTAAAGACTCTTTCCAGTAAAATCCTGACTTTCTAACCACTTCAGAATGCTTCAGTCAACAGAATCCAATCTTGTGATCTCAACAGTTGTGGCAAATTTCAATCAGAATCCTAAAGTCAGCAGACCAGCGAGTAAAAATCCAGTCTCTGATCAGGATGACGTGGGTAATGCTTACTTAGTATTTTAAAGGCAATGAAACATTCTAATTTGCTTATAACTTCCAGACGAATCAGAGTGAGCAGAGTTTAACATTCATATACTAAGGCATGATACAATGGTGTCACATGACACAGGGTGTGCCTGCAATTCCCAGCAAAAGCTACTGAAACAGGGTAAAGGAAACATTGACAATGGCCAATGTGTACCCCTTCCTCACCCCCATCTTGCCTCACGTGAAGGTCAAGACAAGATTAAGTTAAAAGCAAAAAACTGCGGATGCTGGAAATCCAAAACAAAAATAAAAATACCTGGAAAAACTCAGCAGGTCTGGCAGCATCTGCGGAGAGGAACATAGTTAACGTTTCGAGTCCGTATGACTCTTCACCTCTTTTCTATTTTTACTTAGTTCTGTTGAAGAGTCATACGGACTCGAAACGTTAACTGTGCTCCTCTCCGCAGATGCTGCCAGACCTGCTGAGTTTTTCCAGGGATTTTTATTTTTGTACAAGATTAAGTTAGTTTAGGCCAATGTGTGCAGAGACAGAGACAGAGACAATCTCAATAGCAGTCTGGACAGGTACCTAGCAGTAAAGGCCAATCACAATGTAATAGGAAGTGAATGGAGAGGAGGAGGGGAAGAAGAATGGAGAAAAGGGTGAATAGAGACAAATCTAAAAGGCAACTTAAAATTCAGAAGCAACGTACGGTTTTAATTTGAAGTGTGAGTGGATCAAATTTTGTACCCGTTGCATATTAATGGGCAGTGAATCGAGCCACATATTCAAATTTAGTTCATACCTGATAGCAGAGGATGATTCTCAGTCTTGTGACTGCTGCTAGAAAATCTATGTGGATCACCTGCTTAAAACTCACTGGTGCTATCTTTCACAAGCACATGTCATGGCAAACAGATGAGCACTCCAAGGATGCAATTGATCTGGGTATAGTGACTAACTTTCAGAGTTTGGGTATCTTCTCAAGTTGCTCACCATGTGGCTGGACAAGCTCCAGCTTCAAAAATACAATTACTTAAATGATGGGAAACATTATGCTCAATTTAAGTGGCCAACTGCACTAACAACTTTTAAGATTCATTTCCAAAATCCCAGCAAAAGATAAAAGTAACTAGCAGTTATAAACAGAATAGAAGGATATAACCTAGTTAGTCAATGACATGAAAACAAACATCAACTTGCAGATACATTTTTATATAAACCATGATATTCGGAACAGCGTATTTTTCACAAACATGTATCCCCATACCTGCGTGAGAACACATATAATGCAACTATAATTCTGAGAACAACAACTTACTTTCTCAGAACGATGGTGGGTTTACCAACAGCGTTCGCATACCACACCTGGAATGCGAGGATTGATCTCACCTATGCTAGTTATTTCTCAATTTGTCAAATGATCCTGAAAGAAAGCTGCGACTAACACCCAGTTTAAAAATGCTACAAAATGGGTGCAATACGCTCAGGCCAGAAGGTACACGCGACAGAGTAGGCTAAAGTTTAAAAAAAAATCCATCTAGACGTGGAAGAGCCGAACAGAAAAGGCAACCTATCAATTCAGTGGTCAAGAGGAACTGGGGAAAAGCTAACCGATCGTCTTTCCCTGGAGCCAGTTGTCAACCAAGAATCATCACAGCAGCCCTCGGAAACTACAATAATTAGAATGTTTTACAGAGATGCTATTCCACATGTATCTGTATAGGCATCAGATTAGGTAAATGTAAAGAAGTGGAAATTATTTGCCCATATGAACAAATACCAGACACAGCAACATATCTAGCAGAGATTGATCTAGAATCACGTAGCATTAAAAGGATATTAAGAATTAAAATTACATATTTGATTAGAGTTCTTTTCTCGAAATATTCCAGAGATCCAAGTCCAAATTAGATGCATTACTAACCAAACTAATTTGATGCAAAAACGGCAAACATTAGTTTATTATGGAGCCGAATCACCTGCTTTAAAGAAAATTAATACCCTAACCACTGCACAGCCTGTCAGTCAGTGGCTCTCAGCACAAGAATTAAGCTCAAACATCAGTGAGACTATACCAATTTAACCATCAGTATTCTATCCACTTCATTACTTAAATTTTTTGAAATACATGAGTGATTATTTTCAAAGCTCAAAGAAACAGAGACAGAATAACGTGCCAAGCTTGCTCAATTTTCATTTGAACACACACCTTTGTTCTATATGGACAGATAATGTCCTGGTTTACAATTTTAGCTCATGTTACTGAGCATTAAGCTGTTATACCCACTTATGCTCGTATTGCTTTAAAAGCCAAGATTCATAGATTCAGCTGGTTTCCTCTAAATGGCCCGGGCACAGAATGTGGTAGAGATGAAACATAGCTCCAAATGGTTTTGGGTTGAATCGCCATCTAATACATTCGTTACTTCAACTGTAAACTCATACAAGTTTGACTTTTCCTTATGACTTTTCATGAAAGTGAGCACCAATGGTGTTGAATTTTAGTAAATGGACTGCTACTGATGAAAATAGCTGCTGTTAATGAACAATGTCTTTATGAGAGCAGTGCAACAATATAATGATGCTTGATTCTGGAGATACAAAATTACATTACAGTAATTGGAATAATCTGGCTAAATTTATAGATTATAATTCATATTTGTAAAACAGGATAAAACTAATGATTACATTAAACTAGCTGCACACAGCAGTAACATTTCTGTATTTAGGCTGTACCTTTAAAATACAATAAGATTTACACATTTAAAAGGTCTTTGATTATTTATATACAGTGTCCAAACACAAATTTACAGGCTGCATTTAAAGCAATTTATATGTTAACTAAAGATTAGATAATGTGTTTTAAATATGCTGTAAAAGACTACAGGCTACAACTGAACAGGAAGTAGCCTGAATGCTGTTGAAAATCTGTACTGAAACCAAACCTTTTAACCCCTCTCTTACACATGTATACTGAACTCATTTTGTAAATAAAATTCTAAGACCACATGGTTTTACTCCTACAACTATGCTATTGCTACATGTAGAGAAAATGTTGCTTTGACAGCTTCAGGCCTAATCAGCTATTTACTCAGGTTAATTATGTCTGAAGAGGTGATGGCTAGTGTTTTGCAAAAGATGCAAATGCGAGCTGAGAATTTTTTTTCACAAAGCAAAGAGTTAGGGTTTGGAATGCACTGCCTGGAAGTGTGATGGAGGCAGGGTCAATTGAGGCATACAAGAGGGCAATGGATGATTATTTAAATAGAAACAATGTGCAGGATTAAGGGAAAAGGCTGGAGGTTGGCACTATATTAAGATGCTCAGAGAGCCGGTGCAGACACAATGGGCTCAATGGCCTCCTTCTACACTGTAACAATTCGGTGATGCTGTGAGGAGAGTTAGTTCTCCCTAGTGGTCAGCGTCAACAACTGGAAAGCAAACCTCCTATTAGGACACTTGGATCTAAACTGAAGTCTGGTCAAACTTGAAAAAGTTTGAAAATTTTTGAAAGGCTGTAGAGAACAAAGCCTATTACCATCTTCTTGAGTTGCTGTAATGCTGTGAATGTTTGCTTTGAAAATTTAATTTGGAAATGAATGGCAGCAGCACATAAGCAAGGAGTATGTTCAATGATGGATATACAATTTATTAAAGAGAACCAGCTACATATAAACCTAGAAACTTCAACCATGCACATTACAGCTAGAGCTACTTGGCAACAGACATTAGTGGCCCCAATTAAACCAGTACAAAGATATTTTTTAATGTAGAAAAGACACAAGGTGACAGAAAAGGGTTTGAAGCAAAAAAAATAAAATGGAAGGCTGCATGTTTGAATTTAAGCAAATTTCACAACATTCTAGAACAATTAAGATGCATAAAAAGATGCATAACAAAAGACAAGGTGAAAAAACAGATATACAACCTTTTTGAATGCTGAGGCTTTTCAATAAAGTACAAGATAATAATTCAATATAAAGAAATAAATGCATTTAAAATTGAAAACATTTGCAAAGAAACTTAATATTTTACAGTTAACAATAACTTTAGCATGGAAACTTAAGGTCAATATGATAAAGGACGGTTATAATTTTTCTATGAAGCATAAATTAAACTTTATAAATAAAAAAATTGTGCACATTATTATTTTTAAACACATCTTACTCTAAATTTCACTCATCACTCTAGTCAAGTTCCCCTCCAAGTCGCAAACCATCCAAACTTGGATACATTTCACCATTCCTTCATCGTTGCTGAGTAAAAATCCTGGAATTCCCTCCCTAACAGTTCTATACCTTTTCCACATGAACTGCAGCGGTTCAAGAAGATGGCTCACCAGCATCTTCAAGGGGAATTGGGAATGGGCAATGATGCTGGCCTTGCCAACAACACCCACATCCCACAAATAACAAAAAAAACAATTACACATTACCTGACACAGACTTTAAAGGTAAACCACTTGGTGATTCTTAAGGATCTGAATGTGGCATTTATATAATTTTAAAATTAAGTGTGAACACAAACTAAATCTAATGAATAGTGCATGCATTAAATATCTTATATTGTACATTCAGAAGCATTCCCAGGACTGCTGGATTTGAAATATTAGCAAGTTATTCAGCATTCAAAAAAGTTAAAGAAACTTTATGAAAAGAGCACCAGCAGATACAAACAGGAGAAATTTGAGCTAGTGATGGGTGAGCTGATGGCACCAGTGTGATACTGACACTGTTTCGTAAATATTAGACTGTCTTCAGTATAAATGACAGGAAAACTAAATTACAAATCTGCACTACTTTTATTTTACACATTTACTTTGATTAATTTGCAAATGACGGAATACAAATCACATCAAAAATGCATCACCTAATTTCTTTCGTGATCCACAATGTGTTAAAACAAAGCCATCATATCACCCACTCACTAGTCTGAAGCCAGGAATGCAAAGTTTTTGTTTAAAAAGAAACAGTAATCATTTTTTCTGGACCTAGAATGGACTGCTTGCACCTTTAAGAAAATCAAACACAGTCACTTTCTCTTTCTATACTCCTAATACTCGGTTATCTGTCAAATGCATCATTATCTTACAATATTTAATTTTGAGGGGGTGGGGGAGAAGGTGTCTTAATGCAGTTTCACAATTACATGAAAGAACGATACATCACAGGAGGTCATTCGACTCATTGTGCCTGGTAGTGCTATGCAATCAGTCCCACTGCCTTGCTCTTTCCCCATAGAATTACATTCTTCAAGCAAGATAGTTTGTTAGACGTGTGGCAAGAAAAGGGTAGAATGTGAGTCAGTATCACAAAACTGAAGAATCAAGCACAACAGTACCATTTGAGTTATGAGTATAAATCAAGAATATTGTTGCTCTTTGTTGAATATAAGGCAATGTAGCACATTGAGGACTGTAGTGTTTCTAGTCTTTTAAAAAGAGGCCCATCATTAATCGCTCGTTTCTAAATGGGAAAGAACACACAAAGCTAAGTTTTTTTGCTGACAACAGTACAATTTACTATTTTAAAAAAAACAAAGTCAGATTACATTAAAATGGCTGTTGTGCCGGTTTACTTACAACCGAGCAACAAATTAATTTGTGAAATGGATGCATCCAGTCAAAAAAGTTCCAAGATTATATTAAAAATTATCCCCAAGGCACCATTTATTTTTATTACCTTAAATATATTGTTGATGCATTCATTTTCTCTTGTCATGATGTTTGGTCATGCTTTTTATGTCGACCTTCATGACTGAAATGCATATGTAACCAGCTATATATAAATGGGAATTCCCTAAGTGAACATTTTCAGTGACACTGTAGCTGCAAGCTACTGCCACTGAGAGGCATTAGAGTTTCACTTTGTCCTGTGATATATTGAGCATTGCCACAGGAGATCTATTTCCACACAAAAAAAACTGAAGTTTTGTCACTTGATCAAAAAGTTCAATGCTTTTCCAGCTAATTTGTTAAGTTTGACTAAGTGGTTTATTGACTCAGTTATTTAAAAAAAGCCCACTAACCTAACATAGATGGTAGAAAGAGTACATCGTTGTGTAGGTTTGATTTTATTATAAAGTCAAGCTCATATCCATAGGTCGACAAATAATGATGCTGCATCTTTAAGGTCCTTAGGAGACAATCAAATGATGGAAAAGTGAGATAGGAAACAGCAATCCGCTGGATAAATAAGGACAGAATCATTCACACAAGAGTTCATATTCTGCCACTGTTCACTGTTCAGACTCTGACCTTCGTGCCCTGTATCGCCGCTGGCCAGTTGACTTTCGAGTAGCGATGGTTGCAGTGAATCCCACCAAACAACACAGGGACGTGGTGCTGAATTTCAGAGTGTCAAGCCAACCAGGAACATCGGTTTGCAGGTAATTCTCCATCAAATGCAAGCTCATCACCGTCAGCCAGAGTAGGGAAGCCACGGCATCGATCCTCCGCAGCCTAGGGGATTAGGTGAGAGAGAAAAAAAACAAATAAATAAAAACACATCATGTTCCAAGTGTCCCAAGGTAAAAAAGACAGAGGAGGTCAGACTAATTATCAAGCATACTGGCATAATGAGCTCCCACCTTACTTGCATGAAAGAGGAAGCTGGTTTTGGAAAGTATGTTCATTCTCATTCTGTTCTCTCCACTTTCACAGGAGGTGGCCATTTGGCCCACTGTACTCTGTGCCAGCTCTTTGAAAGAACTTTCCAATTAGTCCCATCTACACACCACCACCCCACCCCAACCTCCCACACAACGTCCCGGCTCTTTTCTGCAGTGTTGTACACTTCTTTTCACAATAATTATTTCCTTTTGAAATGGCTCTATGAAAGTCACTATTGAATCTGCTTCCACCAACCTTTCCGGCAGTGCATTCCAAATCATAACTTTCTGAATAGTTTTTTTTAAATATTCTCATCTCCCTCCTGGTTTGGTTCTTTTTACCATTATCCTAGATCAGTGTCTTTCAATTACTGATCCACCAACCAATGAAAACAGCTTCCCTTCATTTACACTCGTCATATTTTTGAACACCTCTATTAAATCTCCATTTAACTGCCTCTGCTCCAAGGAGAACAATCCCAGCTTCTCCAGTCTCTTGACATAACTGAAGTCCCTCAACCATGTTATCATTTTGGTAAATCTCTTCTCCATGGCCTTGATACATCTCTTGAAGTGTGGTGCCTAAAATTGGATAATTGCATAAGATCTCAGGGTGGAAATGAAGAGTTTTTAAAAATATAAATTCAAGTTATGATCTGAAACACATCACAGAAAAGACGGTGAAAGCAGATTCAATAGTAACTTTCAAAAGGAAATTAGACATCTCCTTGAATTGGAGAAATCTGCAGGGCTTTCGAGAAAGAGGAGGGTAATGGGAGTAATTGGACAGGTCTTTCAAAGAGCCTGCACAGACCTGATGGACCAAATAGCCACCTTCTGTGTTTTGTGTGTAAATATTCCAGCCAAGGCCAAGCCAGTGAGTTATAAAAGGTTTGTCTCCTAGAAACTTGCATATCTTTTGTGACTATGGAGTGGGGTGGGTTTGACAGGTAGGTGATCTATTCCCCACACTTCACCTGCTAATAGAGTCAACTATTGGGAATTACACAATGTCAAAGGCTGGCTCTGTAATTGATTTTCCTTTCCTCAGAAGGAGTCATCTGACTTGGACTTGGAGTCACTCCAATGCGCTTTGGTTGAGATTAGTAATGTGCAAAGCCACTGTTAAAAGTAGGGGTCCAGAAAAAAATCTTACACCAACTTTCAACAGATTTGTCTGCTGTTTAGATATTCTTTGCTTCCTAGTAAAAGCAGATTATTGCACTCCTCTTTAAGCATGAGCAGAATTTCTTTCTGCCAAAATTGTGCTGCATCAAGTGGAGACACATTAAAATTTGATATACACAACGCACAAGTTTACAGGGCCATCTTTACTCACGCTGCCCGAACCACAATACAAGTTAAAGATATTATTTTGCTTGCATTCTGTTCAATAGCCCAGAGTAAACAACTAGCTAGGAAGCCAAACCTTCCCCCACACCAAGATTCATCGTTTCTTTGGCTAATCTATTTTTCCAGTTGAAGTGCACAGCACATTCTCTCATCCATCGTTTGTCTAAACCGGATTTTGCCTTGTCAAGTGGGGCACATCTCAAAACACCTGCAGCTTGATCAAAGGGGCAGTTTGCTGTAGCCTAAGGGAATTTAGGATATAGTTACCTTGTAAGCCAGCATCCTCAACTCTAGCAGGTTTCGGCAAATCAGGCTACAGATTTTGCATGCACAGCAGAATTATTCACTGCACAATGAATGACGGCTGGTCAGCGTACATGGCATGAATAAAACAGTAAAATAAAAGCAAAATATTGTGGATGCTGGAAATCTGAAATAAAACAGTAATGAATAAAGCAGCAAAGTGATCAATGTGAAACATGTTCCAATACATTTGGAAGCCATGTTGTTTACCCAATAGAAGGAGCAGACTGCACAATTGTCCCCAATGCCAAAAAAAGTTTCAAGAGGGAGGAAAAGACTGTTTTGCAGGGGTTCAGACCAGTGATGAACGAATGATGCTTTGCTTTAACCAGACATTGACCTCTAGGACAGTGCAGGTTAATATAAATCACAAAGTCAGAAATTAGTAAAGTGCAAATCAGTGAGGTTTGCAAACCAGCAAAAAAATTGCAACTCAATTTGTCCCCAAGTTCCAAAATACTTTTATATAAAATACACAGTCAGGGTTAAGAATTAATTAATTGCTGTGTTCAGTGATCCTGTAAATGTTTCTTCCTTTTTGCTACAATTTGTGACCAGACTTAATTCTCTTTCATTCCACCCAGTCTGAATTAATTTTGAACACGTAGACACTTCCAATCCCCTCCTATTTAACCACTGAGGGAGTCACACGCATGCACACAACTTCCAGCAGAGGTTATCCAATACTGACCAGGACCAACAGCAATAACATCTACCACCCTCTCCACCCGCCTAACCCAGGGATGTTTAAGCCAATTGTAGGATTCCAAGTGCAATCTTGACTGAGCTCAATCAAGTCTGTACAATCCTGGAGCCAAATCTGCAGCCTTCAGGGCAGTGTGATGCAGTTGCATCCTGCCTTTACCTCCTGAAAGCTAAGGGAAGCTATATAGACTTGTTTAATTGGGTGCTTTCTCTGCAGGGCAAGTTCCCTTCTGTGACTACAGTAGTGCAAGACCACCAGAATCTAAGTTGAAAGGTCACTAAAATACTTAATGGACCCTAGGAAGCAAGGCACACCACAAATACCTCAAGTAAAAATAATCTTCCTGATGGTTCAGTGGGTAAGTACTTCATTTGCGATGGTACTGATCCTTAAGTCAGTTAAAGCTTCAATACTTGATCTGTATTTATCTGAGACAGGTGGGAACCAGTTGGAACACAATTACTCAATCTTTCAAAGTACAGAGATGGAAGGAATGTAGCAGGGGAGGTGCATATGTGGTCAGTGACGGGAAAAATATTGCTGGATAAGGGACAAGGAAGGTTTCAAGAACTAACTGGCAAAGTACCAGAGGGTGGCAATGATTTGCAGCACACTACTTTAAATACGTCTGCTTTTGAGAGGGAAGACAAAAGGAGATGGAAAAACAAATCTTTCCTAATGATTCTCAAAGTGATGAGTTTGTTACAGAAACAGGCTGGGAGGTGAAACAAAAAAGTCCTGGATTAGGCCCTTGCAGGCTGGTAAAGATTACAAGAAACAAAATTATAGTAAAAGGTTAGCACTCATCTGACTTATCACACTGATGAGCAAGACCCATGTTGCATTTCCTGTAAAATAAATGAAGCTATTGTCATTTTCTTACCCATATTTACAAGGCACACAGAACCCCGCATAAAGTCAAACGGTAATTTCTCCCTACCCTCAGTTTTTAGACGTCATTTCAAATCCAAATTCTTAACCTTGAGTTTATGGAAACAATGCCAAATCAGGCTGGGTCGGACAATACAAGACAAATTTTACACTAAAGTTGGTTGGGATTCATAGATGGTTTGGAACTTTCTTTGGATTCTAAAGGTATAAAGTAATTAAGCTTTTTAATGAAATTAGAACATTTTACTCCTGTATTGCAAATTTGAATTCTACACAAGTTAGAATCAGTTAAATGCTCCTGAAAGAGAATAAAGCTTTACAAGAACAAGGAGACCATTCAGCCCCTTGAGCCCATTCCAACTTTTAATTAGATCGTGGCTGATCTCTACCTCAACTCCATTTACCCGCTTCTGATACCCGACACAGTACTTCTCAGTGAAGGAATGGAGTAATAATCTGCCAATATGCACAAGGGTACAATAGGAAATGTGAAGATGTAATTAGGGTTGTCATAGACTTCATATACCACTCTTGTCTGTTAATCGCAGCAACTTTTATGCACCATGCTCAAAAAAAAAGAACAATTGCAGGCGGCAGCAATTAGATTTTTTCATTTATCTTCAAGGATATGGGTTTTTCTCACTTCTCTCACCACCAACCCTCCTCCCCTTGCCTAAATCCATGTTTTAAATGTCAGCTTCTCGGAACATTCTTCCACTTAATTAATTGCACAAGTTTGACTAGTCTATTAAAAATAAGAGTTTATTCTTCAACAGCTTTACTTGAAACAACTTTGGGACTCCTGCTGGAATGTCCTGGGGCTGAGAAGATTACCCTCCAGCATAGACAATGATGTTTCTTTTTGTGCTAGGTACAACTCCTGCCAGTGGAGATTTTTTCCCTCAATTCCCAATGATTTCGATTTCACTATGGCTCCTTGATGCCATGGTCTGTCAAATGCAGCCTTGATGTCAAGAGCAGTCACTCTCACCTCAACTATGGAATTCAGCTCTTTTGTCTTTGTGATATCAATGGAGGAGTCTAGGAAGTTGGCTGAAAGGTATGACTGAGCATAAATGACTACACTGTGGGACAGCACTCCCAATTTTGGCGCAAGTCCCCAGATGCTCGTGAGGATGACATTGCAGGATTAACTGAGCTGGGTACACCTCTTCTGTTCGAATCGAATGCCTAGTTTGATTCTGGATGGTCTGTCTGATTTTATTCATCACTATACTTGGTTGTAGCTGCCTGGTACTAGTATGCTAGGCCATTTTGGAGACAGTTACAAATCAACCACATTGCCCTGGGCTTCAAGGTACATATAGACTAGGCCAGGTAAGGGTGGCAGATTTCCTTCCCTAGAGGATGTTGATGAACCAGATGGGTTTTTTATGACATTGTTAGTTTCAATATTGGTATAGAATTATAGTAGGATTTGAATTCTTTTTTTTTTAAATTATTTATTCAGGGGATGTGGGCTTCACTGGCTCAGCCAGCATTTATTGCCCATCCCTAGGTGCCCTTGAGAAGGTGAGCTACTTTCTTGAACTGCTGCAGTCCATGTGGCATAAGTACACCCAAATCATCAGTCCAGGTCTCTGGATTACCATTTTAGGGGAGATGGTGGCGTAGTGGTAATGTCATTGCACTACTAACCCATAGACCCAGACTAATCTTCTGGGAAGATGGATTCAAATCCCACAACAGCAGTTTGTGGAATTTAAATTCAATTAATAAATCTGGGAATTGAAAACCAGTCACAGTAATGATGACTATGAAAATATCAATGATTTCCTTCCTTCACGGAAAGAATACAAATACACTTTAAGCAGATGACGAGAGGCATATATATGGGGAGATGCGATAAAGTCGGAGCAATTTTTAAGAAGAAAACAAAATCACCAAATTCCATTACAACTAAATTTTCTGATTTCTGATCAGACAGTATCCCATGCCAATGGGCTGCATTGCTAATTTACAGAACATGAAAACAGGCTGTCTGCACTTCCCCCCTCCCCCAAGCTGATAAAATGGGCTCCCCAATATGGAGTCTACAGACCAGGAAGATCCCAGGTTTGATCCCCTGTCTGTGCTGACATGATCTCAGCTGATGATGCAAGTGGTTCAGGTCTTCTGGTAAGTGAGTTATCTGGATGAAAAGTACACATGCAAAAAGATGAGGGCACAACACAGTTCTAATGTAATTCCCTCATGGTTGAATAACCTGCCAATCTCATGCCTTGGTTCATCATTAAGGAACAAAGAATGCAAAGCAACTTCACCCACCCAACGGAAAAAAAAGGCAGGATTTTTTGTGGAAGAGGAAACAGAAGGAATAAGCTATTCATGCCCAAAATGGCTATATAGCCTAACATGTCAAACAGAACCGGATTTTTACAGCCACAGTTCTTTTCACACTGCACTCATACAAAGGAGAAAGGAGATGACACTGAACTCACCTTATACGTCCAGCTAGAAATACAGCCAATAGGCAGGTGAAGAGGCCAGTGGTAACGACAGCCATTTGGTGGTTTTTCCCATAATCCCATGCAGCTTGCAGGTTCATCAACATTTCCTCTGGTACCATATCCAGCAGCTGCTCCCAGCCGGTGACATTCTGGACAGGCCTTTGGTCAGACGGTGAAATGGTTTCATCGCTGCTATTGGACATCGGATCAACTACCTGCATTTCAGCAGGAGGTTTCTGTCCTGTAAATGGACTTCCTGATCCATATACTGCCATGGCAACCAACACAGCACAACTGACAAAGGCCACAAAGCGAAGGAATAATACTCTGATCGGAGTGGAGAGGCTGGAATAGTGAGAACTCTGAAACATAAAGGTTAAGTGATTAGAGATAGCGAACACGTGGAATTTAAGCCACATTGTGTGTATTCACTCAAAAAAAAAACATTCACAAATCAGGTGTAGAATCACAGAATGCTACCGCATAGAAGGAGGCTGTTTAGCTCATCATTCCTGCACCAACTCTTTCAAAGAAATATCCAATTAGTCCCATTCTCTTGCCTTTTCTACGTTGTCTTGGAAATGTTTCCCCCTAAAATATCTATCCAATTCACTTCTGAAGATTATCGAATCCGCTTTCACCACCCTTGCATGATTGGCTTTTGACGAAGTTAATAATGGATCTTCCAGTGCCTGCAACACCCAGCCACTAAGAAAAATATTATATAAAATGGTTTATTTTGAATTTATACTGTTGGCTGTGGCTCAGTGGGAGCATTCTTACCATGCAGTCAGTAGGTCATGTGTTCAAGCCCCAAGGCACGAATAGAATCTAAAATGACAACTAAATGCAGAGCTAAGGGAGTGCTGCACTGTCGAGAGATGTCTTTTAAAAGGGATATGAGAAACATGAGTCATGTTTTCCCTTTTGGGGGACGTATGGTGTCTTAACCGATATCTATCCCACAGCCAACATCACCAGAAACAGATTATCCAGTCACTTATCCAATTGCTATCCTTGTAACTTTACAAGCTGGTTGTTAAAACACAAAAGTATTTAAGTGCTTTACAGCTAATTTTGAATGTCTTGAGGTTATGAAAGGCAAGTTGTTTGTTAGATCAATGCAACAAAACAATCTCTCAGGCTTGACACTTGAGACTGCTCAGTATATAACAGAAAAATTATACTGAGGTTAACATACAGGTCACACCACTCAGTATGAACACAAGTAGCACAAGGGGCAGGAGGGTACAATAAAAATTAACAAGAATGATGATAGAAGGGGTATCACAACATTCACTGGAGCAGAGAATGTTGGACAGTCCATTAAAATACAGGTTTTTGTTCAACCGTTTGACTTCAAATGTGAAATAGGTACCCTGGTGGCCTATGCAAAGAACGCAGCCCATCAGTGTGGGACACGTTCAGGTCCTGTATAAAATGATGAGCTCAAGATGTGCGTGTGGAGAAATACATTGCTTCCTGCCAACGCCGAGATGGCTGCCAATACCCATCTGTGCGTGTGCAGAAATCCAATGATGTCACTCTGCTAGAAAGCTTTTTTGCTCTTGTGGCAATGTTTTTTTTCCAATAACCCTGATTCATTTTTTGTGGTCATGGATAAAGTTTCAGCTTTGCTTCCTTGATTTGTTTTGGAAGCCTTTTTTTTTTTATATACACCCTACGGGAAGCAGAAGTTGTAAAATACTGCCCTGCAACTCCAATAACTTTGATAAGCATCTCTGCTCCTAGCCTCTGCCTACTCTGTCGTTCACAGTAACGTAACAGAGTCAAACACTAGAACTGCACATGTGTGGCTTTGGCTACAACTGCAGCTGAAGAAATAGCACCCAAATTGCAATTGGCAATCTAATGTCTGTCGCCCAACTATTGGACGTGTACCTCAACAAGCCATTCAAGGATCCTGCTCGCATCGAATGGAATAGGTGCACGGTCGACAGAGAAAAAACATTCACTAAAAGCAGAAACGTGTGCTGCCCTGCTTGATGCTTTGTGAGGTTTTGACATCAAATTGTGGGGTGCTATAGGTATAAAAACTGTCATCAGGTTGTTCGAAAAAATGCAGAATATTCAATCCAATAGATGGAGAGGAAGATGACTTGTTGATTCTGAAACCGAAAGCACCAAATCTGATCCAGAGTTGGATCCTTAAGATGATGCCATAGCCAAAGTGGCTCAGAATGAATTCAATGAACACTTTGCATCGGATGTCGAAGACAATGAATTTGACTTTTTCTTAAAAACATTTTTGATTGTGGTTAAAGATATTCTTGTAGAATCCATTCATTCAACAAAACATGCAATATTGGTTTAATTTGAGTTGCCAGTGTTATTTTTTTTCACATTTTAAAACGGTGACCACTATGCCAACACCAGTAGTTCACATTTAAATTTGGCATATAAGTCAACTTGCATTTTTTGGAAGGATTGTCCAAAGTCAATTTATACGTTGCGAGCTCGGTAAATATCGGTCAGGAGACTGGGGAGTACTCCTCTGCTCTTCTCCGAATAGTACCACGGGATCTTTTGCATCCACCCAAGAGGCAGACAGGGACTCGATTTAATCATCCAAAAGACACCATCTTTACTGCACTATAACATCAGCCAGGATTGTGTGCTCAAGTCTATGGAGTGGAGTTTGAACACACGATTCTCTGACTCAGAAGAGTGTGACATGACTGAGCTGTGGCTGACAATCATTCTTTGGGAGTCGTGGGATATGGCTTCTGTCCCAATTCCTCCAAAGCTGGGCCTGTACTGTCTATGTATCCACTGAGTCGGGAATAAGATGTGTGGAAATAAAGAAGTGATGAAATGGAAATAAAGAAGGGGCCTTATGAAAACCAGGGTGATCAATTCAAAGATGACTGTTCTTTCCACAACTTCACTCAGATTTTGAGGTAATTTATGCAATTTCAAGGTGTATTTATATCAAATTCCATTTATTTTGGGTGGCAGTAGATAAATGATTTAAAAAAAATATCCTTAGACTTTCATTTTTGTAAACATAAGTACCAAAATCAGAAGTATAACAACATTCTCTTCATTGTAGGCCAGGATGAATACAAAATACTTCAGGTTTTACCTGCATGTACCTGGTTTGAAATTAATTCTATTGGAATGAGTTGAGTAGATCTAATTCATCTACATCTTTATCTAACACAATGAGAAAAGTTGGTGACATAAAGAACAACCCGCCAAAGTTATTCTTCTATCTCATTTAGAAAGCCTAATTTGTGCCTCCCCCTCAAACTGAACAGCATAGCCCTTGAACTACAACATATACTACAAGACAATTGGTTATAGCAAAGAGAATTAAAAGAGCCAACAGTAAAGATTCAAAACATCTATAACTTCAACTTTGTTTATTTAATACCTCAAGTTCTTTGAAACTTCTTTCTTGGCACCTTTACCCTTCATTTCTGCCACAAATTCCTCCAAGTAATTAAAAGCAAAATACTGTGGATGCTGGAAATCTGAAATAAAAACAGAAAATGCTGGAAAAACTCAACAGGCCTGAAAGCATTTGTGGAGTTAATGTTTCGAGTTCATATGACTCTTCTTCAGAGCTCTGAAGGGTCATGTGATCTCGAAGCATTAACTCTGTTTCTCTCTCCACAGATGCTATCAGACCTGCTGAGTTTTTCCAGAGTTTTCTGTTTTTATCCTTCCAAGTAGTCTTGTCTGGTTTATCATTTCATATCAGAAAATGGGAGCTATATTGTCAGGTGAATGCAGGATATCGCATATTACAATGCAAGGGATTACCAGTCTGCCAAAGCCTCAGAATGGTTTTGTAACTAAATTATACACACAGTGAACTATTGCTAGCATCTGTAAATTCAATGGCAAAAACAAACAGAAAAGTTCTTGCCATTTGAGCTAATGCTCAAGGAACAAAACTGGGAGCATCAAATGGTTTAGTGTCAGTAGTAGACAAAAAAAAAATGGCTGATGTGTTCCTGTTCAGCTCCTCAGGCCAGCAAGACAGTTTCATGACATGAGCTACAGAGACCTCCCTTGGTCAAGAGGGAAGACAGCAGCTCCTCACAAACATAGCGGCTGGTTGCATCTTCAAAGCAATGTGTGTGTGCAAGCTTGTGCATGTGCTTTTGTGCTTCAAAGCAAGAATCAGCTGCTGTAGAAAACAACTAGCTGACAAAAAACACTTCTGAAAAACACACACTGTTATTAAATGTGCAAATCAGCCAGTGCCTTGTGACAAGGAAGCTACACAGATGAATTATCACAAGCTTGTTGGCCAATCAGTGCCAGTATATTGTTAACTTCATGAAATCAGCATCTTGCTGTCTATGTGCCTTTGAGTATCCTTAAGTAATGGCATTTTCACATTACTTGACCAACAAACTCACCTTAGAGAAAGTTAAGTCTAGTACTTATCAGCGCAAGTACCCTTTTAATGACATGATCATTGTCAATTATTGTCAACCAACCTCGTGCCCAGATCATAAAAAAAAAGTGAAGTCTCATTCCTTCAAGTTGCGAATTGTTTTAGGAGATTTTCAAAATTTCCTTGGTCTCTCTTTTTCCCTCTCAGCACTCTTCTTCCCTCTCTGTACCTGACTTACTATTGAAGTCACTCTATCTCAGTCCTTCAGTTTATTATGCAATCCTTTAATCTCATTGGTTTTGGTGATACACTATTTGCCTCATTGTTCATCAAGGTACCAGGTGCCCCATTTCCCTCGCTGTGCCATTATCTGCTCATGTTTACAGCAAAACATTTTTAAAACAACTGTGAGTCTAAGTAATGGGTCAAGCCACCAGATGCTCCACTCCACCAATATCTGGCCAACAGTTTTTTTTATAATTGAGGACTTTTATCAACAAGTCTCCCTCCGATGAAATTGCACTTAATCCACTGGGCAGCACCTTGATTAACCAGCTTTGACAATGCCACATGCAGTGCATTCAATGTCATAACAAGCTGTGTATACAAAAAAAAATTCTCATATTGCCTCCGATTCACTCGCTAATTACCTTCCTTCTGTGTCCTTTACAAAGCAAATTGTGGTGATCTGGGATGCACTGCTTGAAAGATTTAATAACTTTCAAAGAGGAACTGGGTATATACTTGATGGAAAAACAAAGTACAGGGCTAGAGGAAAGGGAAGGGAGTGGGGTTAATTGGATAGCTCTACCAAACAAGCACGATGGGCCAAATGGCAATTTTCTGTGCTGAATCATTCAATGCCTCTATGAATTATCTGAACTGCCAGGGTATCATTGCATAATGAAGCCATGTTAGAAAATGAAAAGGATCTATTTTCAAAAAACGCAATTGTTGAACTATGAACAGCCTGCACTTGAAAGTTTCCCTTGTCTAGTTAGAATGTTCACATTAATGCTTCAATGCCCCAAGGTAATAAGGATCAGGTTTTTTTTTTAAATGAGAAAATGATTGTGGCAAGATTACACCATATAGCTGCAAATTTATTAAAATATTGCAGAATTTAACAGCCTTTCCATAAAGAAACCTTCCAGCTGAAACTTGCAACCTGTCTTGTCATGCCATGTAGCTACATACAAAGTACTCCAGTTGGGTTTCTATTGAAAAATTATGGTCTGACCACACCCTTTTCTGGCAGAGGCAAAATGTATCTAAAATCATATCCATGCAGTAAAACAAGGTGCTCCTATCATCATACTGTCAAAAAGTGCCTCAAGTGAGTACCAAATGAAAACTCAAATCTGTCATCATAAACATTTAATGAATCAAAAGAACGTTAAAAAAGGGGGCGCTGGAAAACTCAGAAAAAGGGGTCAAAAAGCGTTTGACCAGATTAGAATATTAAAAGGACAAAACTAAAAGCATCAAATTCTCAAAATGAAATGTCACTGTAGTATTTCAGAAAAAAATCACAGTGGAATCCTTGCTCTCAGGTTTTCTAACAGAAAGACCTCAAAGCCAAGAACTTCATTACTAGAAATTCCTAAGATTGCCACCCACTCTACCCACCCCCACCAAACAATCCATCTACTGGAAAAACTTTTTTTTTTAAAATGAGGTCATAGTAACATTGCATTCAACCCTTACCTGCACAAAGGTTTTGTCTGCTTCTCGACGACGGAGCTGATGGTCGAAGAGAATTGCCCGAATCTGCCGGTCCTGGTGCTTGATATAATATTCCACCGCTGTCTGACAGGGACGGCATAGCTTGTAAGTCTGTTCGAGATGGTGTTTATATACCTCAATCTCTTCTTCGTACTTATCCTAAGAGATACAAGAAAAAGTTGGATGTTAACCAGACAACCATTGGACGATGCACATTTTGTAAAGACGTAACTTGGTTGCATCCAGATGCAACAGGACAGATTGAGGTTGGCTTGAGTGGGCAGGATGTTGACAACTCACTGACTAGGTTCAAATAAAGAACACACACCTAGGTGGTCTGCAGCAAAACGTAATACAAACCCAAGAAATAAGAACCCGAGTCTTCAAGAGGGAGGAAAGGCATGAAGGACATTTTAATACAACTACTAAAAATTAAAGTGAGATAGGAATATCACACCTTGGAAGTTAAATTGCACATCTGATGCCCGTGTCTTCAATTTATTCACCGTTTAGATTTGTTCATCAGAGATCACCCAAACCAAAAAGACACGTTTAAGATTGGCACATCATAACTAAATCAACAAACTGTTGTGCCATAGTCATGAAGTCTTTCAAAATAGATTTACACAAGTTTAAATTACATATATTTTTGGGTCAATTGAATACATTCCTGGAAACCAAACTATAACAACTTTGCATTTATGTACCATCTTTAACATAGGGGCCTATGTGCTTCAAAGGATCAACCAAAATCTGACAAAGTCACATGAGACATTAGGACAGGTGATCAAAAGCTTGGCCAAAGAGGTAGGAATTTAAGGGACATCTTAAAAGTAAGAGAGTGCACAAGAAAGAGACAGGGAGAAAAGAGACAGGAGAGTTTAAGAAAGGAATTCCAGAATTTAGGGCCTAGGCAGCTGAAAACAATGCTGCAGTGATGGGAACTGGGGTTGAGCAAATGGAATGCGTAGTTCTCAGAGTTGTAGGAGGAAATATTTGAAACCAAAGGTGGGAATTTTAACTTTGAGACTTTGAGGCATTTCCACACCAGGAACCAATGCAAGCCAGCAGGCACAGGAGTAACAGGAGCACAGAACTCGATGCAAATTAGGATACGGGTGGCCGAGTTCGAGTGAGTTCAAGCTTACAGAAGACTGGAGGCCATCCAGGAGAAATCCACATAAGAAGAGTTTGCTTGCCCAGCTTAAGAGTGCACATCCCATTTCTGTTAAAAAACACAGACCAAACATCCTCCACGTAACAGTTTCTCTTTTTGGCCATAGATCAACCTCACCCCCTGGTCTTGGATTTGCGTATAGCTTCCAAGCAATTCTGAACCAAGACTGAGAACAGTTTGGGGGAAGTCTTTAAATTGCACGCAAGTAAATGATTGCACAACATTCCTTCTCCCTCACCCCCTGCCCAAGCCAATATTATAAAATCTTGACGAGTTACTTTAGAAATATAAAGTTAAAAGTAACAAAATTTGCAGTCACATTCTGTTATTTGACAGAAAGCTTTGGACTTATATCAGGTGTTGTTATCCTTAGTGAGATGTTATTACACAGTACCTGTACAGACAGTCCATCCTTAAAAATAAAGCACACTTCATCTCAATGAAAGTGGTCAAAAACCATCTCGCTGAAGGCCTCACAAACACGGTTTAGAACCTGTATCCTTTGCTTTGCCTCAACCGTGGAGACTTTCTAAATTATCTGACAACTTCAGAAGCCCTAACACTATTTATCCACAATGCCTCAAATTAATCCACCTTAATTACCACTACCAAAAAAATTTCCTCACACGTAGAGGCGCTAGACAACGTTACGTGGGTTCCACAAGCTGAAGCTATGCCACTGTCAAAAATCTGTCAGCAGGTCTCAGACGCCCAGCTCCTTAAAAGCATTTTGGAGCTTTTCACAAAATTGATTGGTCTCTAGATATGAAATGGAATAGTCACTTGTAAAACACACACACACACACACACACACACACACAGTATTCAATTCTGAATGTCGATAAATACAGGTTTGATGTGTAAATAAAACAGGGTCTTTAATGTAAAGGTAAATAAACATTAAGACAAGCATTTTGAAGTGGGGGTCGAGAACTAGACCTGTGCTAAACATATTTTCCACCGTGTTTTCTCCCGCCCTTTTCTAAAGGAACTGCGTGTGGAGCTCCCTGCCTGCCAGCAGGCTTCAGCATCCAACCCAAGTGGTCACTCTCAAACGCGCAGCTTAGACAATGACAGTCAACAGACAACAGGCATTCAACCAGGCAGGGGCACCAAAGTCAAATCCAGTCCTATCCCTATCCAAATGCTCATTTCCACGCTACGTCACTCAACAGCAACCAGGCTCAGGAATTATGGCTGTCATGGGAGCAGCACTCTTGCCTCAGAGTCAGAAGGTTGCGGGTTCAAGACCACTCCAGAAACCTGAGTACATAGTCCAGGCTAACCACAAATCCACACTCCAGTTCAGTACCGAGAGACAGCTGTACCGTTGAATTCAGATGAGATGTTAGACTGAGGTTTCGTTTGCCCTCTCAAGTGGATGTAACTGGTTCTATGCCACTATTTTGAAGAGGAGATGATCCCAGTGATCTTTGGTCAATATTTATCCCTCAACCAGCATCATTAAAACAAATGATTTGGTCATTATCGCATTAGGATCTTGTTGTTGACAAACTGACTGCCACAATACAACAGGGATTACACTTCTTTGGATGTGGAGCATTTGGAATGTCCTCAGGTTGTGAAAGATGCTTATATAAATGCAAACGTAAGATGATGGAATCAGAATCCATAGTACTTTCAAAAGGCAATTGGATATATATTTGAAGCAACCTAATTTGCAGGATTATGGGGAGAAAATGTTGGACGAATTAGGACAGCTCTTTCAAAGAGTTGGCACAGCAAGCATAGTCCAAATGGCCTCCTTTAGTGTTGTAAGATTCTATGATTTTAAATCTATTTTTCTGGCTGGTTTACCCTTGCTCCAGCTCAAGAACAATGCTGTAGTATCCAAACTAAACTTTCTGTAGTCATTTTGAAATGGCTGAGAAAGAGCTGGCTGAATACAGTTTATACAAACTACTTTTGTCTTGCAATGCACTTTGATGATTAGTAAATTTACTGAAAACAGACAATGCGTTGATCAAAGTGCACTTAAAAAGAGGGAAAAATTTACACATCATGGTTGTTAAGTGCCATTATTTCAAAAATTCAACCATCCAACAGATGAATCAGAACTGGCAGCTACAGATTTGTTTAATATCATTTGTCATTATATATAACGCACACACACACACACACACAGACACACATGCTAAAACCTTTGAACAAGTACCAATGATTCAATTACAGGTTTAGTGTAGAATTGCAACACAAACCATCTCCTAATCAATGCTAATTAAAAATATGGTGATCCAAGCACAGGACACCCACAAGCTATATAGATAATAGCAGTCAACCACAAATAGATCAGCCCTCCCTTTCACTGCTGCATCAACATCTTCCCCATTTCCAGTCCTTGATAAGTTATAGTTTCAGAGATGTCACTCAACTTTTGTTATTTCGCCTGTGTGACTGTGACATATTTTTCAACCAATTAGTGTCTCTCAGATTCAGTTGCTTGAAGGATTTTTAAACTTATCTTGATTTTGTCTTGAAAATCCATTATTGCATATATAAAAAAAGAATGACTGAACACCAATAGTTTAAACACCATGAAATATCAAGCTTAACTTGGTACTTAAATTCACTGACATCTGGCCAATAGATTTTTGTTTTTTTTTTCAGGGAAGCTCTTGCATTGCAGGAATAGACTGAAGGCCCCAATAATCGGGATGATTAGTTTTGCATATGGTCTAAAGTTACACCAAGCTTCAGTGCTGTAAGGAGCAGTGAAAATGGATTATTTAAACAAAATAAATGTAATCCTTGACTAATACTTTTATCTCAAGCGATCAGCTTATGATAAAGGGACAACTGACTATTTTATCAGTTTACACAGAAACATTTCCAACTATTTGATCCATTGAGCAGTGAGCCAGGGCAAGTGATTGCCAGAGTAGAACCGCAATTTGTTGTAGCATGATTTGGATTTAAGGCCCCATTACTGGAATGTTGCACTGAAAATCCCTGAGGGCAGTGAATATACTGATTTGAGATCAGAGCAATAAAAATATCAGTTGTCACAACAAAATTGTTCACCCAAGCAATGGGCCACATCTCAGATTCACAGTTATACTGTATTTTGGGACATAGTGCTGAGAATTCTCCGCTCTCCGGATTAAATATTGGGAAGACCAAAGCCATTGCTTTCAGTACCCCCTCCCAAATTCTGTATCCCAGCTACTGACTCCATCTGTCCCCTGGCAGCAGTCTGTTCACGATCTTAGTGTCATATTTGGCTCTGAGATGAGTGTCCAGCCACATATTCATTCTATCACTAAGACTGCTATTTTCATCTCTATAACATTGCCCAACTTCCCTTGTCTCAGCTGATCCGCCGTTGAAACCTTCATCAATGCCTTTGCTACCTCTAGACAACTATTCCAACACACTATTGGCTGGTGTCTGATATTCTACATCCAATCCTCCCCTCCGACACACAACTGTAAACTTGAGGCCAAAACTCTGCCTCTTATGTCTTAACTCTCACCAAGTCCTGTTCATTTATCACCCCGGTTGCTTGCTGACCTACACTGGCTTCTGATCAAGTAACTTCGAATTTAAATTTGGCATCCTCCTTGCGAAATCTGTCCATGATCTTGCCCTTCCTGATCTGTAATCTCCTAGCCCCACAACCCACCGAGATGTTTGTACTCTAATTCTGGTCTCTTATGCATCCCCGATTTTAGTTGCTCCAACAGTAATGACCATGCCTTTAGTTGCCTAGGCCCCAAGCCCTGGATTTCCCACCCTACACTTCTCCATTTCACTTCCCTCCTTTAAGACACTCCTTAAGACCTACCTCTTTGACCAACCTTTTGGTCATCTGACTCAATATATCCTTATGTGGCTTTGTGTCAGTTTATTTTATAATGCTCCCATGAAATGCCTTGGGATATTTTATTACACTTGAGGCACAATGTAAATAATTTGTTGTTGATGAGATGATCAACTGGAGCTATTGTTGTGCATTTCTCTGGCATTTGGCTTTAGAACAATATTGGTACAATACTCAAACTCGGTCTTAAAGTGGCTGCGAAGACGATGAAAAGATTTTGGGGAAAACTTTTTTTTAAATCACTTTCTAATACAAAAATGCAATCTCTTCCATTGGGTTTAATCAGTCTTGTGATATGGGCATTGCTTGCAAGGCCTGCATTTATTCCCCATCTACTGGTAGCCTGAGAGGGTGGTGATGAACTGTCTAACTGCGCGACTTGCTAGGCCACTTTTTTTTTTCAAAAAGGTTAATTCGTTCACAGAGCATGGGTACCCCCTGGCTCAGCCAGCATTTGTTACCCATCCCTAATTGCCCTCAAGAAGGCACTGGCGAGCTATCTTATTGAACCGCTGCAGTCCATGTGGTGTAGGGAAACCCAGTGCTGTCAGGGAGGGTGTTCTGGGATTTTGACCCAGTGACAGTGAAAGAACGGCGACGTAGCTCCTGGTCAGGATGGTGTAGCTTAGAGGGGCTGTGTTCCCAAGCACCTGCCTTCCTTCTTCTAGTTGGTAGCGGTCGTGGATTTAGAAGGTGCTGTCGAAGGAGCCCTGGTGAGTTGCTGCAGTGCATCTTGTGGATGGCACTTCTGCCGTTGTGCGTCGGAGGTAGAAGGACTGAATGTTTAAGGTGGTGTATAGGGTGCCAATCAAGTGGGCTGCTGTGCCCTGGATGGTGTCAAGCTTCGAGTGTTTTGGAGCCACACTCATCCAGGTAAGTGGAGTGGGGAGTTATGAGTCAGCCAAATTGCTGTGGGTGTACAGTCACATTTAAGCCAGACAGGGTAAGGATGGCAGATTTTGTTTCTCGAAGGATAGTGAGCCACCTGTATTTTTTTTTTAAAAATGACAATCTAACAACTTCATGGTAACTTAGTCTTTTTTAAATTCTAGATTTCTTAAACTATCCTTCTATTATTCTTGCAAGTATTAGATCTGTCTATTCATTCACTGTAACAAATCTTTGAAACCTGTGCAAAAACAAAAACAGAATTACCTGGAAAAACTCAGCAGGTCTGGCAGCATCGGCGGAGAAGAAAAGAGTTGACGGTTTGAGTCCTCATGACCCTTCAACAGAACCAGGTGAATTCAAGGAAGGGGTGAAATCATGAGGACTCGAAACGTCAACTCTTTTCTTTTCCGCCAATGCTGCCAGACCTGCTGAGTTTTTCCAGGTAATTCTGTTTTTGTTTTGGATTTCCAGCATCCACAGTTTTTTGTTTTTATCTTTGAAACCTGTGGTTTACTAACTCAAAAACAAAATACTGCGGATGCTGGAAATCTGAAATAAGAATAAAAAATGCTGGAAACACTCAGGTCTGGCAGCATCTGTGGCGAGAGAGAGTTGATGTTTCGGGTCCCCCACAGATGCTGCCAGACCTGAATATTTTCAATGTTTTCTGTTTTTTATGGTATACTGATGATGTTCACCATTAATGAGTTGCACATAAAACTGAACATTACATATAAAGAAACAGGACTAGGATTAAAATTCTCAAGGTGCAATGCTGAGATGTGAAGTCAATTCACTGCAACATTGTTACTCCAGGACTCTGGATTACTAGTCCAATAACAAAAAGACTCAGGAAAGAGGAGGAGGAGGAGCTGGCTATTCAGCCCTTTGGGCCCGCTCCACCATTCAATAAGATCATGGTTGACCTGCTATCTCAGCTACACCTTCCCACACTACCCCCATAAATCCTGATGCCCTTAGTACCTGAAACTTAAATCTCTGACTTAAATATATGACATAGCCACAACACTTCTGTATCCTTCGTCATTTTCCCCTTCATCCAGGCCCTGTTTTTAAACAGTGTCAGGCTTCAGCAATTACAAATGCGCCAAACTAAATGAGCGATTTCCTACTCAATATACAGTTTTGTTTTTCATTTATGTCTTTTCGTTTCTTTATTGCATATTTGGTGCTTATGGGAAATAGTTTACCTTCTTCCATACTGAATGATTTTTCAACAAACATTAGCTGTGAGAAAAGTGGGTCAGGAAATTAATCATCACCGCTTTGATGCGCCAACAGTTCGTACAATTCAAATTTTTGTTGCAGATGTCATGTCCACCAGCTCATAACAAAGCTGAAAGAATAGCCATGTCATTTTAGATCTAAGCAGATGTTGAGTCACGTCCAAATGACAGCGACCAGCAGCAGTCACTCAATAGCATGGTCAACTTATAGGGTGATGATATGTGGCCATTATATACAATAGGAAGCATGAAAATGAGCTCCTACAAAACGAAATGCATTGAATCCCACAATAGCTGATGAAAATGTAATGCACTAAGGCATGGAGATAACTCTGCTTCAAAGGCAAGACCTTTGAAATGAAGTCAGTGTGAAAATTCCATCATGCTATAGTTAATAGTAAAAAGAAGTCCATTTTCCAAGTTTCTCCTGCTACGAATTCCAATTAGGCCTACAATCTGGTCCTGTTTCTTTATATATAATGTTCAGTTTAAAACCTTTTATGTGCACCTCATTAATGGTGAACATCATCAGTATACCGTAAAAAACAGAAAACGCTGAAAATACTCAGGTCTGGCAGAATCTGTGGGGGACCCGAAACATCAACTCTCTCTCTCCACAGGTGCTGCCAGACCTGAGTGTTTCCAGCATCTTTTCTTATTTCAGATTTCCAGCATCCGCAGTATTTTGCTTTTGAGTTAGTAAGCCACAGGTTTCACAGATTTGTTACAGTGGATGAATAGACAGATCTAATACTTGCAGCAATAGTAGAGGGATGTAAAATTTATCCCTTTTTTTGCAATAACTAACACCTTCAGCACCATTCTTCAATCAAAAATCACCATTTCACTTTAACTAGAGCACCCTCTACTGTAATAGAAATGTTACTGCTATCTTTACTGATATAGTAACTGATCATTCCAAGTTACAGCTCGTCTAGCAGTGACTGATGCTGAATGATCACACCGTATGAAGCTTGTGTTTCCTGTTTACAGCAGCCAATAAAATGCATAAGGCTGCACTTATCAATTTTCCCATTTTAAAGCAAAATTAACTCCAAATTACAGGGCACGTTCAATAGTGCTGCTCCAAAATGAAAGTTTATTTTCTATCACTGAACTGAGAATACAAGATTATATCTTATTTAAAATGAGCCGCATGCCATGATGCTTTAAAACAACTGGCATTTATATGGCGCTTTTTAAACTTAGTGAAACATCCCAAAGCACTACAAGGAGGGTGACCAATCAAAATTCAACACAGCCATGTAAGATGATGTTGGGGCAAGTAGCCAAAAGTCTTGGTCAGAAGTGAATTTTAAGGCACATCTTAAAAGGGTGAAAGGCGATGATGTTTAGGGAGGGAATTCAACAGCTTAGGGCCTAGGCAGCTACCAGTGGTGGAGTGATGAAAATCAGGAATGTGCAAGAAGTCAGGATTAGGGAAGTGCAGAGATCCTAAAGGGTTGGAAGGCTGGTTACAAATGTAGATAGGGAGGGGCAAAGCCAATGAGGGACTTGAAATCAAGGATGAGAATTTAAAAATCAAAGTGCTTTTGGATCAGGAGCCAACGTAGGTCTGCAAACAGAGGGGTGATGGGTGAACAGGACTTGGCGTGAGATATTATTGGCAGGGTTCGGATGAGCTGAAGTTTACAGAGGAGGCTGGCCAGGGGAGCACTGGAATGGTCAGCTGAATAGTTACCTTGTGTGATCATGTTAATTGCCCTTGTTATTCAGGATCTAAATAGGGCCTGCTATAATATTCATCCAAGTACAAAACACTTGACAAGAGTACAGCTGAGTATTTCATTTATCATGCACAATGCATATCTAGTTTTATAGTAGGTTTTAAGGAGGGTCAGAATTGTAACTTGGGACATCTACCAGGCTTCAGTGTTCAACTCTGAGCAAATACCGTGGAGTATTTACCACACTCCACCCCCAAAGAATTCAAATAAGGTCATCTGCAATTTTCTTGGAACTTATATTTATATCCCATCTTTCACAACCTCAAGAAATCCCAAAGCACTTTATAGCTAATTAAGTATTTCTGAAGTGTAGTCAGTGTTGCAAGAGAAAGCCAATGATTCCAACACAAAATTTACTATTTAAACTAAAACCCCAAGTACATATGCAAATAACTATATTCTGGCACCCAATGAGAATGCTTACACTGCCAAGCCAGCAAGAATTTAACATTGCTGAGCCCATAAAAATAATACACATTATGGTATGGACACAATACACTTTGTTTGCAAAGAAAGAAATCTTCCTTTCTCTATACAGTATACTATACCATGGCAATGCCTGCAGAGAAAAGCATAGTTTAGTTATGGCATACTAAGGCTTACAGAGAGGACAGTGCTGCTAAATTGCACTTACTCCTTGGCAGCAAACTGTATTTATATCAAATTACTATTAAACTGAGGACCTGCAGGTAAGTGCAAAAATGTGCAGAAGTGTTTAAAGCCTATATATCTGTAGCTTAATCCAAGCGGCAACTGATTTGGTGGAATGGCCAACAGCTTACATTTACATAATTGCCTAAAATGCTCAGAGACGATTAAGGGTAAAATGGAAGTCAAGGCAAGGGGGGAGATATTAGAAGGGATGATGCAAAAATGGAGTCAAAGATGTAGGTTTTAAGGAGGGTTTAAAACAAGAGGAAAAAGAGCAGGAGAGATGGAGGGCTGCTTCTATTTCTTGTGGTTTTTAGGGAGGGAATGCCAGAGGGTGAGGTTTGGGCAGCTGAAGGCACAGCCCACATAGGTAACAGGAAGGGTGGTGGAATGCACAAGAGCCAAAAAAATTACCCCAATCTGACAACTATCAAGAGCAAGCAATCTGTACTTGTTGCACCTCTGAGCAGGATTATTATTATACTCTTCCCACCTCTCCATTTTGAAATCAAGGCCAATTGTACTGCCCCCAATACCAATTTATCCTCTCCCAAGATCCCGATGGGGTTGAGTTGCTAACCTCCCTCTGGAATCTACAGGCTTTTCAAACTCAAACTCAATAGCATCTCATTCACTATCTGGTCTTTTTGCTTTCAACCTCCATGGATTCTTGTACTAGAGGGCTAGCTTTTTGCTCAAACTTCTCAATAAATAAAATGTGTAAATTGGCTCTCGTGCACTGAAGACCAAAATTCTCACCTCCGTAAGTAGCACTGAAGATTTGACCATGTCAAAGGCAAAGGGCTATCGAATATTAACAACACATTATCATACTTTTGGGGTGCTGGATAAATCAAACCCATGGCAATTCTGACAACTGAGAAAGAAGTGAAGCCTCATGTCCGTCAGATTTGGAGATTAATAAACACAGCCTGGAACATAAATCTCTTGACTAAAACTAGCGCTAGGTGCAGGGCAGTTTTCCAACATACAAGCTTCAATAAATTTAATTCCGATTCAGCATTAAAGTTCCAATAAATTCAACTCCCTCAAAACAAACAAAAAAGGTTTCGGCCAAAAAAAACCCATTAGACATAAGGTATATTCCCTGGTAGAAAGAATGGCTACACAACAGAAATGCCACTTCATTTGAAGGTGGGAAGAGGTAGGGAGGAAGTTCATGGCTTAATTCAAATTGTTCCAGCATTTCTTATTGATCCTAGCTGTTCCATAGTAGGCACTGGATGATTGAACTAATATGTTGATGGCAACGTATGAAGAAATTGTTAACTTATTTTTTTAATTCATGCATGTGGATGTGGTCAGCATTATTATTCATTCATTGGAGGTGGGTTTCACTGGCAAGGCCAGCATTTATTACCCATCCTTAATTGTCCTGGAGGTAATGGTTAGCCACTTTCTTGAATATAACTGAATGCCTTGCTAAGCCATTTCAGAAAGCAGTTAAGGGTCAATCATATTGCTGTGGGTCTGGGGTCATGGGCCTGATCAGGTAAGGGTGGCAGATTTCCTTCCCTGAAAAAGGACATGAATGAACCAGATGAATTTTTAATGACAATCTGGTAGTTTCATGGCCACTGTCACTGGTACTAGCTTTTTATTCCAGATTTACTTAATAAATTGAATTTAAGTTCTCTTAGCAGCTGTTGTGGCATTTGAACTTTCTCAACAGATCATTAGTCCACACCTCTGGAATACTAGTCTAATAACAGCAGCACTATGGTACCATATCCAAAAGAGATTTTGTTCAGTTTCATATTATACCTACATACACAAGGAATGGGGTTATTCAATGGCATAAGATGATAATAAAAACATAACTATGGTTACTGGGATGCACACCATGTGTATCCTCAAAAGAAACGTTCCCAAGATTAGTCTCATCAGCATTTTGCTAACATAGAAAATCCTGTCACGGGCAGATATAAAAACTTTAAAAATTAAATAAAAGGGACGTGCAAGTCCATCATTTCATAAGTGAGATAGTACAGGGAGCCATGATCCTGATTTTCCAAAGGATGTGCAAAGGGAAACAACAGGAATGAAGCTGTTAACTGGATCTAGGATTCACAGATGAGCCTCAAGGCTCCAAAGCCTTAAGGGTTTAATACAGTTGCTGGAAATAAATTCCCACCTCGTCCCTGGGTACAAAGGATGCCAACTGCTTGATCTTCAGGGGCTGGTTATTGTTGCATTTCTTGCAGAAGAGAATTTGCCCATTTGGCCACTGTTGAATTTTGGAAGCTTGTGAGGGTGTTGCCCAGCTGGTCACCATGTGATTCAGATGTTCCATGTACTGAGCAGGAATCGGCTTATTGTAGTCTCCATTCTGAAAGAAAGCACAGAGTAACTTTTACACTTATGGGTACAAATCCGAGAAAATCATTATTAAGCTATGCTGAATTTGGTCAGATATTCTCACAGAAGACTGAGTGTTCTTTACCCTTTGTTTTATATCAAATGTTATTTGCCCTTTTACCCCCTTTCCAACATACTCAAACCACACTTACAAGGATCAATTACTTTAAAACTCAAAGGGCAGAGTCTTCTATTCGGCGAGTGGGGGCGGCGGGGGCTCGATCGCCATGTGAAATGACGTGGGATGATGTTGAGCGTGCATCCCAACGTCGCCCCGCGTCATTTAGATTTTCAGTTCAGCAGGCGCAGCACCGAATCGGCTGCGCGCCCGCCCAACTGTCAAAGACCTATTAAGGCCATTAAAACATTAACATGATTAATGGACCTGCCTGTCCAACCTTAAGGTTGGCGGACAGGCCGGGAGCCCAGGCGGGCTTCTGAAAAAACATGAAACTTCATCCACGGGCAGCATGAGGTTTCATGAGGGTATTAAGAAATTAACACGTCCCAGCTCATGTGAGGGTGACATCAGTAATTATTTCCCCCCTTCTTCAATGAAACTTTCAAGCCTGAGCCGATCTCTGAGGCAGCACTTTGCATAGCGCTTCCTGGCACAGGTCATGCTGAGCGGGCCTTAATTGGCCCACCCATGTAAGATGGGGGGGCGCCGATCAGGAACCCGCCCCCTCCCGCACAACCCCCCCCCCCCACCCGACCTGGGGTGGGGGGGTGGGGACAGAGAGATCCTGCCCAAAGAAACACAGGCAGGGCCTGGGCAGAGATGGTATTGTATGTGGGAGGGTCTAAATACAAGATAAGCAGTTACACCTGCTGGCAAAGGGGAGAGAGGGCAAGATGTTGAATTCTAGTGACACCTGTTCAGTTTGGTTATTAAATAAGAGTGTAAGCATCCCCATTTTTAATTCCAACTCATTATTTGTAAAGAGGTTGATGAGTAATTTTTATTTAACCAAAGTGATATTGTTGAAAACATTTTTAGCTATATTTAAGCATCTCAAGACAGAAAGTTAACCAGAACTATTTCCTCAAAAAAAAAACAGAACAGACTGCTCTCAATTCAGGGATTGCAGCAATGAAATTCTAGGAATTATATTAATTTCTAACACAGCAAAACATCGCCAGACAGCAATTCACTGCTCATCATCATTTAGCTTTCTGCCATTTTCGTCACCGATAATCTGGGGAGCTGTCACACAAAACAAAGCGCACATGGTGTCTGACTCCAGGCCATGTTGCTTAATTTTACTGCACTTCAACCTTTTGTTGCAGTTTGTCCTTTGAGACCATTTACAAAGCCTCTGCTCCTTTTCAGGTAAAACAGTCTGACTAGTATGCTGTAATGGATTTCTGTTAATGTCCCAATGTTGTTTTGCATTAAACTGATTGCTGCATCAAATATTTAACAGAAAGCTGTAATCAAAGCACAGAACAATTTTAACTGAGGTTGGCAGGCAACACATCTGCCCTTTATTTGCCCTACTTAAACCAACTAGAGGGGGAAGAGAGAGGGAGTACGTTAAGATAGCAGCCTAACAGTTCACTTATACCTCTGCCTCTAGAAGGTAATCCTGCTAATAAAACAAGGTGAGTGCATGTCTCAGCAAACGGCCTTTTTCCTGATGCCACAGTTTGGCACTGGGTCCAACTTAGCATAGCCATTTAATAAAGGGATCTTGTCAACAGCTAGAAACCACTTTACAGATCTTACCAAAGGCTTTAACGCAACTGTTATCTTTTTCATCGTCGGGGTGGAGAGGGTTGTGCGGTCAGAATGAGAGGTCAAGCTCAAGATCATGTCACTGAATCTATCCCCAGTACCTGGGCTGAATTCTGCTCAAGGCAAGTTTAGTCAAGCTGAAGGACAGCTTCCACTGCATGAAGCTTTAAAGTGTAAGTGGGCTTTTAAGGCTCTGCAGTTGTAATTTTTTAAAAACTGAGTAGTTAGGTCTGTCATTCACACAAGTAGTTACTAGCCATGCCAACACTTCAACATGATCCCTGTGCAAATAATGACAATTTGCAGCGCACTTTGATCTTTACAGCTTAGACTTATGGCTGCAATTTCAAGCTCTGAAATCCAAGTCAACAAAACTCATTTATACAGATAAGCATGACCATGTAAATACACAACCAGAAAGACTTGACATTTTCCCCATTGTATGATATTTCTGAAATTCTAAGAGATTCACCACCATTAATCCAATCACCGATTGATACATCAGACTTAAATCTATCCTTCACCAGTTTAAACCTGTATCCTCTTTTCCTACTCTTGCATTTTAATTTTAAACGCTCCAGGTTTACCTTTTCCATCCTTTTAACTATCTTATGCGTTTTTATAAAATCATATCAAGAAAACTCTTGAAGACTTATTTTTTAATGCTTAGAGACCAGCCTTGTGGCACATCATTGCCTCCAGCCATTGAATGTCTCTTGTTTCGTGATGACCAGGATTGGATGTAGTATCCAAGGTGTGGCCCATCTAGAGTGCTGAATAATTTGGCCATAACTTCCTCTGACTCCTACTATTCCAGTTGCAAAAGATAAATAGTGGTGAGGAAGCCCACTCCACCATCACTACGGCTTCTTCCTCCCCTCCGCCCCCACCCTCACCACCACCACTGGCCCCTCCCTCACCCCATCATTATTGCCTCTTACTCCTCGCCCCCACCACCCCCTCCCTCGCCCCTGCCAACGCCGCCCCCTTGCTCGCCCCCACCGCCGCACCCTCCCTCACCCCTGCCGCCAACGCTGCCCCCTCCCTCACCCCTGCCGCCACCGCCGCACCCTCCCTCACCCCTGCTGCCAACGCCGCCCCCTCCCACGCCTCCGCCGCCCCCTCCCTCGCCCCCACCAACGCCGCCCCCTCCCTCGCCAACGCCACCCCCTCCCTCGCCGCCAACGTCGTCCCCTCCCTCGACTCCGCCGCCCCCTCCCACACCCCCGCCGCCCGCTCCCACACCCCCACCGCCGCCCCCCTCCCCGTCCCTCGACCACACCGCCGCCCCCCTCCCATGCCCCCACCGCCACCCCCTCCCTCGCCCCCACCGCCACCCTCTCCCTCGCCCCCACCGCCGCCCCCTCCCTCGCCCCCGCCGCCCCCTCCCTCGCCCCCGCCGCCCCCTCCCTCGCCCCCACCGCCAACGCCGCCCCCTCCCTCGCCCCCACCGCCAAAGCCACCCCCTCCCTCGCCCCCACCACCGCCCCCTCCGCCAACGCGCCCCCTCCCTCCCTCGCCCCCGCCACCAACGCCGCCCCCTCCCTTGCCCCCACCACCGCCCCCTCCCTTGCCCCCACCGCCGCCCCCTCCGCCAACGCCGCCCCCTCCCTCGCCCCCACTGCCAACGCCGCCCCCTCCCTCGCCGCCACCGCCACCCCCTCCCTCGCACCCACCGCCACCCCCTCCCTCGCCCCCACCGCCAACGCCGCCCCCTCCCTCGCCCCCGCCGCCAATGCCGCCCCCTCCCTCGACCCCGCCCTCGCCACCAACTCCCTCGCCCCCGCCGCCTCCTCCCTCGCCAACGCCGCCCCCTCCCTCGCTGCCTCCTCCCTCGCCCCCGCCGCCAACGCCGCCCCCTCCCTCGCCGCCAAAAAAGATCACCACTGTGGACAATCTTCAGTCACCACAGGGCTACAGAAACCCCTTCAATTTGTTGAGTGACTTGCGAGGCTGTGTGTTAATAGAAAGGCCTTCCTTCCAAAATAGCTATGCAAAGAAATGTTGGGTATGCAGATAGTGCTGCCAAAGAGAAGTTTAAAAAGAGAAAAAAACAAAAAAACTGCGGATGCTGGAAATCCAAAACAAAAACAGAATTACCTGGAAAAACTCAGCAGGTCTGGCAGCATCGGCGGAGAAGAAAAGAGTTGACGTTTCGAGTCCTCATGACCCTTCGACAGAACTTGAGTTCGAGTCCAGGAAAGAGCTGAAATTTAAGCTGGTTTAAGGTGTGTGTGTGGGGGGCGGAGAGATAGAGAGACAGAGAGGTGGAGGGGGTTGGTGTGGTTGTAGCGACAAACAAGCAGTGATAGAAGCAGATCATCAAAAGATGTCAACAACAATAGTACAATAGAACACATAGGTGTTAAAGTTAAAGTTGGTGATATTATCTAAACGAATGTGCTAATTAAGAATGGATGGTAGGGCACTCAAGGTATAGCTCTAGTGGGTTTTTTTTTATTTTATATAATGGAAATAGGTGGGAAAAGGAAAATCTTTATAATTTATTGGGAAAAAAAAGAAGGGGGAAACAGAAAGGGGGTGGGGATGTTGTTGTCTGGCGCACTGACCTCTACCACGCGGAGGCTGAGCGTCAACTCGCAGACACTTCCTCCTACCTCTCCCTGGACCATGACCCCACCACTGAACATCAAGCCATTGTTTCCAGGACTGTCACTGACCTCATCTCCTCTGGGGATCTCCCTCCCACAGCTTCCAACCTGATAGTTGCCCAACCTCGGACGGCCCGCTTCTATCTCCTACCCAAAATCCACAAACAGAACTGCCCCGGTAGACCGATCGTCTCAGCTTGCTCCTGCCCCACAGAACTCATTTCTCGTTATCTTGACTCCCTTCTCTCTCCCCTTGTCCAGTCCCTTCCCACCTACATCCGTGATTCCTCTGACACCTTACGTCACATCAACAATTTCCAGTTCCCTGGCCCCTACCGCTTCCTCTTCACCATGGACGTCCAATCCCTCTACACCTCCATCCCCCACCAGGATGGTCTGAGGGCCCTTAGCTTCTTCCTCGAACAGAGGCCCGAACAATCCCCATCCACCACTACTCTCCTCCGTCTGGCTGAACTTGTTCTCACGCTGAACAATTTCTCCTTCAACTCCTCTCACTTCCTCCAAATAAAAGGTGTGGCTATGGGTACCCGCATGGGCCCCAGCTATGCCTGTCTCTTTATGGGGTATGTGGAACATTCCTTGTTGCAGTCCTACTCCGGCCCCCTTCCACAACTCTTTCTCCGGTACATCGATGATTATTTCGGTGCTGCTTCATGCTCTCGTCAGGACTTGGAAAAATTTATTAATTTTGCTTCCAATCTCCACCCCTCCATCATTTTCACGTGGTCCATCTCTGACACTTCCCTTCCCTTCCTTGACCTCTCTGTCTCAATCTCTGGTGATAGACTGTCCACCAATATCCATTACAAACCCACCGACACACACAGCTATCTCGACTATAGCTCCTCACACCCCACTTCCTGTAAGGACTCCATCCCATTCTCTCAGTTCCTTCGCCTCCGTCGCATCTGTTCCGATGATGCTACATTCAAAAACAGTTCCTCTGACATGTCCTCCTTCTTCCTTAACCGAGGTTTTCCACCCACGGTCGTTGACAGGGCCCTCAACCGTGTCCGGCCCATCTCCCGCGCATCCGCCCTCACTCCTTCTCCTCCCTCCCAGAAACATGATAGGGTCCCCCTTGTCCTCACTTATCACCCCACCAGCCTCCGCATTCAAAGGATCATCCTCCGCCATTTCCGCCAACTCCACCATGATGCCACTACCAAACACATCTTCCCTTCACCCCCCTTATCGGCATTCCGTAGGGATCGCTCCCTCTGGGACACCCTGGTCCACTCCTCCATCACCCCCTACTCCTCAACCCCCTCCTATGGCACAACCCCTTGCCCACGCAAAAGATGCAACACCTGCCCCTTCACTTCCTCTCTCCTCACCGTCCAAGGACCCAAACACTCCTTTCAAGTGAAGCAGCATTTCACTTGCATTTCCCCCAACTTAGTCTACTGCATTCGTTGCTCCCAATGTGGTCTCCTCTACATTGGAGAGACCAAACGTAAACTGGGCGACCGCTTTGCAGAACACCTGCGGTCTGTCCGCAAGAATGACCCAAACCTCCCTGTCGCTTGCCATTTTAACACTCCACCCTGCTCTCTTGCCCACATGTCTGTCCTTGGCTTGCTGCATTGTTCCAGTGAAGCCCAACGCAAACTGGAGGAACAACACCTCATCTTCCGACTAGGGACTTTACAGCCTTCCGGACTGAATATTGAATTCAACAACTTTAGGTCGTGAGTCCCCTCCCCCATCCCCACCCCCTTTCTGTTTCCCCCTTCTTCTTTTTTTTCCCAATAAATTATAAAGATTTTCCTTTTCCCACCTATTTCCATTATATAAAATAAAAAAAAAAAACCCACTAGAGCTATACCTTGAGTGCCCTACCATCCATTCTTAATTAGCACATTCGTTTAGATAATATCACCAACTTTAACTTTAACACCTATGTGTTCTATTGTACTATTGTTGTTGACATCTTTTGATGATCTGCTTCTATCACTGTTTGTCGCTACAACCACACCAACCCCCTCCACCTCTCTGTCTCTCTATCTCTCCGCCCCCCCACACACACACCTTAAACCAGCTTATATTTCAGCTCTTTCCTGGACTCGAACTCAAGTTCTGTCGAAGGGTCATGAGGACTCGAAACGTCAACTCTTTTCTTCTCCGCCGATGCTGCCAGACCTGCTGAGTTTTTTAAAAAGAGAACTTGCTTTGTAGTCACATACGGCAAGAGAAGTACATTTCCAGAAATGTAAGGACCCTAACCTCTTGGAAGCCATTGTACTGCTCACAGTTTGGACAATCCCAGCAGTTCCTGTTCCCATAGGGTACAGTCGTATCCTGGCTGCAGAACCAGCAGTTTACACTCACGTGTGTTGGCTTCTTCCTGTAAAGAAATTGTAAAAGTTGATTATTAAATAGCAAACTATTGTTAAAGCCCACTGCAAATACACGTGAAATTGTTCTTCCCGAAGTTCGCTGCTGACACTAAGTAATACAAGAACCAAATGATGGCCAATCCTAACTGGGCTTGCGTCATATTTCACACTGTCCCTTTATTCACACTAATTTCTGTCCCATCACACATGTTACTGGTGAAAACAAGGCCATGCAAGCCTTGCAATAAATTAATCTTTCAACAAATTTTAACAGCTCTTTTTATATTTTTTGATATTTTTTTCTATATCTTATGCTCTTTCATGAAGCCTTTATGCATGAATCCTTTTTTGTGCACTTTTTACATCTTTGTGCACCCATAGTAAAAAAAAAATATGATAGGAGGAAGTTTCTGGAGCATGAAATGCTTTGCCACAGAGAGCAGTTGACAGAAGAGGATAAAAATTTATAGCGGCATACAGTCATCCCAAAAGTCTCAGCCAGGATGACGCTGCTCGAGTAAATCCCCCATCACCTGGAGACCATATTCCTCTCAGTAACTGGGATTGATTTTATGCACTTAGATGTATTATGTAATTATTCCTCGACACATTACATTTTTCTGGAGAAATAATCCTGCTTTTATCAGGAAACTCTGCTACAGTTTTGTGATAAGTTCTGTTTACTGCAGTGGACTCTATTCAGAGTCTATTTTACAGCAAGCAGTCAATTTGCTAGAAGTCTCATCCTGGCTTCAACTCACTGGCTGACACAGTGGTGTCAAAACTCATTCCCAATAGTTCAATGAAATGATGCTGTAGGCTGTGGGGAGGGACATCCTTCTATGCCATATGCTTCTAAGGTAACATGTCATTTTAACACCAACTACCATGATCACAGCAACCCTAGGTTTCTCCCAACATACAGGGACTGAACTCACATCACACAATTAAAACCCATTACAAGTATAACGCATAACATTTATGAAATCATATGTGGCTCTCCTGACACACAAGAACTCAACCTAATGGAAAAGAAAGTTTAAATAACAAGCACACTTGAATTTCACTTGCACATTACAAATAATTGGGAATTGATTCGTCATCCATAATCAAAAATGCTTCCAACAAATGCCAACTTTCAATCCCCCTATTCATGACTATAGTGTCAAAAATGTCTGTGTGCACACGCGTGAGAGAAAATGATTAATAGCACTTCCCATGGTAACAGAATGGGCACCAGTGCCAATGGTCTGCTGCTGTTTGGAGATCAGGTTAAGTCCCTGTGCCTACAGTTGTTTTACTCTGTACAGAGCAGAATGAGACAAAAGGCAAGAAACAGAAAAGTCAAATTCAATACCGCAGAGAGTAAAACAAAATTCAAATTACCTAGATCAGACTACAGCTCCTCACAAAGAACACAAAACCAAATTAAAGCCAAGCAATGAAATCAGGGTTAGAATAACAGCACATTTCATGGGATTTAACTGAAACAAAGATCCTGGGGATTGTACTCAAAGAAATCAAGTCAAATGAATGCCTGCGAGCACTGGCTACCTGACCCATAAATGCCCAGTAACATATTTACCATTTGCTGGGCCAATCTGTTTGAATTTCACAGAAACAAACTACATAAAAGGATGGGACTAACAGCAAAGAAAGAAAAAAGGAGCTTGCATTTTTATAGAAGCCTGCATGACCAACATACTTTTGAAATGTGGCCACCTGTGACAGAGAAAACTCAACAGCTTGTGCACAAATTCCCACAATTTAATCATCAGTTTTAGTCATGTTAGTTGAGGGATAAACATTGGAGAATTCACCTTTCTTTCAAAACCATGCCATGAGATCTTTTACATTCACCTTAGGATGCTGATAGGGGGCTCGGCTCAATGTCTCATCTGATAGTGCAACACTCCCTCAATTCTACACTGGAGGATCATCAGGAATTCGTACTACAGACTCTGGTACCAGGATGTGGGCCCACAACCTTATATCTTTGAATGCTGCCTACTTAGCCACAGCTAACACCCAAATGTTAAATACTAAAAAAAAATTTAAAATAGGAAAGCAGCTCTGTAAGAAAGGAACATCTTAGGCAGATGGCTTAGTGTACAAACAACTCTCAAACATGCAGGCTTCTTAAATTATCAATCCCCCAAACAGGTCCAACATCCCAAACCAGACAACTGAAACATCAACTTTATATTGGAAACTTGTAACATTCCAATTATTCCAAAGCACCATAGTTATTGTCCAATTTACGAAGTGCGACACTCAGGAGAATCAACAACTTTTTTGCACTACTCCTGGTATGGAACCAATAAAAAAATGTGCGATTGCTTTGAGAGATTTATGTTACTTCTTTGAAGGAGGGTAGACAAAATTGGGTGAAACATTTATGTGCCAAGGGGTGGTCATGGCGAATAGTCTGTAGTTTAGTTACATTTCTATAAAATAAATGCCACATCAGGGTGTTTGGCCAGGCCTCTCAGGGCTGTTGATAAATTAACAAATGCAAAGTTGCAGAGCGGGAGGGTACCCCAGTATTATTTCTAGAGGCATAGAGATAACATGCGTTATTTTAGCAGTGTGCCAGGATGAGCATTCCCAGGTTAATGGAGGTACAATGTGCCTACTGCCAACACAACATGGCATGCTTGCCATCTGGTACCACTGCGTTTTGTTCTCGGACAGTTCCATTGCTGAAAACAATGTGAAATTGTCAAGAAAAATGTGGTAAGCTTTCCCTAATTCTTCAGCTCAATTCATGCAGTTGTCCAGCTTACAACATAAAATGCACCTTAAAAAACCTGGAACCTTGGTTTTGAGAAAAGTTGTTAAGAATTAACAAGAAAAACATAATATATTGTGTTTTCAAAAAAAAATCAGATTAATCCCACCTCCATATAATCTTGCTTTCATTTCAGATCAACGCAGTTTATTTCATATATATCTGAGCTACAGTGGCTTCCAACTTGATAATTTCCATCAACTCGGAGACCTGGAGCACACAATCTCCTCAAGCCCTGCAACCCTCAAGCTTCTGCATGCCTCTAATTCTAGCCTCTTGCAAATCCCCATTTTTCATCGCTCCAACACTGGCAATTCTGCCTTCAGCTGCCTCGACCCCAAGCTCCGGAATTCCCTTCTTAAATCTCTTTGCCCCTCTACTTCTCCTCCTTTCAGACACCCCTTTAAAACTTACTATTGTGGCCAAGCTTTGATCACTTGTCGTAATACCTCATATCGAATTGTTCTGTTAAATTTTGTTTCAAAATGCCCATGTGAAGCACCTTGGGACAGTAAAAGCATTCTTTAAATGCAAGGTGATGCTGCTTGTACTACAATGGCTCATTGTTCACCCAGTGGCAATACCATGTCAAATATGCTCAAGGTCATGTGTTGGTTCATAGGAAGCACAAGCTACTGATGGGAGCTGACAATTGTGCTGAGCACCAAATAAAAGGCACTGGGAAAGAACTTGAATTGTAACACTATGTGAAGATAACTCTCCGGTGCAATGCAAGGAATTATTTCTGGGACCACTGTTTGAATCCGGTCTACTGATGGAGCAATAGTTCCTCCTCTCTCTGCTGGCTGCAGGAGTCCCAGTTTACAAATTGATACAGGTTCACAACACAAAACACTTCAGAGACTGTCACAAACAATCTCACTGATTGTGGATAGATGGCTAGTGTGGAAAATAGAGTTTATATCGGTGCTCATTAATGCAAGATCTCATGTTTTCAGGTATGATCACGCCTCACCAGGAAATGTGTTTGATGCTGATACTTGGGGCCAAGAATGCAAAATTGTTTTACTCTCCAACTGGACATTACACAGAAATTAAAGCAAAGGAAAAGGTCATACAGTCCAACAGGCCTGTGGTAGTATTTATGCTCCACACAATCTTGCATCATCTAACTTTACTTGCATGTCCTTCTACTCCTTCCTTCATGTGCTTCTCATTTAGCTTCCCATCAAATACATTTTTGCTATTCCCCTCAACCATTCAGCTCTGGTATCATCCTTGTAAATCTTTCTTTTTACACCTTTTCCAGTGCATCTATAATCCTGTTTATAATGCGGCAACTAGAACTGTGCACAGTACTCCCAAGTATGGTCTAACCAAGGTTCGATCCAAGTTTAACATAAATTGAGATGGTGAGGAGATGATGGTGTGGTGATAATGTCACTGGATTAGTAATCCAGGGGCCCAGGCTAATGTTCTTGGGCTTGGGTTCAAATCCCACCATGAGAGCTGGTGGAATTTGAATTCAGTTAATAAATCTGAAATATAAACTAATCTCAGTAATGGTGACCATGCCAAACTATCATCGATTGCTGTAAAAACCCACCTGGTTCACTAATGCCCTTTAGGGAAGAAAATCTGTCATCTTCACCTGGTTTGGTCTACATGATTCCAGGCCCACAGCAATGTGGCTGACTCTTAACTGCCCCTGGTTCAAGGTCAATCAGGGATAAGCAACAAATGCTGGCCATGCCAGCAACACCCACATCCCATGAAAGAATAAAAAACTCTGCTTTTCCATTCTATCCCTCTAGACATCCCTTGCATTGAGGAAAAATTAATGTGAAGCACTTTTTTTAAAAAAAATCTACAGATATGGAAGTAATTCCTTTAACACAATAAACACACAGATTAAAAAAAAACAAACAGCGATATGTGATCATACAATAAAAAGCTTTCATCCACAAGAATGCAACAAGCAAATGCAATGCCACATGAACCAAAATACCATTACACTTTTCAAATGATAACACTGAACAGTGGAGATTACAAGCAGCTGGTCAGCCACTTGTCCATGGAGTCTGTAACCTTCCCAAAATCTCTGGTATGGGAGTTGAACAAGAGGCCATTAATTGCAATGGCAACTGTGATCATAAATATATCCTGCTTCAGGACATTCATTTTGGAGGAGGGTGGGGGGGGGAAGCAAAGAAAAAGCACAAAAGATGTTACTACAACAGCTGCACATCCAGTTTAAACTTGGGCACTTTGGCCTTTTGATCTAGGAAATGAAAGCACTCAATGATGAGGATGAAAAAAAATGGAAAGGTCAATAAAACTGAATTGCAGTAACACAGGTCTGCAGCATTCTGAAATGCCACTTACTTCAATGAAACACTTAGAGCATCAACTTGAGATAAATTTATTTTATTCAATTTCACTTTAAAGGTCCATACAAAAATTTATTTCAGGTACATTGCTCATTCATTTTTATTTTATTTATTCCTCCAGGGGATGTAGATGTGGTTAGCTAAGCCAGCATTTATGGCCCATCTCTAACTGCAACATATAAATGAATAATTAAGGAAGAAAATACTCAGAGGTCTAGCTTAAAGCATGTATGAAAAAACTATTCCAATGTATTAATATAATCAATAACGTAAATATAAAATTTAAATACTGCGGATGCAGGAAATCTGAAACAAAAACAAAAATAGCTGGAAAAACTCAGCAGTCTGACAGCATCTGCGGCAAGGAATACAGTTAATGTTTCAAGTCTGTATGACTCTTCAGAAATGAGTCCCGCTGTGAGAGCATAACCTCATCCATTCAAACTCCTGTTAGAAGTTCGTATAGAGAAGGACAGAAACTAGCTCAAGAACTGATCTGACCTGCATCTGAGGGATTGCAGCCCATTCCCTGAATGCATCCAGCAGTAATACTGCAACAAGGGATGATTCTCATTGTTCATGACAATCTTTACTTTCATCAATATTCTTTGAGAGCAGATTTTGTCAAGATTAATAATTCAATCAACTGAAACCTCCGGTTTGCCATAAAAGAAGAAAATAAATTGCAGGCCCAGATGCTTAAGTGCTGTCAACTTTAACAATTGATCGCATTAGATAGTGCCCCTAAAGTCGCAAAGCACATAAATAGAACACATTTAGTTTACACTGGTCTGTCTTATTGGACTTTTTTGCCCAATTCCTTTCCTTTCTGTTGAAGATATTGATTCTTTACGTATGTCTATTGTTTGTGTGTAGGTCTTGACATTGTGTTAATGAGTTATTCGAACACGCGGAACTAATTGGAGGAAAGTGACAAGTGGGCTGGAGAACAGACTCTTATCCTTATCAAACACACACAAGCTTCCATCAATGGTCAAAGGAAAGGCAATCTGTAGATGGAAGTCTTGTTAATTCTCATGACCCAGGGCACCAGCGTTTATTGCAGTGCCTCACCGTCAACAGCATTCCCCACTCCTCCTTACCACTGCCTGTGTGCCACTCTATCCTGCCACCTGTTCACTGTGGCCAAGGAGAGAGGGAAGGGGATTGACCTTGGGACCTTCACTACTCAGTATGGATCAGGTGATCACAGTCCAAACTAGCTCAGGGATGGGGGCTGGATTTAATTTCAATAATTACGAGTTACTGATTAAGCTTCAGAACACAAATCTTTGCAACAACAAAAAAGATTTGGGTTCAAATCAACTTCAAAAATAAGTAATTGTCTTTTTTTCCCCCTGATCTGTACAGCACCAAAACTCCCATCAAAAACCCACTGAGGTAAATTAAATTCTTACAAAAATGCAACTGTAACATATGCAGCTACAGGGAAAACAGCACGGACAGAACTTTAAAAGAGTATACCCAATTTAATTTCATTACAAATAAAAGAAATTTTTTTTTAAAAAAGCGTAGGGCACAACTGATGCCGAGAACTCATTTGCCATCTTTGTGCGGATGATCTCCTGGGACAGATGTAAATTGATTCATCTCCTCATTAACTGCAAACCCCAATTATGTGTTCCACACAAATGCTATTAAATTCTGTACCTTGTTAGAATGAATCACTGGTTGGATACAATTCTTGCATCCTCACTTCAGGATAATACATATGCTCGAGGTGTTAAACCAAAACAGAATTAATCACAGGGCAAGGCGTCCCCTTCACCAACGCACAAAATTTATATCTCCCCACTCAAACCAATAAAATCTGCATATTGAAGGAGAAGAGGGTTGAATGAGTGCTTAAAACTGCCCTTGACAATCTATTTTGATGCAATCATCAAGTGTGAACTAATTAAATTTACTTTGTCTTCAATAATTCATCTGACCCTGCTTATACCTTTATTTCATGTTCTTTTACACACAAGACCACAATTATGATTAATCATCAGCTTGGTCTCGACAGAACTCACCCCTTGGAATCAGAAGGTCAAGAACACCAGGGACTTGCGTGCACGATCTAGGTTGGCATGGCTGCGCTGTGATGCAAGAGCTATCGTTAAACCAAAGCCTGTACAGGTGGACGCAAGATTCCAATTCAAAGAGGAGCAGAGAAATTCTCTCATTATGATCTGGTCAACATTTATCTCTCAGACGATACTTCCATACGCAGGTCATTTATCCTGTTGCTGTTTGTAGGAGCTTGTGGTGCATAAACTGGTTGCCATCTTTGTTAGCAAGTTTTTTCTATTTGCACTGACAATAAGAACTACTTGAAACTTTCACACAGCAGCATTAGCTTTAACACTCACATAACAGCAGCAATGAAACAATAACTTGCATTGAAACAGCATCTTTCATGTAGAAAAATAACTCAAGGTGCTTAGAAATGTTATGAAGTAGGATTTGACACTTAGCCACATAAAGGTGATTTTAGCACAGGTGATGAAAAGCCTCTCTTTAACTAAGCTTTAAGGAGCATACTAAAAAAAGGAGTGCGTGAAAGAGAGATGGAAAGGCTTAGAAAGGAGATTCAGAGCTTAGACCCTAGACAACTGAAGGCACAGCCATCAATAACGCAATCAATATTAGGAAATTCACAAGAGGCCAGATTTGGAAGAGTGCAGAAATCTTGGAGGAGGTTACATGGACAGCGAGAGGCAAAGCTGAGGAGGGATTTGAAAACAAGGATGAAAATTTTAAAACCAAATTGTTGCCACTCAATGTAGATTAGCAAGCACAGGAAGGATGGGTGACCGGGACTTGGTGAGAGTTAGGATACGAGCAAAAGAGACTCTCCTTCAGGGATTCCCACTGCTCCTCACTCCAGTGGCGGGCCAAGTCCCGACACTAGATGCAGGCTGTATTTTCACTGTCACTGGAGTGTCACAGCATTATAAACCCCTCGCAGCATTAACTGAGTGTCTAGGCCCTAAAGCAAGTCGAGTAAGATCATCGCCTGCAGGGGTCTCATTGCTCTTCACTTCAGCATTGCGTCAGAATGGGCTTCGGATTAAGGCTGTATCTGCACTACGACTAGAATTGAGAGTGAAAGAAACCTGCTCAATACTGACTGCAGAGATAGTGTGAATGCATCAATAGATTCTTTACCATCTCGCTTTAAACTGTACATCAAGACTCTTAGGGCCACAGTCATCAGCATAAATAAAATCCAGACTCCAAGAAGCTTTAAAAAAGGTAACTTGAACATGTGTCTAAAAAAAAGCCCAACAGACAGGGCAATGGGACAGCCATGTGAATCTTCGTCATCACAGGCAAAATACATAGAGCACTCTCGAACAGGGCAAAACTTTAAAGGTCAGAAGCCCCCAAAATGTTGAGACAGCCAGTCTAGAAATGATATGCCAAGGAATGTTTATATTACAATAAGCTGGGAGACGGCCAACAACTGCAGGCCAACCTCAGGACTAATTGAAGGTTATAAACCGAAACTTTGAATGAAAGACTTGCAGTTATATAGCGTCTTTCACAACCATGGGAAACCTAAAGTGCTTTACAGCCAACGAGGTACTTTTGAAGTGTAGTCACTGTTGTAATTCAGGAGATGTGGCAGCCAATTTGCACACAACAAGCTCCCACAAACAGCAAGATGATGATACTCAACCAGATAGCTTGCTTTTGTGATGTTGGCTGAAGGATAAGTATTGACCAGGACACTGGGGAGAACTCATCTGCTCTTCTTCAGAATAGTGCTATTACATATTTCAGACTCGCCCGACAGGCAGACAGGGACTCGGGTCTCACCTGAGAAGGCACCTCCGACAGTGCAGCGTTCCCTCAGTCCTTCACTGGAGTGTCAGCCTTGATTTCTGTGCTCAAATTGTGGAGTGCATAAGCTTTTGACTCAGAGGCAAGAGAGCTACCAGCTGAAATGATTTTGAATTGCAATCTCAATCATCCAACTGATTGGACATCAACTTTCTCTGAATATTTTTTAAAATCGAACAAAGGAGGCAAATCCCAGGGACAGAGTCTCAATTGACTGGATATCCTTTCTACAATGCTTTAACTTATGGATCCCATTTTGTTTGCTTTTTAAAATACTGTACAAGGATTACAAAGCAAAAGAGAGAGAGAAAAGAGATCATCCAGTTTGTTGACCAGACATACCAGACCATGGAAGGAGTCTCCAACCCTGTTTATTCTTTGCAAAAGGAATAGGAAAAGAAGGCACCTCGAGTTGCTGTTGTATACAACTGGCTCCAGGGAGTTTGGCAGATGTTTGGGGGTACATTAAATTCCCTTGTTCTTGTCAGTTTCCATGGGCCCCACAGTAAGGATCTAACATACGGAGAAACCGGCATCAACTTGCATTTATACAGTGCCTTTAAAAATAGGTAATAAAACGTTGAAAGGGGCTTCAAATTTGCCATGGGGACACATAAGGAAATATGTGGGCAGATGGCCAAAGGCTTAATCAAGGCGATAGGATTTTAAGGAGCGAGCGACAGGACATTTTAGGAAGAGAATTCCAGAGCTTAGGGCCTAAGCAGCATAAAGAATAAAGTAGTTTCTCATTGCTTTTAGTCATTCGAATCTCAGCCATGGCTGGTGAGGTCTCGAGTTTGATTTCCAGATTGTACCTTTATGAAGATCAGTAGAATTCCTATTTGTAAAATGCTACTCTAGAACATGAAGTTCTCAAACAAAAGTAAAGAGAAGCTGGAAGAAAGAAGAAAACTGGTGGTGATGAGAAAGAAATAATCTAAGATTTAATTTTAGAAGAAGGAGGAAATTCAAACTCTCAAACACTCCATGAAAACAAGGCTGGGAAGCTCAGGCCCAGCCAGCTGGTTTGAGAGGTAGGTTTAACTCAAGCCAACGTTGGGATTTCCAGGATTTTCTTCCACCTCTTAACTCTTCCAGGAGAGTTGTTAAGCCACCTATCTGTTCAGGTCAACATAAAAGATCTCATGGGAATAAAGGGACAAAAAAGCTAAGTAAGTCCTCCTGATGTCCTGGCCATCATTCATCCCTCAACTGGTCACAAATTTCAATTGCTATTTTAAAGAGACCACGTCTGTGCAAATGGACAGCTACATTTGCCCACATAATAGTGATGATACTGCGTAAGTACTACATTGACTCTATAAGATAAGGATGTGAAATATGCTATATAAATACAAGTTCTGTCAACTAGAATTGCTGGGATATCCACAATCTGATTTAACTCACCATTAATTTCAATCCCCAGATTGCATTCTACAAAAATTCATTCCAACTCATGCCTGCTTTAAGCACAGGTCAGGTATCAAAAATGTTTACACTTTCATCTCTGCACAGCATGTACAACCAAATCCCAAAGACTTCATTACAGGTAACGAACCTCAAGGCACAGAACAAATAATTCCCTCTCCCATCCCCTGCCTATATCAGTATGATCAGATGAACCAGGAATGGCTAGGAAGGGTTGGAACTTTAAACTGTTTGAGATGATCCTCTCCAACACCTCTGCTAAAACAAAATGTACAAAATCTTTATTTTACTGACAACTTGAGCCACAAGACTAATCTTCATGTAGAGCTGCATCATCCATCTAACAGGAAAATGTACTATATACTCCCACACAAGGAGTACTGAATCATGGACTCATCAGAACATGACTCATTGAAGGATGCACATCCAGTCTCCCAAGCCACAGTAACTGAATATAAATACTGGTTTCACAGCTGGTCCCGAAGCTCACAGCTTCAGGACCAAAAAAAAAACACTATTCAGAGGTCTGTTCTTTTGGGAAATCACCATCTTCCTCACAAGCTGGTTAACTGCCTCCTTTGGAATACAGTCCAGAAACAAACCTTTCAAATGACTAACGTTTTGGGGGCATAATGCTACCTAATGCACTGATGCAGCAAGTTAACCAAATAAAAAAAGGGGGTTAATTAAAAGAATTGAAATGAATTATAACTCTTAAATTTTTTTTTGGTACAGTGCTACAAGGTGCCCTTCCCCTCCTTTGTTCCCCAATGAAACAGGCAGGCAGCTAGCACACAAGGAACTCAATTTCCTGATTTCCCTCATGCTAAGATGAACAGCACAACACCACTAACTCTATTCCCACTCCTCCCAAGTACAAAGTGTGCCTTAAATGTTACAAGCAGGAAACAAACTGTAACTATGTTCAATGTTTAAAATTACCCAAGGGATCCAATGCCAAAAAATTATTGCAACACCATTTTAAAAATCAGCAGCTGGTCAACAATAATTTTGTTTAAAATTACAACATTTTCTTGAGCCATCAGTCCATTTTTGTTTAAGCCCAGTTGAACGCTACAGACTTAAAACTCAAAAGATTCACAGGAAGTCCCACATCATGCCTCTGGCTTGAGTCAGACTGGACCCCAATGATAAGTTTGAACAGCAGCATCGTCACAATTGCAAAGTGAAAACTACTTCACAGCAACATGACATTTTCAGTATAAACACATCTTCGATCCACGATTATCATCAAATGACATTTGACAGCTTTAAGGATGCAACAAGAACCTAAAACAGCAGTGAATGGAGACTTTACACTAATACCAGATGGGTCTTTACAACAGACAGCTGGCTGGCACCTTAATTACACTGCAAAGATGTGACTCCAGGGATACAAACTGATCAGTAATAGGTGTGTACTAACAGCATGTACACCATCCACAATCACAGACATAAGTAGTAGATAGTGATAAAAAGGGAAGCATTTCTGAATGTTAATACCACATGCTCCAGTTAAACAACCTACCTCTGAACATGTGACTCCAAATCAATCCCATCTGTCTAAAATAAACGTGCATTAATTATACTTGTGATTGGCAACTTGAACTTTAAAGCTCCAATTTCAACTTCTGAATTTTTTCTTAAATTTCTATTTTTCTGTCCCATTAATAAAAAAAAAAAATCAGTTAGGTTTAATGCAAAATCCCCAATGGGTCAGATAGGCCCCATCGCTTTTTAAGAAACTGGTTTTGCGGTGTGGTGTAAAACGTCTCGGAAACCAAGGTGCTGATTGCTCCAGGATTGTGGCCATTGGCAGGTTGAAACAAGAGATCTAACCATCACCCACAGTAAGTTTAATGTTGAACTTGGGTGTCCATAGCGGCTCAGTGGGCAAAACACTTGGCTCTGGAGTCAGACAGTTGTTGGTTCAAGTCCCATTCCAGGACCAGAGGACAAAAATCAAGGCTGAAAGCCCTTTGCAGTATTGAGGGAGGAGTGCTGCATAGCCGGAAGTGCTGTCTTTCAGATGAGATCTTAAGCGGACTGCCCTCTAAGGTGGGCATAAAAAGTCCCACGACGCTATTTTCAAAGAGATATTTCTCCCTCAACCAACTTCACTAAAATAGATTATCTGGTCATTATCACATTGCTGTTTGTGGGAGTTACCCATGTGCAAATTGCCTTCCATAGTTCCTGCATTACAATAGTGATTACAATTCAAAAGTGCTTCATTGACTATAAAAGGGCTTTGGGATGCCTTGAGGTCGAGAGAGGTGCAAGCCATTTATTTCGTTTGAATGAAGCACTCTGTCCCAAAGTAGGCTTTAAAGTTAATGCAATAAACCTCCCTGTAAAGATTGCCATA